>NW_027556402.1:99128630-99551130 GCF_003287225.1 Phascolarctos cinereus | reverse complement strand
AGGAGAGTTTTTGAGAAAAAAAGGACTTTTGCTTGCCTAATAAAAAAAATTTCCTTATCTAATTCTGGCACCATAAACTATCAAATATTTAATTTAGGCCTACAATGATAACTAATTATAATGCATGGAAAATGCCATTTTTTCCGGTGTATCTTCACTTGCCCCAGCTTTCTCCACCCTTTTAATTTGCTACATTAAAGTAATTTCTCCCCACACTAACTCCCCCAATTTCTGTAGCATTCAGTGGTATCTCTATAGACCAAGGCTATATGATAGATGACAATTTAACACATTAGAAGCACATGAAACAAATTTCCACCTACTGATGCTGATTTCTCATCACTCAGTAGAAGTCCATGCCAAAAAAAAAAAAAGACCTTAAAAAAAATAAAGGAAACATTACCTGGAGATACTTGTTTCCATTCCCATTCTAAAATTTTCCTTTTGTGGAAGTACCTCTAAAATGTAGTATTTGTGGTGTTCAACTTTTTTAAAAAGAAAGAATGAATGATATTTAATTATTGGCAGAACATACTTTGAACACACACACACACACACACATACACACACACACACACATCTGGGCCAGCTATCAGCCAGAAATTTTTATATCTTCAATGAGATATTGAGTTTCGTTCATATCTGATGCTGATGAAAATCCAGGAAATTGGCATCTATCCAAATACAGTACTTCCCTACGTGTCAGGCCTCATATATTATCTCAGAGGTCCTAAACACTAAGATACGATGGTGGCTTCTAACACAGACCTGGCTCTACTAGGTGCTAGTCCTATGATGATGATACTATGCTTTCCTCCTCCACACCCACTTCGACCTCCTAATTCCTAGTCAGTTCTATGATGGATGCTTTAAGTTCACAACCCTTACTGTGCTTCCTGTTTGAACTCTTCTCAAGGGGAAAACAAAGGAGTGAAATCAGACTTTGGTGGCATAGAAGGTCAATTTCAAACATTTTTATCAGATTCAGTAGCTCTATCATGTTAAGTCTCCAGTGAAATTGTCTATGAGAATGAATTATACATCCATTTAACCCATCTCACCTTCCAGCTGGTAAATTCAGAATTTTAGTAATGAAAGTGAAAAAGTTAAAGAATGGTAATTTAAAGGCATTCTCCAACTTACCCTTTATGATCTTACATAATTGATGAAACAAGCAATGTTTGAGCTCCTCTCATCTCTCAAATCCCAGTAAGCTCATGATATTATACAAGTTTAAAGATCTTATTTGCACCTTAAAATACAATTCGTTTTCTCTATCCTTTCTCTGTCTGTTCTCTTTCTTTCTGTCTTTTTCTGTCTCTTGTTTTCCATCTTTCTGTCCTTTCTATCTTCCTTTCTCTTCCTTCTTCCTTTCTCCCTCTGTATCTCATGGATTGGATAACAATAGGTCACTGACAAGCACCATTTAATGGTCATTTTGTGAGCCCTCCTGGCTCTGAGTGAATGCAAATAGTAAAGATTTCTCTTTTGGCCAGCAACCCTGAGGGTCTTCCCCTCCTGGTTTGATTTTTTTTTTTTTATTGAAGGGGCCATCCCTTGACTCACCACTTAAAGAGGCCTATTCGCTGAATGGGAATTGCCTCACTCAAAGTGAGAACCTGGAAATACTTTAGCTTAAGGCCAAGGTCTCCCCACTGCAACCTGGGCCATCTCCAATAGTTCTGATTGATATCTGGCCGCTGGACCAGATGACTCTGGAGGAGCCCCACTCAAATCAAAGTCAATTGCAAGTCATTTCATCATCTCCCTGATGTCATGGTCCTCTTTGAGAATGAAGGAAAAACCACACACATATAATCCATCCCTCCACCTCCTCATATTATCACCAATCTACCTTTCCACCCTTGATTTCACATTGCTTCCCTTAATTTCACATACTCAACATTCCAACTAAAATAGACTCAGAGCCCTCTCCCATGCTTGATGACTATCAAATTCTCTATACTCATGAAGACCCAGGTCAAGTGCCTTTGTTAGATATGTGGGAAAAGCTAGGGAACAGACTTGGAAGTAAGAATCTTGGATCCTAGTCTAGCAAAAGGAGATGTCTGAGTGATATGAGATGAGGAGGTGAGAAGAAGAGAAATCTCTCTGTAAATGGTCTTAATTTTTCATGAGTTACAGTGACCTCAGCATTTCTTTAACTATTTGTCAAACTGCTGGTGACAAGTCTCTTAATATTTGACTAGAATGGTCTTTGGAAGATAGGCACAAGAGTCTGCCAATCCAATTCAAGTGGACAAAAATCAACAAATATTCATTAAACACCTACTAGATATAAAATCATTTCCCTTTTGGTAAGTTTTTAAAATTCATTATTTACCATTTATTTACTATTTACTATTACATATATTTACTATGATTATTATTATTATAGCGTGAGAAAAACCTGGAAGTAGCCTAAGAGATCATTCAGTACAACTCCCTAAGGAAAGTGTGAATCTCAGATCTTTAATGACTTCTTAGTCACACAACTGTTAAGTGGCAGAAATGGGACTTGAACCCCAAGTCTTCCCACTTCAAGCCCAACCCTCTTGCTGTAGCATCATATTTACCTCTTGGAACTTGTATTCGCATAGAATTAGGTAATTCAAGTTCACCTCTAGGCTATAACGAAGCTTGGGGGAACTAATAAGTAAAATGCAAAAATAATTGCACATCTGTCTATCTATCTGTCTGTCTGTCTGTCTATCTATTGAGGTGAGCCAAAAGTAATGTTAAGTTTTAATAACTCAAAAGTCTATTAAAACTTCTGGAATCCCCTGTATATAATCATATACAAATACTGAAAGGTATAGCACAGTGGATAGAGGACTGATATCAGAACCAGAAAGAGCTAGGTTCAAGTCTTACCTCTGGCACATATTGGTTGTGTGACTTTGGGTAAATCACTTAACCTTAGCGCTCTAGGCAATTCTTTAAGGCTATATATTGCAGCGAAAATACTGACCGGCATTGATGGAAGAAGTCTCCTCAGCAGGAAATTCCCTATACCAATGAAATCACATCTCCAAGCCTAATCACTATCTTATATTTTATACAAACAAGAGAGAGAGAGAGAGAGAGAAAACTTGCAAATACACAGGTGACAGCTATCAGCAAATCTGAATTTTAGTCATAACTATTATCAATTCTAGTCATTTATGTAGCTCCATGGAAACTCCTCATTATTATAATTAAGCTACCTCTTGGAAAACTTTCTAACATTACTTTGTGGGTAGATTAGTCAAGTGAAGTCAACAAGTATCTATTAAAAGCTTGCTATGTGTCAGTCACAGCACTATGTGCTGATAATACAAATACAAAGTAAGGGATAGGTACTATTTATAAGGTTAATTAGAAATAATTAGCTGAGGTGAAATTGGAACCCATTAATGCAAATAATTTTTTGACATTCTGCATATGAATATTATCAGAATAAACTTTTTTTTTGGGGGGGAGGTAAGGTAATTGGGATTAAGTGACTTGTCCAGAGTCACACAACTAGTGAGTGTTATGTATCTGAAGCCAGATTTGAACTCAGGTCCTCCTGACTCCAAGGCCAGTGCTCTATCCACTGAGCCACCTAGCTGCCCCCAGAACAAACTTCTTAATTCCAGCCTCCATACCTCAGGCTAACAAAGCCCAACTTTATGTTTTCTTTCAAAATGCTTACGTGCAACTTTCAGGCTATTTATGCAACATTGTATGAGATATTGGATTTCTTTTAAGGCTTTTCCAAATTGCATTTTATAATATTAAATGTAATTTTAAACAGGATATATGTCCTAAAATAATATTTAAAACATCTAAAATAGTGGCAATAAATGCATTAAAAAAGAAAGGACAATTTCATACTGTACATTACAAAATGTGTAAATTTGGTTTTTAAAGAATGTAACCATCCTAACTACTTTAGGAGGTAGGAGCAGAGGAAAAAGAGCAACTTGCCATCTGCAATAGCAACCATGTCGTTTTTCATAAAACAAAATAATATATGACTCAATAAGTAATACCAATGAATCAGAGATGTCACACAGATGTTTTGAATCATTGTGTGAAGAGGGATTTTCACAAGAAATATTAAAAATCATTTATAAGTAATGTAGTTAATCACTTGTCTTATGTAGTCCCATTATTTCAGAAATGAGTTCTTCGGTACTTCAAAGAGTTGGAATTTTGCTGCCATAAAATACCACTGGATGATCACCCCATTGACTCAGGTTGCATTTGCTCTATGTCTGAGTGGACCATTATTATGGGGAAAAATGCATCACCTGGTTGCCATTTTTCTGATGGTCAACCTCTCTCAAGGTGACTGGGCCAATGATCATACGACAGACACAGGATTCACCTCTTCACCCCTGCTCAAAGCCTTTCAAAATTTATAAGATCTACTAGACTTTCTGCTCTGCTGATATGGCCCATGGGAGCTCAGGAGGCATCTCCTTTAAGAAACGAGAATGTCAGAAGTAAATGATGGAAGTGAATAATGATGGGTGGTTTCCTCTTTTTCATGTTTTGTTACAAAAAAACTCTTCATAACCTGAAAGGCCACTGTAAGTTAAAAGTTTTGAAAATTTTTGATCATTTCTTGTATTTAAGAGCATATATTAAATTCCAGCACATTGGATTTGTCTAGAGAACTGGAAGATAATTCAAGAGTCATTTCCGGGATGGAGGGGGTGGGTAGAGCCAAAATGGCAGGAGAGAAGCCAGGAAGTTGCCTGAGCTATTCTTGGTTTCACTTGGAAATAATGTTAAATCAACCTTCTAAAAACAGATTCTGGAGCAATAGAAACCACAAAAAGATGGAGTGAAATAATTTTGCAGTTCAAGTTAACTTAAAAGGACTTCAGGAAAGGTCTCACTTGGGTAAAAGGAGAGCACAGCCCAGCACAGACAGTGTTGGGCAAGCCAGGTGGAGTCTCTTAGCAACAGCACAGATGAGCATCCTAACCCCTTGGTCCTGACTCAACAAACCAGCAGTGAGGTCTCCATCCCCAGCACAGAAGGCAAATTGAGAGTCCTAAAACTGTAGCACAACAGCACTAGTAGGTTAGGCCATCTCTAGTAAAATGGGCAGGTCACAAGCACCCAAGGCCCCAGTGGAAAGCCAGTGAACAGGTCCCTGACCCCCAGCACAAGAGACTTGAGATAGTGGCCTCTGTGCCCCAGGAGTAGAGCTTAACTTTAAAAGTCACAAAATAGGCTGAAAAATGAGTAAGAAACAGAAAAGATCCTTGACCATAGAAAGCTACTATGGAGACAGGGAAGATCAAAATTCAAACTCAGAAGGACAATGTCAAAATGGCTACATGTGAAGCCTCAAATGGGGAATATGAATTGGTCTCAGGTCCAAAAAGTCCTCTTGGAAGATGTCAAAAAGGATCTTAAAAATCAAGTAAGAGAGGCAGAAGAAAAATTGGGGGGGGGGCGGAAGGAGAGTTATGGAGGAGAATTATGGAAAAAAAAGAGTCAACATATTGAAAAAGGAAGCAAAAAATCCACTGAAGAAAACAACTCCTTTAAAGGTTAGAATTGGCCCAATAGAAAAGGAGGCACAAAAGCTAACCGAAGAAAATAATTCCGTAAAAATCGGAATTGGGTAAGTGGAAGCTAATGACTCTATGAGACATCATGAATAAAGAAAAAGAAAAAAGAAAAAAATATAAAAATATATAAAATATGTCATTGGAAAAAGAACTAACCTAGAAAAAGAAAATAGATTGAGGAGAAATAACTTAAGAATTATTGGACTACTTGAAAGCCATGATAAAAAAAAAAGAGCCTGGAGAGTATCTTTGAAGAAATTATCAAGGAGAACTGTCCTGATATCCTAGAACAATAGGGTAAAATAGTCATCAAAAGAATCCACTTATCACCTCCTGAAAGAGATCCCCAAATGAAAACTCCAAGGAATTGTGTAGCCAAATTCCAGAATTATCAGGTCAAGTAAAAAAAAAAATACTGCAAGCAGCCAGAAAGAAACAATTCAAATATAAACAAAAGAGCCACAATCAGGGTTACACAGGACTTAGCAGCTTCTAAATTAAAGTACTGGGGGCTGGGAATATGATATTCTGGAAGACAAAGAAGCTTGGGGATTAAAACCAAGAATCAACCACCAAGCAAAATTGAGCACAATCTTTCAGGGGAAAAGATAGACATTCAATGAAATAGGGGACTTTCAAACTTTCCTGAAGAAAAGACAAGAGCTGAACAGAAAATTCAATCTTCAAATACAAGATTCAAGAGGAACCTAAAGAGGTAAACAGAAAAAAAAAATGCTATTCAATAATATTTAAACTGTTTTCCCTGCATGGGAAGATGGCATTTGTAACACAAGAACTATATCTCTATTAGAAGGAGTATATTACATAGACAGAGAGTATGGGTATAAGTTGACTTTGATGTGGTGATATAAAAAAAAGTAAGAGGTAAAAAAGTATTGTACTGGGAGAAGAGAAAAGGGAGAAGCAAAATAGGGTAAGTTATATCATATGAAGAGATGCAAAAGACTATTACAGTAAAGGGAAAGAAGGGAAGAGAAGTGAGCATTGTTTGAATCTTACTCTCATTGGATTTGGCTCAAAGAGGGAATAATATACTCACTCAGTTGGGTATGGAAATTTATCTTACCCTATAGGAAAGTAGGAGGAGGAAGGGGAAAGAAAAGGGAAAGTGAGTGACTGATAGAAGGGAGGGCAGATTGAGGGAGGTGGTATTCGGAAGCAAAACTCTGAGGAGGAAGGACAGGGTGAAAGGAGAGAGAAAGGCATAAATGGGGATAAATAGGATGGAAGGAAATACACAATAATTATAACTGTGAATGTGAATGGGATGAATTCCTCCCATATGATGGAAGTGGATAGCAGAGTGGTTTAAAAACCGTAATTCTACAATATGTTATTTACACAAAACATATTTGAAACAGAGAGATACACACAAAGCAAAGGTAAAAGGCTGAAGTAGAATATATTATGCTTCAGTTGAAGTAAAAAAAATAAAAGCAGAGGTAGCAATCCTGATCTCAGACAAAGCAAAAGCAGGAAAGTACATCTTGCTAAAAGGTATGATACACATTGAAGTAATATCAATACTAAACATATATGCACTTAGTATAGCATCCAAGTTCTTAGAGGAGATAGTAAGTGAGCTACAGGAAGAAATAGATGGCAAAACTATGCTACATGAGGACCTCAACCTCCCCCTCTCCGAGCTAGATAAATCTAAACACAAAATAAACAAGAAAGAAGTTAAGGAGGTGAATAGAATGTTAGAAAAAGTTAGATATGATAGACCTCTGAGAAAACTGAATGGGGATAGAAAGGAATATACCTTTTTCTCAGTAGTATATGGCACCTACAGAAAAACAGACCATTTACTAAGGCATAAACCCTTAAAATCCAATGCAGAAAGGCAGAAATATTAAATGCATCCTTTTCAGATCATGATGCAATAAAAATTACATGTAATAAAGGGCCATGGATAGTTAGGTTAAAAACTAATTGGAAACTAAATAGTTTAATCCTAAAGAATGAGTGGGTCAAATCACAAATCATAGGAATAGTCAATAATTTCATCAAAGAGAATGATAATAATGAGACAAAATATCAAAACTTATGAGATGCAGCCAAAGTAGTTCTTAGGGGAAATTTTAAATCTCCAAATACTTAGATGAATAAAATACAGAAAGCAGAGATCAATGCATTGGGCATGCAACTAAAAAAAGCTAGAAAAAGAAAAATTAAAAATACCTTGCATAACTATGTAACTATTAAATATCAAAGTAGGAATTCTGAAAATCAAAGGAGAGATGAATAAAATTGAAAGAAAACTATTGAACTAATAAATAAAACTAAGTTGGTTTTATGTAAAAACAACAACAACAATAAAATACATAAACCACTGGTTAATTTGATTTTAAAAAGAGTCATTTCCTGTTTCCTCTAGGTTTAAACTGCAAGTCAATAATCTCACTCAGATTCTTTAGGTCATGAGTAGAGGTCTTGAGAAGATTATCTAACTTCCTGGTACCATGGATTAGGGCTCAAAGGAAAAAAGTAGTTCTTCCTACTTCTCCATTGGCTTTTCCCATCCCCATGTTTCCATTCTTATTTCTGTACCTATAAATTCAAAATCCAGTTCACTGGTACATCTAATGGTTTCTTTACTAGTATAACTTTTCCTGGGATCCTTAAAATGTATATGTACCTACCTCCTAAAAAAGGAAGTACATAGATTCATGTCTCTCCTCTTATCCTTTGCCATCATTTTTCTCCAAACAAGAAGGCACCCATGGTCCTGGAAGAATATTTTAGAGGTTGCTTACTACAAATCATTACAGAGAAAACATTCTGTGGAGACATACAATGGCAGGGATGGAAAAGAAAAAGGGCCAATAGCAAATATGAAAAGAATGAAGTTCACAGTTTACAAAGATTTTTGTGGATAAATCCTTTTTCTTTGTGGTAACTACACAGAAGTAATTCTACTCTTGTTAGCCTCCTTTCCTAACTAATTTACCTCCTTTGGACAAATTTTATATTTCATATTACCTTGATTCTAGATATCTTGATAAAATTTTCAGTATCAAGCTTATTGGGTTTTGTATTTTTTGAATCTGTTTCCCTGGCCCTCAGCTACAATGGAACCTCAGGTTAAGGGAAAATAATATCCTTCCTGTAGTTCCCCCATTCAGTTGTTTTATGGAATACCTTATCCTAGACCCATTATTCATAAATCTGGAGAAGTTCTTATTTCTACATAATTTTGTACTTAAAAGATTATTTCCTGTCTCAGACTTTTCTAAATTAATGTGTCATGCCCCTGGCCATATTTTTTTTTAACAATTCAATTATAATACTCACATAACTATATTTTAAAAATCAAAATAAATTCAAAACAAAATCAATAAAATTTTATAAACAGCAAATTCATACTAAGTGACCATGAAATCAAAATTACATTTCTGAAATATAATATGGGTAGATGAAGTCAAATTGGAATCAGTACAAGGTGAATCTCAAAACTGACATGAAGAAAGAATTAGTGAATGGGAGGGGAGATTAAGTTAACTTCTTTACTGAAAGAATTGTTTTAACTCTTATGAAGAAATATAAATGGAATTCCTGGGAAACCTCTTACAACTATGAACAAGATTTAATTCCTTACCAAATAAAACATAATTATTATGAATGGCAAAAACAGGAATGTAAATAAACAGAGAACGTATCTATGGTTTGTAGAGGAGAAAGGAAGAATTCAACTGCATATTGATATCATAAGATTATAATGAAAATTGACCTTAGAGATAGTTTAAACCATCTCCTTAATTTGCTGATAAGGAAACTGAAGCTCAAAAATGTGATAGTAACATAGATCTAGAGCTATAAAGAGCCTTACAAACCATCTAATCCAACATCTCATTTTATAAATAGTGAAACTGAATCCCATGGAGGTTAAGAAAATTGACTGAGGCCACTCAGGTGAAGCGATTTGCCAGAGATCATAGGTAGGAAGTAGAAAAGTCAGAATTTCAAAACATGTGTTCTGATTTCAAACAATATTCATTCCAATACTTTATGCTGTGAATGAGAACAAAGGAGAATGTGTTGCTTCTTATCTAAGCCAATATCTTTTTTGATATTGAATGATTACGTATATACAAAACTCCTTGTGTAATGCTTAAAAAAAAACCACCTCATTTCTGCCTTTCTTAACCATAAAGTATACAGTTTGTCACTATGTTAATTATCCAGCAAGGGAGTTCAATTTGCTGAGGTCAACAAGTGATTTTCTAGTAGGCTGCCATAATCCCTTCTGGGCACTAGAGGATGCTCAAGACTGCAAACTTCTAGCCTAATCCCACCATCTGCCATACCCTTATAATGGAAAAGTAGTTTTCATTAATTCCTTATTGGCTGGGTTCCAAATTTAATTCAAGGAACAAAATGGAGTATTGATCCAAATATTAAAATATGGTATCTGCTATCTGCATCTATCTTAGCCCTTACCCTGTGAAATATTTTACTCTCTCAGGCCATTTGCCAACGCATTCAAAGATCCAGGGCCTTATCATGCTGTCATCTCAGCACAGTATGAGAAGAAAGTGAAAAGAAAACTAGGCTAAATGCTACTCTATTGAGATAGTCACTACCAATTATTTTCCTCCCTAGTTTTTCTTTTGTTCCCCACACCCAACCCAGGATTTTCAAGTGCATACTGTACGTACTAAATCCCAAAGGAGTATGTGTGTATGTCTGTGCACATGCACACACAGAGAAACACATACGCACACACACACACATACACACACACACACACACACACACACACACAGAACTCATTAGAAAGGGGTGAAGGGGAAGAGGAGTAGAGATGTTCACTAACCATCTTAGGAGCTTTTTTTTTTGTTCGTAAGTACTGAGTGCTTCCTGAGAGCCACAGTCATGGACAAATCGAAACCTTTTTTTTTTCCTAACATCTTCTGGTCACTGTCTTTACTCTCAGATCACCACGCATGACTGATGCTTCAGACACCTGCAGGCATATTGGCAGCACCAATTATTGTATCCATAGCACTTCCTGTTCTTCATATCACTCAAGCCACAAGCCTTTCTCTTCAAGAAGGCCAAATGGGGAGAGGGAGAAAGAAGAGAATTGAAATAAGACCATGTAAAAAGTAGGAGAGAGTTCTGTTATCCTCTCAGATGCTTCTGCCATGTCACACACACACACATGCATACATACATGACAGAGATTCATTTTGATTTTAAATGAAGGAGGAGGGAAAGTGAATTTGTTGTAATCATCATTCTCTGCCTTCCTGTGTCTCTGTCACTATTGTCTGTCTTTCCTATCTATCTTTGTCTCCAATATACATACACACAGACACACAGACATACAGACACACAGACACACACAGAGACACACACACATAGACACCTCCCCCCTCTATTATCCACAAAGATAAAAAGACATATGATGCTGGGTTAGTATTCTGTATCTGTAATATAATCTTAACTATGAACATGTTACATGTTTGTCCAGTTTCTCTTTCTTAGGAAATTAAGTAACGCTTAAAACATGTTTTAAAGAAGAACCTGCTAAAACCTTGTTGTTAGTCAATCTGCAATGCAGCCTGATTAGGATCAGTATAAAAATTGAGGGACTGGGATTAATTAATGGAATTAAAGGTTGAATTCAGAATAATACTAAAGACTAAAACAGTTCACATTAATTTTTCTCTCCCCAACCTTGGTGGTCTTCTATCAATAGCACTAGCAATTAGAAGAGATCCAAAATTATTCAATAGAAACTGCTCAGCCTTAGGCTGGAAGGCTCAGTGGAATGTAACTCTTCTGAAAGCTAACACTTCTTGTCATGACCTATGTAATTTTTTCAATTAATGTTTCTCAATTGTCAGGAAACTACTATTTTCACACAGTGATTTTAGGATTAAATTAATGGATAAGACTCATGGCTGTCTTCTGTGGATCTAGTAGAATTTATGACACTTCAATGAACCACGGAGTTGATCATCTATTTCACTATATTTCCTTAAAGGCGTCTCAGCAGAAAGTAGAATTTTAAATGGAAGGTGTAATTGATATAAAATTTTTGGTGTTCTGCCCTCAGAAGTAGGGAGATGGTATTAATTATAAGGTCACTCTGCTTGACACCTCCTGTCTGTCCACTGAAATAATCACGTGGATCTTCAATCCATTAGCAACCATTTATTAAACATGTATTATGTGCCATGCACTGTGCTTAACACTGAACAGCTTGGAAAAGTCTTATTTCATAATAAGATCATAGATTTAGGACTAGAAGTACAAAGGACCATAAATATTATGTAACTCACTCCCTTCCACATTTTATAAATAGGGATCCTGAGAATGAGAGATGATGATGATGATGATGATGATGATGATGATGATGATGATGATGATGATGGCTAGAATTTATAGAACACTTAAAGATCTGCAAAATGCTTTACAAATATAATCTTGTTTTATCTTCAAACCCTTGGAGATAGATGCTATTGTTAATGTTGCTGTTGTTTAGTCATTTCAATCATATTGGACTCTTCATGACCCATTTTGAGTTTTCTTGGCAAAAATACTGGAGTGGTTTGCCATTTCCTTCTCCAGCTCATTTTACAGATGAGGAAACTGAGGCAGATCGGGTTAAGTGACTAGGCCAGGATTACACTACTACTAAGTATCTGAGATCAAATTTGAACTCAGGTCTTCCTGATTCCAGGTCTGGCACTCTATCAGCCATGTCACCTAGCTACCTAGATAAAGTGATATGCCTAAGGTTATATAGGAGTAGTAGAAACAGGATTTAAAATCAGCTCATTTGTTTCCAAATACACTAGTCTTTTCAGCACACCAGTTTCTTTCCTTTTGTATATTTAACTCTACCTCTGTTGAAGGAAGGGTATGGTTGTAATGCCATTTTTCTATTTTCCCAAGGTCATAACCCTTTAAAATTATCCCTAACTGCTATATCTTTCCAAACATCTAATCCATTGCAAATTCTTTCTGTTTCTACCTCTCTCACATTTGTTTCTATCTCTTTACTCTTTACTCCTATAGCTATCTCCATAGTTCAGGTAATCATCACTTATTGCCTGACACTTACAAATGTCCTTCAAATTAATCTCCCTGCCTTGTCTTTCTCCACTCCAGTCCACTATACATAATCTGTCAATGTGATTTTCCTTTAGCACAGATGTATTTCCCTTTGCCTCTAGAATAAAATATGAATTACTGTGTTTGACTTTTAAAGTCCTTCAGAACTTGGCCCAAATCCACCTTCCTAGACTCATTGTATGCATTATTCCCCATACTACAACATAGGGTTTAGCCAAACTAGCCTCTCTGTTCCTAATATATAATACTTCATCTTCCATCTCTATACCTTTGCAATAGCCTTTCCCCATATGTGGCATATAGTCCTTCCTCAACTCTGCCTCATAAAATCTCTCACTTACTTCAAGACAAATTTCAGCGTTCAAGCATCACTTTCTATATGCTTTTCTTGATACCCGTTCTCATCCACTATCTCGAACTATATGGTTACTCCCATTTTGTTTTTATTCTTCATTTTAAAAATGTTTTAGGTAAATGGTATCTCCATTCCTGGAGGGCAAGGATTGCCTCAGTGCTTGTCTTTGTGTACCCAGTACCTAGCACAGTGCCTAGAATGTTTTTATGGGTTGCTTATATGTAGCTTTAGAATGCAGAATGTGATTTTTTTAAAAAATTGAATCTGGAAGTTTCTTAGAATTCACTACATCCCAATCACAGAGTTTGAATTGACCTCAGAAGCCATCTAGTTCTTGAGCAAGAGTCTTTCTATAATATCACCAACTATTGTCATCCATTATTCATCTTGAAGACTTCTTCATTACCTCCCTTGAAGAGCCATTCCATTTTTACATGCTCTAAATCTTAGGACATTTATAGTTTTTGTTTTTGTTTATTTTTATGTAACATAAAACCTAAATCTGTCTTTCATCAGTTTCCAGAGTTGCTACTCCACTAGCTCTGCCCCCTGGTGCCAAATAGAATAAACTTAATTGCACTTCTAGCTCACTTAAAATACTTAAAGATGTATGCTATGGCCCACCCCCACTTCTTCTCTTCTGTAGAATGAATGAAACCATCTAATTTATGCAAAGTATGATTATACTGTGTGAAGAGTTGAGTTGAAGGGAGCCTGAAACTAGTTAACATCAACTTGAGTCCTCTGTCAAAACCCAAAAAAGCTAAGCTTACAAAATCTATCCCTCAGGTAGGCACTACATGGCAAGTAATCATCTTTTCCACTAATGAGAAGAGTCTAGGCTTGAGCCTGGAATTACATAAACATTTGCTGTTCCTTCAAATGATTCATTCTTGCCATGTTCTTGAGCACCATCCTGGTTGCCTTCCTCTAAAATTGTTCCAGTTTGTAATTGCCTTTCCTAAAATGCAGTTTATTTATAATAATGAATTATATTTATTGTATAATTAAACACAAGAGAAATGTGATTTGACTAAGACATGGGACAGAGAAACATCACTGCCTCTAAATGCAGCAAAAAAAAAAAATTCTCTTTTTTTGGCTTTTGTTGTTGTTATTCAGTTGTTAAAATCACGCCTGACTCTTCATGATACCATATGGGGTTTTCTTGGCAAAGACACTGGAGTGGTTTGCCAATTCCTTCTCCAGCACATTTTACAGATGAGGAAACTGAGGCAAACACAGTTAAGTGACTTGCCCAGGGTCACACAGCTAGTGTCTGAGGACAGATTTGAACTCAGGAAGATAAGTCTTCCTGACTTCAGGCTGGGCATTCTATCCACTGCACCACCTAGTTGGTCTCTTTTTGAGGGGTGCATGACACTATATTGCAATTATTTATTTATTTTGAAATTTTAGTTCGTGAAAACCTCCAGATATTTTTCCACACAAATGGTAATTTAGTCATTAATCTCCCATATTGAACTTGATATTTTTTGGAACCCACATGTAGAATAATATATTTGTCTGTATTAAATTTCATTTTGTATTTGGCCTCTCATACTAACCTATTCTTTTTAAACTTTGACTCTATTGTTCAGTACATGATCTGTCTCTCAATTTTTTCTCATTTGTGAAGTAGACAGACATACCATCTATGCCTTTATTCTATCATTATTTATTTTTAATGTTTCATAGAATAGGACCAAGTACAGCCCATGGATGCATTTCCAATAGAGACCCCTCTCCAAGTTGACATCAAGCTGTTAATGATGACCTTTTGGATCTTATCATTCAAATAATTTCAAATACACCCACCTAAATGCACTGTCATCTAGGACAGTTCTCTTGGTGCAATCTGCAAATGTGTGGGTTTCTCCAAGTCCTTTTTTGGAGTGGTCATGCAGTCAAAACAATTTCATTATGATGTTAAGAAGTTTTAATTTCTAATATTATAAATATCAATAGACATACATAAACAAAAGCTCTTTGGGGGAGGTACTCTAATTTTTAAGACTATAAAGGGATCCCAACACACTGATATAAGCTATATAAATATATATTATTAAAATATGTCTTGAGAGATTTTGTCAAATGCTTTGCTGAAACCTGGTTCAACTTTATCTAAGCATTCTCATGCTCCATCAGTCTGATAACTGTAAAAAAAGGAAATGAAGTTAGTTAATATGAGATGCTCTTGAAGCTATGCTGGCACTGTTTCCCTTTCCATATGTTCTCAAACCATCCCTCTTATAATATAACATTCATAATTGAACACTGTTCAATTTGAATGGGAATCAAAATCAAGTTCACTGACCTAGAATTTGTAAACTTGACTCTTTTCCTTTTTTTTTTTTTCTATTTTGCTGATGTGGGGAGGATGAAAACTGAGATAACATATCTGATTCCTTAGTTCCTGCAGGACCTTTCCCATTTTCCATGATCTTTCAGTAATCACTGTTAGTGTGTAGATCACTAATTACAGCCATCAATTCTTTCTGTATCCTGGAACATGATTTATCTGGGCCTGGTCAATTGAATTCATCTAAAACACCTGGGTGCTCTTACTTATAGGAGATTTCAATTCCCTTTGACTAATTTTCTTCCAGTCTCAAGATCATTCCCTTTTACAGAGAAAAAGAACAAAAGCCAACTAATAGAATGTTTTTTATAGGTCTGTTTATTACCTAGTTTTCATTCTTACTCATCTTTTCATGTGACCTACCCATTCTCTCCTGCTACTCTTCAAACAGAAATAAAAAGTTAATAGGAAAAATGTAAGCTTGGACTTGTTTCCTAGGGGCAAAAAAGAAATTAAATTGTTAATATATCCCTTCCCTGTAGGGAAATAATTGTTTTGGCTGAAAGTGTTCCCTTCACACCATCCGCTATCTACACCTCCCAGTAAATGAGGATTTTTTTTTGTCTCAATGAAAAGCTTAATTGAGCAGACTAGGTGATATTGTTAATAAGGCACTTGAAGACATAATCTGCAATTTTGATAATACCCTTTGCTAGGACAAAGTGTTAAATTTGCATTTTCTTTTAGGATTTTCCTCAACATTTTGATAGCAAAGGTATTGTTTTCATGTAACCCTTTTTTAAAGCGTCTTAGTATTTGAAACTTTAGTTAAAATAAAAGTCTCTTAGCTGGAAAGAAGTGTGTGTGTACATGTATGTATATATTCATATATGTGTATACATATACACATATATAATTAATATAATACACACATATATACAATCAATATAATCAATAAACATTTATTAAATACCTATGGCATCTTAGGCACTGAGCAAAGAGCTGGGGATGCATATACAAAAAAGGAAGTCAGTCCCTGCCCTCAATAAGCTTACATTCTAATGAGAGAAGACAACAAATGAAAGGAAGATAAAAAGGAATGAGAGATACCTAGTGCAGGGGCACAATGGATAAGTGCCAAGAAGTCCAAAAGAGTGCAGCAAGGTGGGATAGATAGATAGATCAAAAGATTGATAGATTGAGAGATAGACATAGAGATAGAAAGAAAGAAAGAGATAGACACATAAAAATAGAAATAAAGAGGTAGAGGTATATCTATACTTATAGATATATCTGTGTGTGTGTATGTTTGTGTGCATGCACATATGTGTATGTATATTTGTTGGGGTAGGTGTATCTCCACTGTATACACTCAATGACCAACTGTGTTACAAATTTCAAACTTGAAGGGAACTTGGAAGTCTTCTAGTCTTGCTCCTTGATTTTACAGCTGATGAAACCAAGCTCCTAAAAGGTTAAACATTTTGTCCAAGAGCATATGCTGTAGTGAGCCTCACAGCCAGAATTTGACAGGTCCTCTTAAAAGGCAAGGCCAAAGTTCTTCTCACTGCATTGTAGGATCACAGATCTAGCAGTGAAAGGAATCTATATGTGCATGTGTCTAATATATCTATATACACATATATATCGCATGCATGTATTTTTTTCTTCTTATAACCTTCCCCAACCCAAGAAGGTTTTAAAAGCTTTTTGTCCCTGTAATCATTATTTTGAATACTATAATAGAGTTGGAAGCTGTTAACAGTAATTTTGTTACTGTTGCTGTTATTGTTTTAGCTCTAAATTATACAAGTTTGCTCACATTCATTAAAGGAAAAGATCTAGCTTGCAGGTACCATATTCATTATTATGAGTTAGAACATATGCTTTCTTTTAAATGGCTCATACTCATTTATCTTCCTTCATTGTTAGATCTTTTTTTTTTTTAAATTAATCCTTTTTCTAGCGCAATCCTAACCTGGCTATCAGATAAGGATTTATTCTCTACAACATTGATTTATCTTCCAAAATCTGTTTAAAGAGAAGACAATCTACAGAAAGTCTTCACTAGTCCCTTTAGCCACATGGTACAGGATAACATAATGGACAGAATGACAAACTTAGAGCCAGGCAGAGCTGGGTTCAAATCCCAAATGTAACAAAACCTATGTTGCGTCTCTATTGACTTCTGTTTCCTCATCTATAAAATCAGGGATTTGAACTAGATTGTCTCTTAAGGAAAGGGGGCTAGGGGCTAAGGTAAAAATGAAGCTGTCTTTGCTTTTCTGGAGCTTACCTTCTACTGGGGGACATATGAAAGGATCACAAATAAATAAATATAGGTTACTTTGGGGAGGAAGTTGACCTCCCAAGATCCCTTCTACTTTTAAATCTATGCTCTATACATTTGGTCATTGACTTAGTATATATAATGACTTCATATATATATATATATATATATATATATATATATACACACACACACACACTATATATATATATGTATGTGTGTGTGTATGTTATGTATATGTGTGTGTATATGTGTATATGTATATAATATATACATACAGTATATATAATAGTATATATGTGACAGTCTAAATACTGGAGAACAAAAAAGTCCAAGATCATAATCAATATTCCTGAATTAAAGGCAGATCTGTGATGTTGCTTTCCTAATTCTTGGGATACTTGATTTAGATTGCCAAAGAGAAAGTTGTCCTAATCCTGCCCTTTCTTGAAACCCCATACTCATTAACCTTATCCTTCTCATATTCTACTCCAACTCTCCCTGATTCTTCCATTGTGTGCTTTGGAATTTCTTGCTCTATAAGTAATAAACTTTCCCTTAATTTTAGACCTTTTCTCACATATTTATTCTATATGCTAGCATTTACAGAGACATATGACACTGCATCCCTGAACTTCTCCTGAAATATCTGTAACTTCTCTTGATTTGATGATGGGGTCTCCTTATCAGAAGACTTCATGTTGTATTGAAAAGGCCTTCCATGTGCCTATGGTCAGAGCCTGGTTTCATAGATCTGAATCAGAGGTTATTCAAACCAGATAGTCTTAGAATTTGAAAATAAGTATTTGCCAAGGCAGATGACGTTAATTAATTGTTTCGAACATTTAACCAATCATCTTGATTACCGATTTATCCCACCAAAATCACCAAATTAAAAATAAAAGAGAGAGAAAGGTGCGTGTTTGTGTGGAGACAGATGGGATAGAATAAGGAACAATTATTATGTTTTGTCAGTAGAGGAGCCAGGGAGGTAGAAGTAACTTAAGAGATAAGCATCTTCCAAGCCAAGGGATTTCTCCAATCTTTGAACTCTCATAACATGTTTTCACCCTCCATTATGAACTTAAAATACTAAAATTTCTATGATAGCTTTTACTTATGTCTTACCTCCTCTTCTTGATTATAAAGTTTTGTTTTAAACAGCAGGGACTGGATCTAATTAGTCTCTCTATTCACCCCCACGTCACCTAATACTACATCTTGATACGTACTAGTCACTTTGAATGTTATACTTTTTTTCTTAATTACCAGCTGAATTGATCATCAGAAGAGCTTGGTTCAATACTTGGCTTTGCCACTTATTCTGTGTAACCTTAGGCAAATTATTGTGCCTCTCTGGGATTTTATTTTCTCCCCTATACTGTGAGAGAGATGGACTAGGTGATAATGGCTTCTAAGGTACTTTCTACTCTTAAATTCAAGGATTCTATCATTAAATTTAGTGAAAAAGTTTGTTTGGAATATAAAATCCAGTACCTGTCAAATCTCACCCCTTAGAGTTGCCATATGCCTAAAGCTGATGAGTAAATTAATAAGCCAACTTCTGAGTTACTCAACCTACTAAACTTCCTAAAATCATCTTGGATTGTTACTTTCCCCTTACTCCCATTTCTCCCCCACCCCTAACTTCCATTCAGTTGCTAAGTTTTGTCCTTTCTAACTCCACAACATCTTTCACGTCTTCCTTTTTTTTTCTGTTTACAAAGTAATGACCCTCTATCAGGCCTTTGCTACCTCTGGCTTGGACTATCACAAAAAGTACTTAACACCTCTAAGCTTCACCCTTTCTTCTCCCCAATCCATCCTTTGTGTAACTACCTACAGGTCTGACCATGTCATTTGTGTACTAAGTATTTCATTAACTCCTTCCTGACTTTTTGGTGAAATGAAATCTTCTACTAGAGTTTAAGGTTTTCTCCAACCTTTTTTTTTAAACCACTTTCCCAGAATTTGTTCATATTATTGTGACCTTCAGTTCAGCCAGATTACCCTATGATTCTTTGTATTGAGTGTATTCCCAATGCTTTCTTTACTTATTTGCACAAATAATTTGTATTCATGTAACACACTCTATCTTTGTCTCCAACTCCTTGTTCAATACTAGGTCAGGTGCCTCCTAGTTTATGAAGCCTTTTCTGATCCTCACATGTGAGTGATTTCTTTCTCCCCACATTGCCTTGAATAAACTTATCTGTGAACATTTCATATGTCACTCAGTAGAAGACAGATCCAGCTTCACCTTTACCTTAGGCCCTAGTACAGTACCTTCTATCTAATATGTGTTGAATAAATGTTGCTAAATTTGAACTTCAGACCTTTAACCAGGGAGCTTCCTAATCTTGCTGGGAAAAACACTTTTGAGGGAAAAACAAGAAGACATTTAATTCCCACAAAGAATCAATCTGAGGCTCATTCCTTTTATGTGAATCACTTTGATGGTACGCTGACAAGAGTTGTCTCTAAGTAAAGTGAAGGCAATGAAACTATGGGCTACAATAGTTTGAAGAACTTAGTCACACTTTGTCCACAACAGCAGTTGAAGAAACTCTCAGAATGTAGGCGGTGACATAAAATCTTCTCTGATAGTAGAACTCATCAGGGACTCTTACTTTTTTGTCCAATTTGCTTACCTTTTACTTCCCTTTAAGTATTCTATTGTTTAGCTACACTGACCTCTTATCCTTCCTCCCACAAAAAAACTCTCCATCTCCCAAATCCTTCACTTTTCATCGGCATGGTAATTCATATCTGTAAAGCTTTTCCTCTTCCCTTCATTGTATTCCTGTCTTCCCTGCTCTCTTCTAGATTCAGCTCAAATTCCAGGAGGAATACTAGGAGGCCTTTCCTGGTCTTTTCCATCCTCATATTTCTAGTGTCTTCTATCTGCAATAACCTTCTGTTCACCCTGCACATATCTTTATGTACACAGCCATTGGCATATTTCTGTCCTATGAAAAAAAGTGAAGCCCTTGAGTTCAGGTACTTTGATTTTGCCTCTCTTTGTGGCCAGTGGTTACAACACAGTGTCTGGTATGAAGGAAGTGTTTCAGGAATGCTTGTTGATTGATTGACTTTTCCCCTGTTCCACTTATCTACAACCAGGGAAACAAAAGTTCTGAAATGTTAAATATATACTTACCAATCACTCATATAGTCATCACCTGAAAACAGCGCACAGTTAGTCCACAGAACTAAAAAAATCAGAGCAACTGACCTGAATAGCTACAGCTACTAGATAGCGCTGTCCTTCACAGAAGTGGATAACAAATGCAAAAGCGCATGCTAGACTTGGTGCTAAACATATGTCAACTGTCCAAAAGGCATTACAAACAGCTACCTCCTCTGTTGACACCTATAGCTATTTCTTCCCTTAAGGTTCATTTTAACTGGATTTTTTTGTTATACACAAAAGATCAGAGGGGAAGGTAATGTTTGGGGAGAATGAACAGTATCGTTTGTCCTAGATTCTCCATCCACCAAGAGATGACCCTGACCTTACCTACTTTTAGGTGGCCTTAGAATTATCCTTCACAAACTTTCCATGTTAAAATAAAAGGCAGGCAAACACAAAGGCTGCTTATCAACAGAATAGTAGCTAAAGATCAGGTCCTTGCCCTGGGGTTCTGACTTTATTTTAGAAGGTGCTAACAGTACCTTCCATCCTCTCTGAAGAAACTGTAGGGCCTAGCACCTAGTTGCCAAGAATATTCAGATGGCAAAGATAACAGATAATCTCTTCATCCTTCCCCTACTGAAGTTTTACCACAAGTGAAATCCTTGCCTTGTTCCTAACCCCACACACCCCATACCCAAACAAGTACTTTAAAAGTGAATTTGAGAAAAGAGTATACGCTTTCTTCCGTGGCCATATTTTCCCAGATAATTCAAGGCAAGGGTATTTTGCCTCAATTTTTTAGGATACTTAGGTTTAAAAGGCTTTCCTTTTGGAGTTGGAGTCTATTTGTCTAATTAGGCTTTCAATATCCCTTTATGGATATGGAACCAGAGAAAACTAGAAAAGAATAAGGAAAATTTTTAAGGATTTAAGAATTGCAAAAGAAAGAATAAGGAGAATAAAAGAGGTAACATCTTTATAATCATAAACTGTATCTATCATCCAAATTCTAGCAAACCTCCTGTCACCAAATCACTCTTTACCTGGGCATTTTCTAACTGAGTTTCTATTATAAACAACCACACACACACACACACACACACACACACACACACACACACTCATAAATGCATATATGTATATACACATACATGTATATACATGTATACACACATTACATATGTGTGTATGTGTATCCACACATATATATGTATGTATATGAATTGTTGGTAGCTCTCATAGCCTCTATCCTAAAATAACATCATTACCTGAGGAATTTGGGCTATTTGTAAATGGCTGGATTTGACGTGTTAGAAGCTTTTGCTATTGCTGTCTTTGTGGTTAAAAGGAAATGGAGTCATTCTTTTACCTAATTTTTGTTCTCAATTCTCCTCCCTTCTTTGATTCCTATATGTTCTCATCCATTCAGTCACTAGACCATGTTTCTCTTTTTTGTTGAAATGACTTTACATTCCGGTCCTAAATGGGCAGGCAGTTTGAGGCTCACCATGTGTTTCACATAAAATCCCCAGCTGCCTCTGGCTCTCTCTGTGTATGATTGACTTCCTAGCAGCTGAAGACAAGGTGCATCCCCTTTTGCCTGGAGGAGGAAAAACAAGTCTTGGTTTGAACTAACTTACATAATCAGTAGCCAAGTTTACATCTTCTCCTGGATGTGGTTGCCCTGAACATGTCTGCTGTTTTTTTTTTTTTCCTGAAACTGTAGCTATCAGAAGGAAAGCCTCCACAGGTCAAATATCTTAATGCCAGCAACAGGATGTGAAGATTTATCAAGTTGAAGAAGAAAAAAAAAGAGAAATCAGGAAACAGAGTGACTAGCCATTAAGTTTGTCAAGAAGCAAATCAAACTTGAAAGGACTGAAATTATGAATAAAGGTATTGTGATTGGACTGAGCTATAAAGATTCTCTGTATGAAAAAACATGGCCTTCCTATCCCTGGGGCAGTTTGTGTGTGGGGTCTAGGATTCTGATTTGTCTGAACTACTTCTGGACTCTTTTGGAAAAGGATGCATTTTTTGTCTATCTCTTTTTTAGGAAGCCCTCTTCCCATGAAAGACATATGCTTATGTGGACGTCAGAAGCAGAGTTGGAATTGTATGAAAGTGATATTCCCTGTGTCTGACAGACAAGCTGTCAATTAACTTCTCTGAATCTATTTATTCATCTATAAAACAAGTAGTACCTCACCTCTCAGGGTTATTGTAATACGTGACAAAGTAAAATACATAAAATTCTTTGAAAACTTTGTCCTACATAAATGTCAGGTTTTTTAAAATAATTATTACTAAATCAATGAGGGAAGTTGTAAGCATATGTTAAGTTCCTACTATGTGCCTGCTGCTGTGCTAAGCACTTTATAAATATGAAAATGGAAAGGTATACACTGGATCACCACTCCAAAAAAACAAACCAAAAACAATATGCTGATTTTTTTTCTATGTGAACCTCATAGTATTTTTTTCTGAGCTAATTTGAAATATAATTTTAGCTATGTGTTGAGTTGTTTGGAGTGAAAAGAAGGTTAGAGAGCCCATCAGGGAAATATCAAGTTGTGGTTGACTTTGCTTATACTAATTCAGCCATATAGTTTTTTTTTCCTTCCTAGTAAATCCAGTGGCATATTTGCATAAATGTTATTGTTAATTTGTATATCTTTGCCTTATATGTTTAGGAAACCAAAAACTAGTATGTCTACTAGGACATAGAGGTCTCTTTTATTTACCTTAATAGGATTTTTTAAATGATAAGTGATTATTGATTATATAATGCCACAGGCCTGAATGAATATATCTAAACAACATGGTGAAGAAGCCATTTCACAAAACACCTCCCTAGGCTAGAGGCCAGCAAACCTAACCTTCTGATAGGTATCCTTATGGTTCAGCTACTGCACAGTCACAGGGCTGTGTCCATCAATATGGTCTCCTTGATTCATGCACTTCTAAGTGGTGCCCAGTATGGGAATTGCATTATCCTTTGGCTATGACACTCATGCACCAAATTGTCTATTATTATACCCATTTTCTCTGTGAGGAAATTAAGACTCAGCTCAAGTGACCTGCCCATGGTAACCCAGTTAGCAAGGATCAGGAGCTTAGATTCAAACTTAGATCTTTCAGAGCCCAAGTCTAAGCCCAGAATTTTATCCACAATGTCACCTAGCTACATTGCAATTATTAGTCTTGTATTTATTTTTAATGCTCATGGGATCATATAATTTAGAAATTAAATAGATCTTGTTGAATTAAAACAGGCCTTAGAGTTGGGATGGACCTTACTGATAATATTGTGCAGAGCTGCATTTTATAGACGAGGCCCCAAAAGGGCAATTTGCCCATACTCACTCATATAGCTATTGAATGTAGCAGATCTCTTTTTCTCCAAATTCAATGTCCTTTCCACTGTGTCATGCTGCCTCACCAAAACTGTATCTTCATTTACACATAAAGCTCAGATGATTAGGCTCAGACAAGTTAAATTAAAACCTGTAGTCACATAGCTAGTAAATATCTTGGCCTTGATCAGAACACAAGGCTCTTGGCCCCAAGTCATTCTGTCTTATAGTACTTTCCTTTCCATAATACTTCCTCAATAGATTCCAGAATTAGAATCACATTTGATTGGATTCTGGACTGTTGAGCTCAGTTCTTTCTTAGAACTACAAGCTACGCTTTCAATTGCCAACCAGGTACTGCCATTCTCTTTTTACATGGGGTCTTCCCTGGGACTTACTCAAGACAATAAGCACCATTGTCAAGTCAATCTACTGAAAAGGACTGGCTCTGAACCCTGGCCTCCAACACCTTGAAGTAGGATTGATACTGATGAATTGAGGAATTGAAATGTAACAAGCATGCCTTAGGCTTGGCAGACTAGAAACTGTGTAACTAAACTAAATGGGAGCATTTGGATTATAAATAGTGAGCCAGATGCTCCCCAGTAAAATTCTATCTTCCTTCCTCAGTGAGCTTTTAGCTCTTCAGAATAGCAATAAAGAGCCGTGCACCATGGGTTATTTGATAGATGGCCTGATAGTACATGCAATTAAAATGATCATGAATAATACTGCATACACACATATATTTGTGCAAATACTGCTGTTGTTCAGCTGTGTCGGACTCTTCATGACTCCATCTGGGATTTTCTTGGCAAAGATACTGGGTTGGTTTGCCATTTTCTAATCCACCTCATTTTACAGTTGAGGAAACTGAGGCAAACAGGATCAAGTGACTTGTCTAGGGTCATATAACTAGTTAGTGTCTGAGGCCAGATTTGACCTGAGAAAGATGAGTCTTCCTGACTTAAGACTCAGCACTCTATCCATTGCACCACCTAACTGTCCTGTATATATGTATACAAATGTATATGTGTGTGTGTGCGTGTTTATATATGTATATATACATATATACATACATACATACATATATACATATACACATATATTTACAAATTGTGTTTTTAAATGAGTTAACCTTTTGAGAGCCAATGTGGTGTGATATATGGAGAGCTAGCCCCAGAGTCAGAACAGACCTGGGTTAAAGGCCTCCTCTGACCTATCTTTATTGTGTGACCATGGAAAAGTCATAATCTCTCAATGCCCTAGGAAATTATAAGTACAAATTGTGAAAAAGTATTGACTTGCATTGATGGAGGGAGCTTCCTTATTGACAGTTCTTGACAGCAGTCAAATCAGAGGTCTAAACCAAAAGCAACAAAAATTTCTTATGCATAGTAATAAAAAATGAAAATGCAGCAACCCAGAGATACAGAAAATTGAAAAAGCCTAGAATGCTACTGGAAACAGAAGGCATTAACATCTTCAATTTCAGTCATGATTAAAGGACTTGTAGAACGCATAGTCTTTCTTGTTCTTTCTTTAATTTTAATAATTAGGGCTTATAATAGTCATATTACCTCAGTCATTTGTTTCACTTTTATATTAGCCTTGCTATCCCAATTTCAATTTAAATCCAGGTTGTTTTTTTTAAAACATTATTCAATTATATTTCATCTGTAGATGCTGGCATCCATGTTATTATGATCTCATATTATATTATTCATTTAAAATATATTTGAATAAAACACTTCTCAGTTATGGTTATAACTACAAATAAGCATGACCTTACAAATGTGCAAGCCCAAACCCTATGATATCAATAGTATACAATGGACTTCCATATCATGACTTTCCCCATTATGGTTTTGGTATATCACAGGTTAACGTAAGAAATTAAATGGGAATTTGGGGGAAGTTTTGTGGAAGCTGTAGACAACATAGGAAGGCTAGCAGATGACGCAGAAAAAAATATAGAAACTCAGAAGTACATTAAATGTATTTACAGCATTATATAATATCAACAATTTTATCTTTTAATGACATAATAATTCAAAATTCTTCTCTGCTACAAACAGAGGGCCAAAAGATTTTACATGGATTTTCCAGTTCTTGCGGATGCTGTACCCTTTGCGCCTATGATGTGGAAGGGATAACTATACTTTCCAAGCTCAATCTTGACCATGGTCTTCTTGCTCAGCTTATGGGACCAGAGATTTAGAAATGAAAGATCATCTAGTCCAACCCCCTCATTTTGTAGATGAGGAACTGAATGTTTGAGGGGTTAAATAACTTACCCAAGGTAACATAGCTTGTAGATATGAGAGGTAGAATTTTAACCCAGATCTTTCTGAATTCAAGTCCATCACTATATACGCTACACCACTCTACCTCTTCAATTTGGGGACCATTGCAGCTAATTATAATATCTGTCACTCAATAGGATATCGTTCAAATCATTCCACCCTTTATTATGCAAAAAACTCAGTATTTCCATATAATTTGATTTGGTCGTATTTAGTGTCAGCTTGGTATGTAAGTTGTGAAACCATAAAAGTATTCAATTTGACTAATATGTTTTTATCAACAATCTACATTTATTATTTTCCCATAAATTTTTTCCTTCAAAGGAAGGTTTTAGGAAGTTAACAAATACCAGGAACTTTTAATCCAAATACAAGAGTCAATGTAATTAATTGTATGAAATGTTTGTAGTAGGTCTTTTTTGTAGTGGCAAAGAAACTAAGGGGCTATTCATGATTGAAAATAATATAGTATGTGAATGGGATGGAATACCATTATGTCATAAAAAAATAGCAAAAAAAAAAAGATGGTTCCCAAGAAACCTGGAAAATGTTACATAAATTGGTGCAGAGCAAAGTGAGAACCAGATTAATTTATGCAGTAGCAGTAATATTGCAAAGACAACTTTGAAAAACATAAGAACCCAGATCAATGTAAAGACCACCACTGATTCCAGAGGACTGATGATGATGATGGTAATACTTACTATACATCTCTTGAGAGAGGAGATAGATTCTAGGTAAAGATTCAGTCACATTTCCAGACAAGGATGATATGTGAATTCGTTTGTGCAATGATGCATATTTGTTACCAGGTTTTCTTTTCCTCTTCCTTTTTCTTTTCCAATAGGGTTTGGAGGGATAGGAAAAATAATGCTTTTCAATTAATAGAATAAAATAATAGTGATTCCAAAAATTTGTACAGCAGATGATTTTTAACTATCCACCTCCAGGTAACTTTTCTCAAATCTTCAAAGAGACAGTCCAGGATTAAACAAATAAACGAGACTAATTTTTAACTTTTACATAAATTTAAATTTGAAGTGCCTTCAACAGAGAGATTTTGAGGGGCTATTTTTAAGCTAACTTAGACAAATAAAGTCTTTGTCTGATGCTTTGCTAGCACATGGAGGTGACCTTGGGTTCTTGAAAGCAATGCCAGCAGAACACCAGTTTTCAAAGATCCTTGTAAGCTGTAATGTGATGGACTGTGTCTGTCTGTTGTCCAAGAACTAGAATAGTCAAACTGAGAGGGGTTCCTAACCCTCAGAGGTGATTGATTTACCACAACTCTCAATGACAATTTTTAAAGTCATAGAGGGACAGCCATCTGCATAGAAGAAAGATATAAGCACAATCAGTGAAATTATATTCTTTGAAATACTGAAGCATCACAAATAGATAATATAATACAGGGTAAAAATCTACTGATCCATCTGAAAAGAAATTAAGTGGCAGATGAATAAAATTGCTAACAAACTATTTGTACGTGACCTAAAAACTAGCGTTATATTCTATAATAGTTCTGCTACATGTAAACAATGTGATACCTCAGAGCCTGTGATGCTATTATCTTTGAAGGCTACTAACATTCATTACTTTTTAAAGAGAAAAATGAACAGAATTGTTTTTAACATGGGCATAAAGTCTTTTCACAACAACCTTCAGAACAGTTCTTCCAGTCCGACTCCCTTATTTCTGTCAATGGAAAACCATTGTCTGGGATCTAAATGTCAGAGTCAATTTTGACTTCTTACTCTGTCATTCTTCATTTCCTGGCAGTTACCAAGTTTTATCGATTCTTCTTTCATAATGTTTCTCAAGACTAGACTTTTTTCAATTAAATTTTAGTTTATTTTTAGATCCATGTTATTCCCCTTCCCAGCTTTCCCCTTTTCCTAAAGTGAGAAAGTAAGAAAAATAAATCCCTGTTACAAACATATATAGTGAAACAAAACAAATTCTCATATTAGCTATGTCAGAAAAATGATTTTTCAACAAGGTTATTGTGAAGAAAGCATTTTAAACACTCAGGCACTACATAAATAGTATTTTATTCAGATGTAGCTTTCTTTATACTTTTGGAAAATCTGTGATTTCATCACTGTGAACATTCTTTTCACCAAAGACTAGCACAACTCTTCCTTTGAATGTCAGTGTGGCCTAGTAAGACTCTTTTTGCCTTCTTTTGCCCATAAGGTGCTATGTTTGGAGTTAGGAAGATTTGGGTTTGAGCCCTACCTCAGACACTAACTAGCTCTGTGATTCTGGGCAATTGCAAATGAAGACATCGCACTCGTTGACCTCTAAAGTAATCTATTATCCTATGACACTAAGATTTTCTAAGAATGATTTTATGCATATACTTATATGTGTATGCATGTGGGGGAAAGAACTCAATGCAAGTCCTAATGAATCACTTGGTTCAACTATGAGGATTCTGGGGGGACTGAACAATTCCAGAATCAGTCTAGGGGGTCAAAAGCAGGGACTTAAATGTTTTTCATCTCACAGCTGAAAACAGATGAGGGTCATTGACAACACATTTGAGAATTCTTTTAAGTAAAAGCAGGTTGCCTTGTAGGAGGAAAAAAAAGGCATCCTGTTCTCTCATCCTAACTAGGATGAAAATGGCTGCAGTTCAAATGGCTTAATCTGATTATGTAAATTGCTACAAGAACCCCATTGCAAAAGATGTTGCTTTCACCATATGTATGCACATGCATGTATATATAAGGGATAGAGAGGGAGAACATAGAGAGAGAGAGAGAGAGAGAAGAAGCAGGGTTGAGGTGGGGATAATGAGAGACAGAGAGACACAGACAGAAACAGAAATAGAGATAGAGGAGAAGCAGAGAGACAGAGAAACAGAGAGACACACAGAGACAGAAACATGCACACAGAAAGAAAGACAGACAGAGACTTGATGGAGAGACAGAGAGAGGGAAAAAGAGATAGATAGAGACAGAGATAGAAGTGGGGAAGAGAGAAGGGGAGAGGGAGAGGTCACCTAGTTTATACTGTCAATACTCTAAGCAACTCTCTAAGACTGTAAGTTGCCAAGCTGCATTGGTAGAGGGAATTTCCTTATCCAGAAGCTTCCTATACCAGTGAAATCATAGATTCATACACACATGCACCCCCCTACACACACACACATACACATGTATTATATATAAATGCACACACATACACATATAAAATCATTTGGTGGTCAACTTTTTGTTCATGAAACTTGACTTAGCTAAACTTAAATAAGATGGTCCTCAGACAACAAGCACTCAGTCCATCATTGGGCCTATCATTTTGTTCAGCTTTATAGGCCTTGCTAGGACAAGTCTACTTTGCTGGCAAAATTTTTAAGAACTCAGGGTTCCATCCATGCAATGATGCTAAAATACTAGAATAGGACTTTAGTTAACTATTTTTACTATGAGACCAGTGAGTTGAGAACAATGGATAGACCTGTTCAGGAAACAGGTATTGATTTTTAAGGTTTTCCTGAAACCATTTGGAAACCAACAAAGTGGCAGTGACCTTTGTTGCAATGGGATTCTTGCATAATCTGCTGGAGCCATATCAACTACAGCTACATTCTTCCTAAGTAGGGTGAAAGAGGCAGATGCTTAATTCCCTGATGGAAGCCTTCTTTTACTTGTAGGGGTTTCTAAATCTGGGGCCAGTGACCCTCATCTGTTTTTAGCTATGAGCTGAAAAACATTTAAACTCCCTCATCTTTGGCCACACTAGATCGTTGCTGAAATTGTTCTACAATCTTTACAGCTAACTTCCAGATTGATTGGCTATTATACTAAATTCTAAGAAAATCCAGTTGCACCTGACACATGCTTTAAAGCTTCTGTTTCATGTGAGATGAAAAATAAACTTCCAACTGAAAGTCTACCATTGATTTACACTTAGGTATCCCCAATGTCACAATTTATACTAACTGGATAATCAGACTGGCATACTAACTTCATAAGATCATAGACATAGAGATGAAAAAGACATGACCAGCCTTTGAGTTCACCTCCTTCTCTTGTTTGACAGGTGTGGAAAATGAGGCACAGAGAGGTTAAGTGACTTACCTAAGATTACAAAGCCAGTGTCTGTGATGGAATCTGAACTAAGGTTTCCTGGTTTCCAGGTCGAATGCCCCATCTACTACTTCATTCTACCTCTCTCACAGCCACCTAGCAGAGAGTATATCTTCTTCTTTGTTGCTGTTGTTTTTTCACCTAGTTAGAAGAAACTTTCCTGTTACTTCTTGTTGTTTTTGTTCAGCTGTTTTTCAGTCGTGTCTCACTCTACCTGATCTCATTTGAAGATTTTGTGGCAAAGATACTGTACTGGTTTTCCATTTCCTTCTCTAGCTCATTTTATTTTATTTTATTTTTCCCTTCCCCTGGTCTGCCTTCTCTTCTATCTCTCCCCCCTCCCTTCTCTTATCCCCTTCTCCTTCTATTTTCCTGTAGAGCAGGATAGACTTCTGTACCCCATTTCCTGTATTTCTTATTTCCCAGTTGCATGTGAAAACATTTTTTTAAACATGTTTTTAAAACTTTGAGTTCCAAATTTTCTCCCTTCCTCCCCCCACCCACCCTCATTGAAAAGGCAAGCAACTCAATATAGGTTGTACATGTGCAGTTATGCAAAACACTTCCTTAGTAGACATGTTGTGAAAAACTAACTCTATTTCCCTTAATACTATCCTGCCCTCCCATTTATTCTATTCTTTCTTTTGACCCTGTCCCTCCTCAGAAGTATTTGCTTCTGATTACCCCTTTCCCAATCTGCCCTCCTCTCTATCACCCCCTGCTCTCTTGTCCCTTCTCCCCCTATTTTCCTGTAGGGTAAGACAGATTTCCATACCCAATTGAATGTGTATGTTATTCTCTCCTTAAGCCAAATCCTATGAGAATAAGATTCCTCATTCCTCTCCTTCCCCTGTTTCCCCTCCACTGTGAGAGACTTTTCTTTTCTGTTTTTTTGTGAGATAATTTACCCCATTCTACCTCTCCCTTTCTTTCTTCTCCGAGTATCATCCTCTCTCCCTTAATTTTATTCTCCAGATATGACCCCTTCTCTTCAACTCACCCTGTGCCCTCTATCTATCTATCTATCTATCATCTATCTATCTATCTATCTATCTATCTATCTATCTATATACATACATACAATTTTTTTCCTTCAACTACCCTAATACTGACAAAGTCTCATGAGTTACAAATATCATCTTTCCATGCAGGAATGTAAACAGTTCAATCTTAATAAGTCTCTTATGATTTCTCTTTCCTGTTTACCTCTTCATGTTCCACTGAGTCCTGTATTTGAAAGTCAAATTTTCTATTCAGCTCTGGTCTTTTCATCAGGAATGCTTGAAAGTCCTCTATTTCACTGAATGACCATTTTTTCCCCTGAAGGATTATACTCAGTTTTGCTGGGTAGGTGATTCTTGGTTGTAATCCTATCTCCTTTGCCCTCCAGAATATTATATTCCATGCCCTGTGGTCCTTTAATGTAGAAGCTGCTAAATCTTGTGTTATCCTGATTGTGTTTCCACAGTACTTGAATTGTTTCCTTCTGGCAGCTTGTAATATTTTCTCCTTGACCTGGGAACTCTGGAATTTGGCTACAATATTCCTAGGAGTTTTCCTTTGGGGATCTCTTTCAGGAGGAGATCTGTGGATTCTTTCAATTTCTATTTTGCCCTCTGGTTCTAATATCAGGGCAGTTTTCCTTGATAATTTCTTGAAAGATGATGTCTAGGCTCTTTTTTTGATCATGGCTTTCAGATAGTCCAATAATTTTTAAATTCTCTCTCCTGGATCTATTTTCCAGGTCAGTTGTTTTTCCAATGAGATATTTCACATTGTTTTCTAATTTTTCATTCTTTTGGATTTGTTTTACAGTGTCTTGATTTCTCATAAAGTCACTAGCTTCCAATTGCTCTATTCTAATTTTTAAGGAAGTATTTTCTTCAGTAATCTTTTGGACTTCCTTTTCCATTTGGCCAATTTTTCTTTTTAGGGCATTTTTCTCCTCATTGGCTTTTTGGACCTCTTTTGCCATTTGGGTTAGGCTAGTTTTTAAGGTGTTATTTTCTTCAGTATTTTTTTGGGTCTCCTTTAGCAAGCTGTTGACTTGTTTTTCATGATTTTCTTGCATCACTCTCATTTCTCTTCCCAGTTTTTCCTCTACTTCCCTTACTTGCTTCTCAAAATCCCTTTTGAGCTCTTCCAAGGCCTGGGACTGATTCATATTTTTCTTGGAGGCTTTGGATGTAGGAGCTTTGACTTTGTTGTCTTCTTCTGGTTGTGTATTTTGATCTTCTTTTTCACCAAAGTAAGATAATATAGTCTGACTCTTTTTGCACTGCTTGCTCATGATCCCAGCCAATTACTTGAGTTTTAAACTCTTTGTTAAGGTAAGAGTCTGCTTCCAATGTGGAGAGTGTACTGTCCCAAGCTTCAGGGGTTTGTGTAGCTGTTTTCAGAGATACTTGTAGGGACCTGTAAATTTTCAGTTCTTCCAAGGTGGTATGATAAGGGGCGAGGTGTTTACTCCTTTCCTGGCCTGTGACCACAAGTATTCCTTTCTGTCCGTAACTGTGAGGAGGGGTTCTCTCCACAGCCACTACAAGCTCCACCAGCCAGCGCTCCTCCTCACCCCAGCACTGCCGCCAGAACTGTGACCCAGATCCACACACGGGCAAAGCAAGAGATTCCTGCCTCAGCACTGGCAAAGAGATCCCTGCAGTCCCTCTCTGATCAGCCACTGGATTCCCCCTCAGTCTGTGGGCCAGAAGCTCGGGAAGCAGCTGCCCCCCCCCCCAGGCGCACTCTTGGGAATGGGAATGAGCTGAAACCCCACCTTCCTCTCTGAGCACGACAGAAACAGACTTTTCCCACTGGCCTTCTAAGTTGTCTTTGGCATTGGTGGATTGAGGAGTCTGGAAACCTCCACAGCTCCAGTGATTCAGTCCTCTGAGGCCTGCTCCTAGTTTGCTGTGGCCTGTGCGCCCACGCTGTGCTGCACTCCCAGCCCGGCGTGATACACCTTTCTGATCAATCATCCAGGTTGTCTTGGGCTGGAAATTTGTTTCACTCTGTCTTTTCGTGGGTTCTGCTGCTTCAGAATTTGTTTAGAGCCATTTTTTATGAGTATTTGGAGGGGTTTGGGGGAGAGCTCAAGCAAGTCACTGCTTTCACTCTGCCATCTTGGCTCCGCCCCCTCTCTAGCTCATTTTAGAGATGAGGAAACTTAGGCAAACAGAGTTAAGTGACTTGCCTAGGGTCACACATCTAGTAAGTGTCTGAGGATGGATTTGAACTCAGGAAGATGAGTCTTCCTGATTCCATGCCTGGCACTCCATCCCCTAGGCCGCCTGGCTTCCCTTCTTTTAAGTGTTTATCATAGTTTCATTTTGGATTCTAGCTGGTGGTGTACGTAATTCATCTTCTTTACTAGTTTGTAAGTTCCTTAATGTCAGTAGCCATAATTACTTTTCTTTGCAAATAGTTGCTACTTAATAAATGTTGAACTGATTTTAAATCTAAGAAGTGGTATTGTTTAAGGCAAGGACTTTGCTGGTCAACAAATAGACTAATAACAATTTTCACTTTGAAGGAATGAAGCATCAGCTTATGGGGAATAGAGCTAAAGTAATCATGTTTGTTCACCATTTTACTTACGATTACAAAATATGAAAATGCTGGAATGTGATTGTGACTTTGCTTTCATATCTTTGTGTTTATACTTATAGAATAAACCTTCAAAGTTTCCATTCAACCAGTATTGTGTTGGAGTCAGCTCCTACCAACTCAACATAAAGAATGGCGCAAGTGAAAGGTGATGATGGCTCTATCCTAAGCATATACTTAGATGATAGCTTTGACTTCCTGGAGATGGAGATAAACCTGATTTCACTATTTTTTCCTTTATTTTTTTTGAAAAAAAAAGTTAATTTTGTTTTTACTGAAACATACTTGAAACGTCAAAAAATCAAATAATTTCATAAAGCAAATTACTTATGCAATAAGCCCAAACTACAACATGCTACCTTTTTCATTAGCCCTTAATTTGCACCAGTGACTGATCCAATCTTTGTCTCATTCATTTAATCAATAATCATTTACTGATCATGTGCTAAATTCAAGATAATATTCTCACTGTCTTTATTAGCATTCTTCTTCATTCTTGGCTGACTTACCATCCTTATATTAAAAGTTAATTGCTGCTGGCTTTGGTCTGTGGCACTATGATTTCTGGCAGATGATGTAAACATCCTTGAGGTTCTTGCTAGGTGCTAATGATGAGTTCCCTACCATGAGCCCCCTGACTAGGATATATTTATTTGCTCATTCAGTAAACCCTTATCATCTATCTTCCTATCAACAGCTAGTATGAATAAAAAAAAAAGTTCTAGGTAGGGATTTTTTTTTTAAAAAGAGACTTTTGTCTCTTTGCAGGTTTCTGAATACTATCATTTACTTTTAGGGATTTTGAAGAGAAGAAATTAAGAGTTAGAGGATTGCAATAATAGTTTTATCTGGTTCTTGAAAGTGTCTCAGATCTGGTCCCCTTATTCTGGAAAGCAATTTGGAACTAAAGCTCAGAAAGTCATTAAAACTCTATATACCCTGTGGCCAAGGAATAACATATTTTACTATTATAGGAACTGATGAAAGAGGAATTTTCAGGAAGTAACAAAGACACAAAAAACCTGGGAAGATTTAGGAATTGATACAGTGATGTAAGCAGAACCTGGCAATGATCACCTATGATTCCAGAATACTAATGATGAAGTATGCTATCCAGTTTCTAACAAAAGAGCATTGGATTCAATATGAAGAAAGACACAAAATTTGGGCATGGCCAAATTAGAGTTTGTTTTCCTTTGCTATGTACATTTGTTACAAGGGTTTTACTTTTCTTTCTTTCTTTGTTTTTTTTTTCTTTTTTCCAAATTAGGTGGAGGTAAAATAATGTAGAATTGGATTTGAAATTAGAATAAAATAGGAAAGAAGGAAAGCATTTATTAAATGCCTACCATATGACAGATATCATGCTAAGTGCTTTTATACTTCCACACAGATGAGGAAACAGAGACAGACAGAAGCTAAATGAATTGCCCAAGGTCACACAGCTAAGATTTGAATTCAGGTTTTCCTGATTTGAGGCCCAGCTCTCTATCTACTGTGTCACAGAACTGCCATGAAAAGAAAGAAAGTCAGAAGGAATGATGGACAAGCAGGATAGCTCTGGCATTTACAAATTGAATTTATATATTTTAAAAACTAAGCTTATTGTAACAGGAATTCATACTTTCATATATATGTCCCCTCCCGTTCTAGAATGTATGTGGAAGCGTTTATTATATTTTGTGTTTTTTATAAGTTCAGAACTTTTTAATAATAAAAAAATAAATTTTGATTTTGAGGGATCTCCAACAAAATTTTCTTTGTTCTACTTTCATATTATTATTTCTTAAAGAGATATGTTAAAATGATACAACTCCAGTATCTCCAAGATGCCAAAAAATATTTAAAAATGTTTTCAGTGTATTGTAGGGCTCCCTGTAGGGCTATTTGAGAAGACTCAAGTAGAACCCGAAGGTATAAGACAGGAAGCAGTATCAGTAAAGAGAATTACCATCCCAACAGATTCACTATTTCCTTTAAGCATCATCTCAATTCAATAGATATGCATTAATTGTCAACTATATGCAATACACTACATTAGGTATTTGGGATAGAAAGAGAAAATCAAAACATTTCATGACTTCAAGTAACTTACATTCTATTACAACATGTATACAGGGTTGTTCTGGTAAATATCGGGGGAAACTTATCCATAATATACCTTTAAGCTAAATCTGCATTATTAATATTTTCCATCACATCTCTAAGTCTAGACAATCAAGAAAACAATCAATCAAGCTACAGTTTGTAGTGTTTGCCAATTTCTAAGGTATAAATGCTCATGCTGAAGATTTAACAAGTAGTTCCTGCGAACCACATCAAATTGGCTGCAGCATACCACTATATGCACACAAGTAAGTTCAACATATATAGCTAGAAATTTCAAGAGAAAAGGTAAGTTAATAATTGTATAGATGAGAAAATATCCAATGTGGGAGATGGCACTTGAACTATGCTTTCAAAGAAGCCAATGGTTCTACAAGATTTAGTTAAAGAAGGAATGTTTTCCAGATGTGGGTGAAAACCTGTTCCAAGACATGGAGGTGAAGGATGGATTGCTATGTATGTGTAATAACTAGCAATTCGGTTTGATTGGACCATATGTGCATAAAAAATTAGTACCACTGAGCAAGATTCCCCTCATATGTTCTATAGCAAGAAACAACCTCTACATACTGTCTTAACTAAAGACTCCCTTAGAAATAATTTCTAAAAGATTTAAATGTCCTATCAGAATGAAGTATTATAACCAATTTTTTTTTTGATATGGGAAACCTAAAGAGATTTTAAAAAGTTAATTTATTATAGTGACAATATAGATCCTGTATCACTAATTTGACTCCACATTTGTGGTTCCTGTCAATTTGTTTACTATAGACAGACCCAACATCTAGTCCTACAGGATGCCTGAATAGGTCTTTAAGGTCACCATCATTTTCTCAAAGGGAACGACTTCCCATTTGGGAGTAGAAGGCGTGATGCTTCATTTTAAATGAAAACATTCACAACATGCACAGTTATGATTGCCTAAATGAAGAATAATGTGTAGATTCTCTAAATGTGCTGTGATGAGATATATATATATATATATATTAAAGAGACTGCTTTTAGTAAAAGTTAAATTGCTTGTATAAATTTCCCAGATTTGTATTTTAACAAGAACTATAAAATGGTTGCAGAGAATAACCCTCACGTAAAATGCCATGGGAAGTGTAAGACTATAAATCAATTAAAACCTTAGAAACATCAAAATGTATATAAATTAGTTTCAAGATGAAAAGTATGCTAATAATTGCATATGAGAAAAATCCAAGGCAACTGAGTTGTGATTTTAAGGAAGCTAAGGATTCTATAAGGTTTAGGTAAGGAGGGAGTACTTTGAGAAATGGGCGATCGCATGCAAAAAGGAATACACCTGTTGCTTAGCCATACCAGATCTCAAGCTGTATTACCAAGCACTAATCATCAAAACAATTGGGTATGTCTAAGAAATAGAATGGAGGATCAGTGGAATAGATTAGGTACACAATATGCAATGGTAAATGACCACGGTAATCAACTGCTTGATAAACCAAAAGATAGCCTTTGGGACAAGAATTCACTGTTTGACAAAAATTGTTGGGAAAACTGGGAAGCAGTTTGGCAGAAATTAGGTATAGGCCAACATGTGATACTGCAAGCCAAGATAAGATAAAAATTAAGTACATGATTTAGACTCAAAGAGTGATGATAAGCAAATTAGAGGAGCATAGAATAATTTACCTGTCAGATCTGTGGATAAAGGAAGAATTTATTATGAAATAAGAGTTGGAGAGCATTACAAGATGTAAATTGGATAATTTTGATTACATTAAATTAAGAAGGTTTTCACAAACAAAACCAATGCAACCAAAATTAGAAGGAAAGCAGAAAACTGGGAAGGGGGGAGATTTACAAGTCTATATAGAGAGACCTAAGTCAAATTTAAAAGACTACTAATTACTTCCAGATTGATAAATGTTCAAAGTATATGAATAGGAAGTTTTCAGAAGAAATCAAAGCTATCTATAAACATATGAAAAACTGCTCTAAATCCGTATTAGAGTAATCCAAATTAAAAGCAACTCTGAGGTACCATCTCACACCTATCCGATTGCCTAATATGACAGAAAAAGAAAATGACAAATGGAGGGACAAGAGGATGTCAGAAAATTGGGACACTAATTCACTGTTGGTGGAGTTGTGAACTAATCCAACCATTCTGGAGAGCAATTTAGAACTATGCCCAAAGGGCTATAAAATCATACATACCTTTCACTTAGCAATACCATTACTAGATCTATAATCCAAAGAGATAAAAAAGTAAGAGGACCTATATGTACAAAAAATATTTATAGCAGCTTTTTCTGTGGTGACAAAGAATTAGAAATTTAGGGGATGCTCACCAATTATGAAACAGTTAAACAAGTTGTGGCAAATGATTGTGATGGAATATTATTGTGGTATAAGAAACAACAAAGAGGTTGTTTTCAGGAGAAAAAAAAAACCTGGAAAGATTTAAAGGAACTAATGCAAAGTAAAGTGAGAAGAACTAGGAAAACAGTGTACACAGTTCATATCCTTTGACCAATATTGTAAGATGATTGACGGAATGACTTAGCTGTTCTCAGCAGCATAATAGTTTAAAACAATTCCAAAGGACTTGTGATGAAAAATGCTAACCACTTCCAGAGAAATAACTAATGGAGTCTGAATGCAGATAAAAGTGTGCACACACACACACACACACACACACACACACACACATATTAAACTTCACTGTTTTTGGAGTTGTCTTTATTTCTATAAAGTATGTTTAAATTATATAGTTCCAGTGTATTTCATGGTAGACTCAAAACTATTTTGTACATTCTATAACTATTTTGAATAGAAATACTAAAAAATATTCTATGTATTCTATAGTTATTTTAATAAAATTTCTATTTCTACATTTTTCTGTCATATGTTGTTGACAATATACTGAAATGCTGGTCTTGATGTGAATTTATTTTATACACTGAAGTTTTGTAGAAGTTATTTCAATTAACTTTTAGTTGAATTATGAACATAGACCCATCATATCTGTGTAAAAAGTGATCATTTTGGGTTTTTTTTCTTTTCCTGTATTTGTTAATTTATTTTCATTTTCTTGTTATTTTGCACTATAATTTGCTACAATTTTATAGTGGAGATACTGGACACTTTAGCCTTACTCCTGGTTTTATTGGAAATAATTTGGGCATTTTTTTCTTTACCATATGTAAATGCTCTGGATGTTAGATAATACTTAGCATCATAAAAAAGGATCCTTTAATTCTTATGTTTTCTAGTGTTTTTTTTAACGTAGCTGTTTTTGCTATTAATATCGCATATTTAGTTTAGAGTAAAGCTTTTATTGAATCAATCTTGAATTTCTGGTATAATTTTAATCTGTTTATAATGTATAATATCCTTTTGAATATGTTGCCAAACATCTTTATTGACATTTGATTTAAATTTGATTTAACATTTTTGATACAGCATTCCTTGGGTATATTGGTCTATGTGTTTTTTGAATGTTTGATAGAATTCACTAGTCAATCCATTGTGTCTTTTTTTCATTTGAGTGTTAATTTATTCTTTCCAAAATGTCACTTTTTGATAGTGGGGTATTTAATCTATTTTTTCTGTTAATAAGGGAATTTTATGTCTTTGTAAATATTCATCTACTTTATATTATCAGGTTTTTTGTTGACAAATGGCCCAAATGTTTTCTGATAAATTTCTTTATTTCTTCTTAAATTTATATGAATCCTCACTTTTAATTTTTAATATAATTATTCTGGTTTTCCTCTCCTTAAAAGAAATAAAATTAGGTAAATATGTATTTATTTATTTGATCTCACACATTTTCATTATAATCCAAAGCCAACAATTTTCCCAGCTCTTAATATTCCAAATTTTTATTTTAACATCAATAATATTTCCTAACTACCTAGGTTATAAAGTAAGAAACTCATTTAAATTCAAGTATGCCAAAGCAGATATAGCCTTTAAAACTGAAATAAATCCTTTATACTCAAATAATCCTTTATAAGAAAACTAAATGGAAGTTGTGGCACAACTGCCATTTCTGTAAGTTTCTTTGTAAACTTTTTCTTGGTATTTTTTTAAAAATAAAAGTAAAAATACTTTTTACTAGCATCATACTGAAGAACTGATGAGTGGTAGAGGTGATTTTTCCTCTTCTATCAATGCCTTTTTCAAACTCTATTATTTGACTCTTGATTACCATCTCTGTATCATAAATCATGCTCTCCCTTTGCATAATCCTCCCGTTTTTAAATGGCCTCCTACATTCCCTCTTCCATTTCCCATGTCCTAAAAGGGCTACAGTCACAGTTTACAAAAGTAAAGTGAAGCGAACAGCCTCATTTTCCACTTTGCACATATGGGAGACAAATGCTACAGTATGGTTGTCATGGAGTCAATTTGTAACTGACACAATTTGTGCAGCCATGTGGGTGGGCTCTGACAAGGATGTTGACAAGAGGGAAATATTATTTAAATAAATCCACAACAGCTGCAAGAAGTAATTACAAAACTGTATAGTCCAAGTCCGCACAGCTCCAAATCTACAAGGTAGCAGTTAAGCAGACTTGACAATTAACTTGACAAACTTTTGTGTCCCCATGATACTGCCATTGTGTGTGTGGCTAGGGATATCAAGCTTGCATAAGACCTTTAAGTTCAGGCTTTAAATGCTTTAATGGACATGAGTTCGAGTTAGGGGGAAATGTGTATCATAATTATGAGAATGCTTCATTAAGTTTTCCTATGCACGTGTGCACTCCAAATTCAAAGAGTTGCAAGGTGACTAGGGTTCTGCCCCAGGGATCTACAATTTAGAGAACATTTGTATTCCATCATCAGGTAGAACAAGCTGAGTTTAGCACTTGATTATTTAAAATAGAACACTACCTCTTATCCTAGCTATTCCCTTGTGGAGCACCAACAGGGCCAGCCCCACCATGTTTTTTTCCCTGGTGATTTTTTCCTTAGCAGCAGTGTTAGTAAGTTCTGATGTCTATATTCACAAGGAACAAGATTCTGGAATTTCTATCTTTCCCCAAAGTACACTCTTCACAGAAGGGCATTCTGTCCTAAAGTATAAGTTCAGAATTTATTTTATTGCTTGTTCCAGGTGCCAAAATCACAATTTACAATCCTGAAAATACATTCATGTTTATATTTTATTTGTATTTATTTTAATATCATTGTCTCTTCAAAACTCATCATGAGGTTTCCATAATGCCCTTAATAGAAATTAAATTTATTGTATCTTTGCAACTGATAATAATGTATACAACATATATTTCATTGTCCTTTAAGACTAAAACCAAAGCACAAAGTTGGAAATGAATAGATAGGAGAGAGAAGACTGCCAATTTTTAAAAAGTAAACTTCATTTATAAATCTTTGAGATTGGATGAACATATCTAAAGTTATTTATCACCTCCATTTAATTTTGTGCTATGAAGAACTGACCTTCCATCTCTAAGAATTTATAATGAATGAGAGCAAAAGGAAGGACTGGAGCCAACAAAGTTATCAATCAGATTTAACATATTATAATAAAAAGATCACACCTATATACATCCCTTGGCAACCAGTAGTATTCTCATTAGAATATGAGACATAAGAGCACATGCCATTTAAGGCCCTACATAACTGGGCTACAAGTTATTTGTTCATATTATTTTCACTTTATTTTTTACCCATGCTCTCTATATTCCAGATTAACCGGCCTTTCATTAACCCTCTATATAACATTCCACCTTCCATTTTGTACCTTTTGTAAGTTGTTCCCTATGTTTGTTGCACCCTTCTTCCTCACCTCTGCTCCTTAGAATCACTTGCTCCCTCAAAGGCTAAGCTGAAGTGTAGACTCCTATGGGCAGATTTTCCTGACCCCACTCTCCACCCCAATAATTTGTTAATGCTCATTTCCCTCAAGGTACTTTTAATTTTATTTGTAGACATTTTGTATTTTTAACCTTTTATCTATTTGTTCAGACCTAAACTCTCTTTTGACCTCTTGAAGGTCAAAAGGTGCCTGTTGGACATCTGAATTGTAGACATCTTAAACTCAATCTATCCAGAATTGAATTCATTATCCTTTCCCTTCTTTTCAACTTCCCAATTACTATTGACATCACTATTAATGTTTAGTGCTTAACGCAGTTTTGGCATATAGTAAGCTCTTAATAAATACATGTTGACAAATGAACATAATTTCCTCTATTAGAATGTAAGCTCCTTAAGGGAAAGTATTTTTTATTAATTTTTGATCCTCAGTGACATATAGATCTGTAAGTCATGGGACACTTCAGTCATTAAAGAATTAAATAAAGTATCACTTGGTGGACAGTAGAGAGGTACATGGTGGGTAAGAATAGATGGCATCATACATTAAATATGCAATTATAAAGAACAGTTATAAAGTATCTTCAAATAAATGCATGAGTGAAAAAGAGTTGGGCTAGTCATAGAGAAAGAGTGAAGGATAATTGATAAATTGCCTCTGTGCTCCACTGATATCTTCATAATATTGAGAGAAAGTAGTATTAGCTCCCAAGATACCAGGTGAATCCCTTATAAGAGGACACAGAGAGACATACAGGATGAGCATCCGTGGATGGGATGGGATATACTCTGATAGGTGGAACATTCACAGTGATGGCATAAAAGATCTGTTCTAGTATTTGAGGAGTCCCTGGACCTAGCAAAATTCCTAACTTATTGAACGAATTGAATAATATTAAATGATACCTCAAAGGTTTAATAATTCCCAAAGTGAGGAACAACAAAGCATGTGGGTAGGACCATAGAGCATATGGAAAGGAGTTATGTGTAATTAGGCTAGAAAAGTAGATTGAGGACACTTTGTGAAGAGCTTTCAATGCTCAACAAGCATTTATATTTGATTTTAGAAATAATAGTGAGCCACTGGAGTTTGTGAAGATGACACAATCAAATTTGTGGTTTGGAAAAATCACTTTGGTGAGTGTTTGAAGCACACATTGGAGTAAGGAGAAACTTAAGGCAGGGAAATTAGTTAGAAGGCTATTTTAATAATTGCAGTATTAGTCGATGAGAGCCTGAATTGGAGTGTTGCCCCTTTGAGTAGACAGAAAAGGACAGATGAAATAGAGGTCAGAAAATCAAGAAAGGATAGTTATTAAATGTAATTATTATGTGTATTTTTATATGACATTATAGCTAAGAAGCTTATTTCTAAAGGCTATTTGTCATATATTTGGTAACATTTTACTGTCTTCTCTTTTACAACACTAAGACATTTGAAAATAGACTTTTATTCACTGATAAATGATTCTCCACTTAGTAATATATCCTTATGGTTGTAACATTAAGCTTTCATTTTTTGTATTTGGTTTATACCAGAAACAATATTCAGCAAGTATATTCAATGAGTTTTAGTCAGAATACTCCATCAGTCATCTCTGAAATCATCCCAAATACAATTAGTGGTTTATTTATTTTTAAAATGCATTAATCTAAGAACAATGAATTATAAGCTGGATGCCAGTTTTACATATGTATGAGTTCTACAGTACTTCAGAAATGTAGTGATCATAGCAATACATTCACGATATAATGCATATTATTGTCTACATAAAGCAAGTTTCTCTATGCACCATTGTCCATTTTTTAAAAATAGAGAAAGAAAAAATGAAACAAAAAACAACAAAATACAAAATACGAATTTGCCATAGCACATTTAATACTAGACACTTTAGCAAGAAAGTTATGTCTTTAATATCACCAATGTTTTTTTTTATATCAATGAGAAATAGAAGTACTTAAAAAAGCAAAATTCTAACTGTTTTTGTTAACCCTCTGGCTCTAAATGTCAACCTGGAAAAATGGGCCAGAATACAACTGATGAGTGCTACCATTGGTAGGATCTAACTGTTGTGTAGAAAAACAGTAGTGAAATCATATTCATAAATATTGTCAAAGGGGAAAAAAAACAAAAGACAAAGTCTCACCTCTGGTCTACTAAACAGTTACCCCACAGCTTTTGAAAAAGAATAGAAGGTACTTTGCAAAAAAAAAAATTGTCCATTCACTGTAACGTTAACTTGAAGTCAGTATATTTCTTATACAGAGGTCAAAAGGAAATCATTAGTAATATCAATGAATAGATGCAAGCAAGGATAATCTCATGGCCAAGAGAGTTTTTGAGTTGATCTCTCATAGGAGGGAACCAGGCTCACAAAATATCTTGAAAAGTTCTGAGGAAAAAAAATTTGTCTATGGCTATAATAAAGACTTTCCAGTGTTAAAAAATAAAGCACACTTATTTTACACATGAAGAAACTGAGGCAAACAGGGTTAAGTGACTTGCCCAGGGTCATATCACTAGTAAGTACATGAGGTCAGATTTGAACTCATGAAGATGAGTCTTCCTAAGTCCAGTGCTCTATCCACTGCAGCATGTAGCATCTGCCAAATTCTTCATACTTTTTAAAATACTCCAGACTTGTATGTTCTATGTAATTTCTATGGAAATTATTTTTGAGTTTTTTGAGTACATAAATAGAGTTTATTAATCATTTGACTAGTAGTGTCAGTGTCCAACTATGTAATAAACATGGAAAGCTCTATATGTACATGGAAAAAATGCCATCAAGAAATTGAGAAGAGGAGACTGGCTGGTCATGTGGTGAGGGCAAGAGATGACAGGTAGACAGATCAAATGTTACACTGCTACCCTTGAGATGCCAAAAGAAGGAAAAGAATGCCACCAGAATGCTGGGTAGTCTTTTCTGTGGTGAACTTATAGGATCACATGGACAAGAGCAGACAATGGTGGGCAGGCATGGATGGGTTGTGGTCTTCATTAATGGAAGGAAATTTCCAAAGTGATAAGATCACAAAACCACCTGTCTTACCTTATACATGGAAGAAGCATCATATCTGTCAGTGATGGATGGTGGTTGCCAATTTGAACTCTTGAAGTTAGTTTATATATAACAGGATGAATTTTTAAGGTTTTTCAGACATCCATTTAAGTGGTTTTTGTAAGAAATACTTTTGAATTTTCTCCTCTCAACTAAGTATATTTTGGTTTGTCAGTTATATTTATACTTTCCCCTAATTAAAAGTCTCCCTCTTTGGGCCAGAGATTTTTTTTTCTTTAATCTTATTTTATCTTTTCTCAAGAGAAAAACAGGAGGGGCCTTATAAACCTTTATTACTGCTGTTTCTGCAGGAGTAAGGATGGAACATAATTAGTTAGCATTCAAGAACTCTTGGCAATAGTACTTAAAAGAGTAGAGAAATCTATTTTCCCCTTATAATGGTGTATTCTACAAAAGACTACCATCAGATATTTGGAACATACTGACCTTTTTGCCTCAAGACATAGACACTTGAAAGTAACCAGCCTTTTTCCAAACTTGATAAATATGGAAAAGTAAAATCATGCCATGTTCTTTTTGCAAGAATAGCTTTCCCACTGACCTATTAAATAAGTTACTGTAAGTTGGAAGACATTGTTCATAAACAGCAAATACTAGAGTGGAAATTTAAAATGTATTTGTATTCAACTCACATCAGCAATACATTGCATCTTCTTCCTTTACTATCACATTTCAGAATTCTGCATGGATTTGCTTATTGCAGGGTTTGAACTCTAGAGTAAACAAAGTTTAAAATTCAGTTAACAACAGTTTAGGGTTTAGGGGCAGAGTATGAGATCCTTCCAAACATTTCCACAAAACTACTATTTTTTTTCATTTGTCGGAAATCTATGCTCACTTTTGTTCACAACACATATTGATTAGCAATCAAGTTGTTTTTTGAATCTCTCTTCCCAGAATAAGACGAAAAAGCAACTTTAAAATAAGAGGTATTGTATTTTAAATATTTTCCCAACCTTCCTCTCCCAATAATATTTGGCTCAGTTTACCCATGAATTGTGAAGAAAACTATTAGTAGGCTCAATTGATGAAAATGTCAATACCATGTTTATTTGTAATGTTTGTGATTTATTTAAGCGCTTCACTTGCTGGAACTTGTCAAGGAATCAGTTGTCCCACACAGTGAAGAGATTTTTTATGCTAATTTAAAATTGAAACTTTTTGTATTTTAACCACTTTAAATGGGAATCTGTCTAAAACATATTTGAGATAATACAAGGCTTGTGTTAATTCATTATTCTTAAGCACTATAGCAGTAGGGCAGCTCAGAGAAGCAGCAATACAGGGTGGGAAAAATCACAAGATTTAGAGTCAGATAAACCATGAGTACAAATTTCACCTCTGCTACTTACTACCTCTGCAACCTTGGGGGCAAGTTATAATCTCTCAGGCCCTCAGTTTAAAATGATTGGATTAGATTAGACCAAAAGTTCCTAATGTTCTCTGTGTGTGTATGCATGTATGTATGTATTCATATTTTGAGGATTTCACTTAAATGTAACTAATTTTCCTTGCAATCCCATGTATTTTATTCTATGCATTTTAAAATATTATTATGAGAACAAGTCCATAGACTTACAGAAGGATCCATGACACAAAAAATGCTAATTGCCTTTGGATGAGACAGTCTCAGCTTCCTACACCCTAGGTCCATGACTCTATGCAGTGTGTATTTCAGCTAGTCTGATTGTCCTACTACCAGAATAATTCCCGGTGAGATGGCACTAGACATGCCTTTTCTGGGAATCCACTTGCAATCCAATTGATTCAAGGAAAAGAAGGAAGAAAGTGCAAGTAGTAGTGATCTCAGGAAGAAGGGAGATAGGAAATAAGGAGGGAGGAAAAAGCAGAAAATAAAACCAAGCTGCTTTGGCCCAGGAGGTAATGATGAGTTAATTCTTTGTGTGGCTTGGTAAACTCTTTCCAAAGGTAATAAAAAAAAAGAAAAATGCTTCAACCAATTATATCATTGTTTCATATATAGTACATGTAGAATATTTCACATTCATTGTTTCATTCATTTCATTGTTTCATATATAGTACATGTAGTACAATAGAAAGTATTTTGAAAGAAAAAAGCACATACACACATATACACACACATACATACACACATATATACACATACACATACCATGTGTTTATATATACATATAGATATGTGCATATATACATAGATATGTGTGTATATATATAATATATATTCTGTTGTGTTTATGTAAAAATTAGTCTTATTCCTCATTATGCATAATATCTGATCCTTAAGCAGGCTAACAAAGTGGGGAGAAATAGGGTTATGATACTTTCTTAGAAGGAAATATTGTGACTGAAGTGAAAATATTTGACTTTGTCCACTTTACTTGTTTCCATGAACTCTATGCTTTAGTCAACCAAACTATTTTCTCCTCCCTCCTCTTCCCCTTTGCCCTTCCTCTCACACAGTGCACTCAATTCCTTGGTACTCCTGCTCACACTCTTCTCCATGCTTGGAATTCTATCCCTTTTCCTGTTAACCAAATGAATTGCTACTCAACCTTTAAAGCCCAACTCAAATACCATCATGTCCATAAAGCTTTTTTCTAATATCTTTAATGGATAATAAACACCCCCCCCAGAATCTCATAGAAGTTCACTGTATACCTCTCTAAAGCACTTGCATAAAATGGAATAGTAGCGTTATCTGTCTTTGTGTCAACCTCATAACTCTAGTCTGTCCTAAAAGGTTTCATTTCTTATCTAAACTCTGTATTTCCCCCAATGACCAATGAAGTCTTTTGCAGATAGGGGTTGCTTACTAAGAATACAAAACAAGTGGTTTTTATAGACTCAGCACATAACTTATGATTGTATACTTTTCACTTTGGTCATCATTCACATCAACAATGAAAAAGGCACTGATGCTAGAAGCAGAGGACCTGGAATTTTATTCTTTCCAGCCTATCATCTGGGTGACCTTGAGGCAAGTCACACAATCTCCCTGTTCATCAGTTTTCCCAATATAAAATGAACTGTGCTAAGAATCAAGAATAGTCTTTGCTCTTAAGGAGCTTATGTTCTAATGAGGGAGATAATGAGACAGAACAAGTAACAGCTTAATCTTTAAATGAGGGAAATGATGGCACAGAGCAAGCAACATCTTAATATTTAATATGATATATAATAAGAACTTCATATTTGAAGTCTATATTTTTCAAAAAGGAAATTTGGATAAAGGAGCAGCAAAATGGATATTCTTTTGTCTATTTTCCTTAAACTTGTAAGGTGACCTTGAGTCTTTCCCCAAAATCTTTGCAAAGATGCTTTTAGAAATCTTTTAGAGAAGCCCTTCTGAATTTCATAGTGTACCTTTATTTGTTCCAGTAAAATAATGCAAGAGTTAGATAATTTTATACAATACACTACAATACTAAATCATATTAAACAGAGTTCTGTGTGGTTGGTCACTATGTTGGCCTAGTTTATTAATTTATGTTTTTGCACAATCTCAGGCTTTAGAAGGATATAAATTGGTTAAGTAGAGCAGTACAGTAACCAATTTCCATGAAATTGTCCTTAATATGATATAGTACCTAAAGTTAATCTTCAGAAAGCATTACACTATATATAATAATTTATGACTTATAATTTTTTTTAGTTGCTTAAATGTTTGTCATTGTTTCTGCAAAATCATTGGTCATCAGATCTGTTGTCAAGAACCTAAGTGCTTATTAAACAATTGTTTCTAGGTTAAGATCATATAAAATCTACATCACTTAAATTCATATTTTATATCACCTTTTCCAGGAATATAAACTGCAGTTACTGCAAAGACTTCCTATATATACTTCTGTTATTTCACCAGCATGCTGAACATAATTTAATCTTTTCTTAATGACTCAGAGACATTATGAACATCAATTATTATAAAGTGCTATTATTCATGAATAACCTTAAGCTACTGTTGTCTTTAACCTGCTTTCTAATTTTTCACATAATTATGTGTCAGTGGGTGTCCCATGGCCCCTCCTTACTCTGTTAAGTAATGGACATGGTCCTCATAAGTGTGGGAAATGGTCCTGCTAGGAAAGCTTTTGTTTTTTAAATGGTATTTGAGAGATATAGAGCTATATGAGCTATAGACATATAGAGCTATATGGTAGAAAAAAGAGCAAATTTTGGAAACAGGAAGACTCAAATTTGAGAATTGCTTCTGATATTTATTAGCTTTCTGACTCTAAGTAAATCATTTAACCTCTCAGTTCCCCAGGCAGCTCTAAGAATACAAGATACAGAAGAGGTGCAAATCTTAGGTTTTAGCAGCAATAGATAAACAAAAGTTTGTTCCAAGTACACGTGAAGATACCTCAAAAGAGACTTCCCTTTTCTTAAAATATAGGATCTGCACATGGAAAACTCAAGTATGGCTGTGATTTAAAATTAGTCTAATCATCAGTTGCCTTATTTGAGTGAATGTCCTGCTAAAGAAAAAGCAGAATGGCTAAGAAACTTCAGTCACTAGGAAATCAGCAGACCCAGAACTGCTGCAGGAGATACAAAGATGGGCTGGCTTCTGTCCCGGGACCTCTTTTAGACAGAGGCAGAGGTGGACAAGTTTGAAAAAACAGTGGTATAGTAAATGTAGGAAAGTCTCATAACCAGTTCTCAAACAAAAAACAATTTTTTTTTCATGGCTAATGTGGGAATTTCTTTTCTTTTCTTTTTTCAAAAATTTATTTATTTTTAGTTTTCAACATTTATTTCCACAAGATTTTGAGTTCCAAATTTTCACCCCTTCTCACCCTTCTCCCCACCCCAAAATGGCATGCATTCTAAATATCCCTTCCCCTAGTCTGCCTTCCCTTCTATCTCTCTCTCCCTTCTCTTATCCCCTTCCCCTTCTACTTTCCTGTAGGTCAGGTTACATTTATGTACCCCATTTCCTGTATTTCTTATTTCCCAGTAGCATTTGAAAACATTTTTTTAAACATGTGCTTTTAAAACTTTGGGTTCCAAATTGTCTCCCTTCCTCTCTCCCCACTCACCCTCATTGAAAAGGCAAGCAACTCAATATAGGTTATATACATGTACAGTTATGCAAAACACTTCCATAGCAGTCATGTTGTGAAAAACTAACTCTATTTCCCTTAATCCAATTCTGACCCCCATTTATTCTATTCTTTCTTTTGACCCTGTCCTCCCGCACAGAAGTGTTTGCTTCTGATTGCCCCCTTTTCCAGTTTGCCCTCCTCTCTATCATTTCCCTGCTCTCTTGTCCTCTTCTCCCCCTATTTTCCTGTAGGGTAAGACAGATTTCCATACCAAATTGAGTGTGTATGTTATTCCCTCCTTAAGCCAAATCCCATGAGAATAAGATTCATTCTTTCCCTGTCACCTTTCCCTGTTTCCCCTCCACTGTAAGAAACTTTTCTTTTCTTTCTTTTTTTTGTGAGATAATTTGCCCCATTCTACCTCTCCCTCTCTCCTTCTCCCAGTATAATCTTCGCTCGCCCCTTAATTTTATTATCCAGATAAGACCTGTTCATCTTCAACTTACCTTGTGCCCTCTATCTATGTATCTGTATCTTTATCTATCTATCTATCTATCTATCTATCTATCTATCTATCTATCTATGCATATAATTTTCCCCTCCAACTATCCTAATACTGACAAAAGTGTCATGAGTTATAAATATCATCTTTCCATGCAGGAATGTAAACAGTTCAATCTTAAAAACTCTGTCATGATTTATCTTTCAAATTTTCTATTTAGTTCTGGACTTTTCATCAAGAATGCTTGAAAGTCCTCTATTTCACTGAATGACCATTTTCCCCCTGAAGGATTATACTCCGTTTTGCAGGGTAAGTGATCTTTGGTTGTAATCCTATCTCCTTTGCCCTTTGGAATATTATATTCCATGCTCTGTAGTTCCTTAATGTAGAAGCTGCTAAATCTTGTGTTATTCTGATTGTGTTTCCACAATACTTGAATTGTTTCTTTCTGGCTGCTTGAAATATTTTCTCCTTGACCTGGGAACTCTGGAATTTGGCTACAATATTGCTAGGAGTTTTCCTTTGGGGATCTCTTTCAGGAGGAGATCTGTGGATTCTTCCAATTTCCATTTTGTCCTCTGATTCTAAAATATAAGGGCAATTTTCCTTAATAACTTCTAGAAAGATGATGTCTAGGCCCTTTTTTTGATCATGGCTTTCAGATAGTCCAATAATTTTTAAATTATCTTTCCTGGATCTATTTTGCAGGTCACCTGGTTTTTCAAAGAGATATTTCACATTGTTTTCTAATTTTTAATCCTTTTGGATTTGTTTTACAGTGTCTTGATTTCTCATAAAATCACTAGCTTCCAATTGCTGTATTCCAATTTTAAAGAAGTATTTTCTCTTCTGAACTTCCTTTTCCATTTGGACAATTTTGCTTTTTAGGGCGTTCTTCTTCTCATTGGCTTTTTGGACCTCTTTTGCCATTTGTGTAAATCTATTTTTTCAGGTATTATTTTCTTCAGTGTTTTTTTGGGTCTCCTTTAGCAAGCTGTTGACTTGTTTTTCATCATTTTCTTGCATTGCTCTCATTTCTCTTCCCAGTTCTTTCTCTACTTCTCTTACTTGCTTCTCAAAATCCTTTTTGAGCTCTTCCAAGGCCTGGGACTGACTCATATTTTTCTTGGAGTCTTTGGATGTAGGGGCTTTGATTTTGTTGTCTTCTTCTGGTTGTATATTTTGATCTTATGTGTTACCAAAGTAAGATAATATAGTCTGACTCTTTTTGCACTGCTTGCTCATGATCCCAGCCAATTACTTGTGTTATAAACTCTTTATTAAGGTAGAGGTCTGCTATCAATGTGGAGAACGTACTCTCTCATGCTTTGTGGGTTTATACAGCTGTTTTCAGAGACACTTCTAGCGGGCTGGGAGCACAGCGCAGTGCAGCTTGGGCTCGCAGGCCGCAGCAAACTAGGAGCAGGCCTCAGAGGACTGAATCGCGGGCAGCTGTGGAGGTTTCCAGACTCCTCAATACACCAATGCCAAAGACAACTTAGAAGGCCAGTGGGAAAAGTCTGTTTCTGTCAGTGCTCAGAGAGGAAGGTGGGGTTTCAACTCCATTCTCCATTCCCCAAGAGTGCGGCCGGGGCGGGGGGGGGGGGCAGCTGCTTCCCGAGCTTCTGGCCCACAGACTGAGGGGGAATCCAGTGGCTGATCAGAGAGGGACTGCAGGGATCTCTTTGCCAGTGCTGAGGCAGGAATCTCTTGCTTTGCCCGTGTGTGGATCTGGGTCACAGTTCGGCGCAGTGCTGGGGTGAGGAGGAGCACTGGCTGGTGGAGCTTGTAGTGGCTGTGGAGAGAACCCCTCCTCACAGTTACGGGACAGAAAGGAATACTCGTGGTCACAGGCCAGGAAAGGAGTAAACACCTCGCCCCTTATCATACCACCCTGGAAGAACTGAACATTTACAGGGCCCTACAAGTATCTCTGAAAACAGCTACACAAACCCCTGAAGCTTGGGACAGTACACTCTCCACATTGGAAGCAGACTCTTACCTTAACAAAGAGTTTAAAACTCAAGTAATTGGCTGGGATCATGAGCAAGCAGTGCAAAAAGAGTCAGACTATATTATCTTACTTTGGTGAAAAAGAAGATCAAAATATACAACCAGAAGAAGACAACAAAATCAAAGCTCCTACATCCAAAGCCTCCAAGAAAAATATGAATCAGTCCCAGGCCTTGGAAGAGCTCAAAAGGGATTTTGAGAAGCAAGTAAGGGAAGTAGAGGAAAAACTGGGAAGAGAAATGAGAGTGATGCAAGAAAATCATGAAAAACAAGTCAACAGCTTGCTAAAGGAGACCCAAAAAATACTGAAGAAAATAACACCTTAAAAAACAGCCTAACCCAAATGGCAAAAGAGGTCCAAAAAGCCAATGAGGAGAAAAATGCCCTAAAAAGAAAAATTGGCCAAATGGAAAAGGAAGTCCAAAAGATTACTGAAGAAAATACTTCCTTAAAAATTAGAATAGAGCAATTGGAAGACAGTGACTTTATGAGAAATCAAGACACTGTAAAACAAATCCAAAAGAATGAAAAATTAGAAAACAATGTGAAATATCTCATTGGAAAAACAACTGACCTGGAAAATAGATCCAGGAGAGAGAATTTAAAAATTATTGGACTATCTGAAAGCCATGATCAAAAAAAGAGCCTAGACATCATCTTTCAAGAAATTATCAAGGAAAACTGCCCTGATATTTAGAACCAGAGGGCAAAATAGAAATTGAAAGAATCCACAGATCTCCTCCTGAAAGAGATCCCCAAAGGAAAACTCCTAGGAATATTGTAGCCAAATTCCAGAGTTCCCAGGTCAAGGAGAAAATATTACAAGCTGCCAGAAGGAAACAATTCAAGTACTGTGGAAACACAATCAGGATAACACAAGATTTAGCAGCTTCTACATTAAAGGACCACAGGGCATGGAATATAATATTCCGGAGGGCAAAGGAGATAGGATTACAACCAAGAATCACCTACCCAGCAAAACTGAGTATAATCCTTCAGGGGAAAAAATGGTCATTCAGTGAAATAGAGGACTTTCAAGCATTCCTGATGAAAAGACCAGAGCTAAACAGAAAATTTGACTTTCAAATACAGGACTCCAGTGGAACATGAAGAGGTAAACAGGAAAGAGAAATCATAAGAGACTTATTAAGATTGAACTGTTTACATTCCTGCATGGAAAGATGATATTTGTAACTCATGAGAACTTTGTCAGTATTAGGGTAGTTGAAGGAAAAAAATTGTATGTATGTATATAGATAGATAGATAGATAGAGGGCACAGGGTGAGTTGAAGATTAAGGGGTCATATCTGGAGAATAAAATTAAGGGATGAGAGAGGATGATACTCGGAGAAGAAAGGGAGAGGTAGAATGGGGTAAATTATCTCACAAAAAAAAACAGAAAAGAAAAGTCTCTCACAGTGGAGGGGAAACAGGGGAAGGTGAGAGGGAATGAGGAATCTTATTCTCATAGGATTTGGCTTAAGGAGAGAATAACATACACATTCAATTGGGTATGGAAATCTGTCTTACCCTACAGGAAAATAGGGGGAGAAGGACAAGAGAGCAGGGGGTGATAGAGAGGAGGGCAGATTGGGAAAGAGGGTAATCAGAAGCAAATACTTCTGAGGAGGGACAGGGTCAAAAGAAAGAATAGAATAAATGGGAGGGCAGGATAGGATTAAGGGAAATAGAGTTAGTTTTTCACAACATGTCTACTATGGAAGTGCTTTGCATAACTACACATGTATAACCTACATTGAGTTGCTTGCCTTTTCAATGAGGGTGGGTGGGGAGGGAGGAAGGGGGAAAATTTGGAACTCAAAGTTTTAAAAGCACATATTTTAAAAAATATATTTTCACATGCAACTGGGATATAAGAAATACAGGAAATGGGGGTACAGAAGTCTATCCTGCTCTACAGGAAAATAGAAGGAGAAGGAGATAAGAGAAGGAGGGGGAGAGATAGAAGAGAAGCAGACCAGGGGAAGGGGTATTCAGAATGCATGCCATCTTGGGGTGGGGGGAGTGGTGAGAAATTTGGAACTCAACAACTTGTGGAAGTGAATATTGAAAAGTAAAAATAAATAAATTTATATCAAAAAAAAAAAACAGAGATACTTCTAGGGACCTGTACGTTTTCAGTTCTTCCAAGGTGGTATGATAAAGGATGAGGTATTTTCTCCTTTCCTGGCCTGTGCTGTGGTCTGTGAGAATTTCCTCTTCATAGCCACTACAAGCTCCACCACTCCTCCTCACCCCAGGACTGCCCCTCAGAACTGTGACCCAGATTCAAGCACAGGCAAAGCAAGAGATTCCTGCCTCAGCACTGGCAACGAGATCCCTGCAATTCCCCTCTGATTAACCACTCGGGCTGGAAGGTCCGGATGCAGCCACTGTCCCAGGGCCATGCTCAGGAACTGGGGCTGAGACAACTATGCTTCTCTCCACCCTAGAAACAGACTTTCCACACTCACCTACTAAGTTGTCTTTGGCGTTTGCTGGTTGAGAAGTCTGGAAACCACCACAGCTGCCCACAATTTAGTCTTCTAAGGCCAACTCCAGTTTTGCTGTGTCCTGCATGTCTTTGGTGAACTGAGCTCCTCTTCCTGCCTGGCGCGATATACCTTTCTGATCAACCATCCAGGTTGTCTTGGGCTGGAAATTTGTTTCACTCTGTCTTTTTGTGGGTCCTGCTGCTTTAGAATTTATTCAGAGCCATTTTTATGGTATTTGGAGGCATTTGGGGGAGAGCTTAAGCAAGTCTCTGCTTTCACTCCACCCCCAAACAAAACTTTTTAGGTTGTGTATAGAACCATCAGAGTTCCCTTATACAGTACCAAGCAGTATTAAATTGTCTTTAGAAGGAGGTTTGGACAGGGCCAGTGGAATGAAAAAAAAAAAACATTATTGCAGTCTTGCTTTAATTGCTTCTCTGATCCCTGGTGAATTTTCATGCTCAAGTTGATAACCAAATCTGACAGTCTTTTTTTCTTCCTTTCTCATTCTCCTTGTTTTCTGTGACATTTGACACTGTTGTCCATCCCTCCTCACAACTTTCACTTCAGTTATTTTTGAGACAATTACTTTCCCTTTCCTTCCCTTCCCTTCCCTTATTTTTGAGTCAAACAATTCCCTTCCCTTCCCTTGTCTTCCCTTCTTTCCCTTGCCTTCCCTATAGTCCTATGAAAAAATGCTCTAAATCACTATTGATTAGAGAAATGCACATCAAAACAACTCAGAGTGGCCAACATGACAAAAGAGGAAAATGATAAATGTTGGAGAAGATGTGGGGAAATTGGCTCAATAATGCATTGTTGGTGGAGTTGTGAACTGATTCAACCATTTTGGAGAGCTATTTGGAACTATGCTCAAACGGCTATAAAATTGTGTATACCCTTTGACCCAGAAATACCATTTCTAGGTATATATCCCAAAGACATCCAAGAAAAGGGAGAAGGACCCACATGTAGAAAAAATATTTATAGTAGCTCTTTCTGTGGTGTCAAAGAATTGGAAATTGAGGGGGTGTTCATCAATTGGGGAATGGACAAACAAGTTATGGTATATGAATGTAATGCAATACTATTTTGTATAAGAAATGATGCGCAGGTAGACTTCAGAAAAACCTGGAAAGACTTTTATGAACTGATGCTGAGTGAAGTTAGCAGAACCAGGAGAACATTGTATGCACTGATAGCCACACTATATGGTGACTATCTCTGATAGACTTTGCTCTTCTCAGCAATGAAAGGATCAAAGACAACTCCAAAGGATTCATGAAGGAAAATGCTATCCACATCCAAAGAAAGAACTATGGAGTCTGAATGCAGATCAAAGAATACTATTTGCGCTCACACTCTCTCTCTCTCACTCTCTCTCTCTCTCTCTCTCTCTCTCTCTCTCTCTCTCTCTGTCTCTCTCTCTCTTTCCCTCATTTTGTTTTGTTTCTTCTTTCTCATGTTTTTTCCCATTCATTCTAATTCTTCTTTACAACACAAGTAATGTGAAAATGTGTTTAATAAGAATGTATATGTAGAGCCTATATCAGATTGTGTGCTGTCTTGGGGAAGGGAGAGAGCAGGGAAGGAGATAAAATTTAAAATTCAAAAGCTTATGAAAGTGAATGTTGAAAATTAAAAATAAATTAATTTTTAAAAAAACCTTGGCTACCAATACCTCTGTTTTCCTCTTTCTCTCTTCCTACATGAAGTATTCGGGTATTTCAGAAGCCCTCAAGCAACAACATTTTAGCATGTACTCAACACAAACTTTCTTGCATAAAATTTTTTAAGTTGAAGATTGCACATTAAAAAAAATAGCAACCACACGTGCAAAAATATTTATAGGAGCTCTTTTTGTGGTGGCAAAGAATTAGAAATTGAGAGGATGCCTATCAATTGGGGAATGGCTGAACAAGTTGTGGCATATGAATTCAACGGAATACTATTGTGCTATAAGAAATAATGAACAGGCTGACTTCAGAAAAACTTGGAAAGCCTTGCATGGTCTGATGCTGAGTGAAATGAGCAGAATCAAGAGAACATTGTACACAATAACAGCCGCATTGTGTGATGACTAACATTGATAAACTTAACCCTTCTGAGCAATACAAGGATCAAAGACATCTCCAGAAGCCTCTTAATGGAAAATGCCATCCACATCCAAAGAAAGAACTATGGAGTTTGAATGCAGATTGAAGCATTCTATTTGCTATTTTTTTTCTTCTGTTGAGTTTTGTTTCCTCTTTCTGGTGGTTCCTCCTGTTGGTTTTAATTCTTACTTACAACATCACTAACGTGAAAACATGCTTAATAGGAATGTATATGTATAGCCTATATCAGATTGTCCGCTGTCTTGGGAAGGGTGGTGGGGAGGAAGGGTGAGAAAAATTTTAAACTCAGAAGCATATGGAAGTGATTGTTGATAAATCAAAATAAATAAAATAAATAAAATAAAATAAAATAGCAAGCACCTATTGAAGTTGGGTACTAAAGAATTTATATAAATAATTAAGGCTGATTTTCACTATTTAATTTAGTCATTCAGAGAATAGAAGGCATTTTACTATTTAATGCCTGAAATATTCTAATATTTGAAGCTGGTTTGACCTTTCTTTATCCTAATAATTTCATTTTCTAAGATCATAGTTACAGATTTGATCCCTGTTCCTTGCTCACAAATTTCTATATTAGAGAACATATTGTCTTTTTTTTTTCTTAAATGGAGTTTGTACAAAATCCGAATGTGGTCATTAAGGATGCTTTTCTTTTTTGGGGGGGAGGTGAGGGCGATCTGATTTAAGTGACTTACCCAGAGTTACACAACTAGTAAGTGTTATGTGTCTGAGGCTGGATTTGAACTCAAGTCCTCCTGACTCCATGGCTGGTGCTATATCCACTGTCCACCTAGTTGCCCCCATTAAGGATACCTTCAGTTAGTGAATAATGATGAATAAAATGAGGACAAGGAAAATAATGACATTTTAAAATGGGTGAAACCCCTTAATTAAAACAAATCCAAAATATAACTTCCACTGAAGATTACATATTCATATCTACACACACATGCACACTTCTTACATACAGCTAATCCTCAATGTTTCACATTTAACGTTTGAGATTTCAAGAACTTGCATGGTTTTATTATTAGCCTCATTTTCATTTTCTCATCGGATCACCACGTTTTTGGATATGCACCGTAGAAGGAAAAAAGTGTCACTCAGAGATTCCAAGTTTGGCATAATTGATCAGCTGGCTAGAGATATTGAGGCTGCTATCACATCATCCATCCAAGGTTATATATCAACTCACCTCTGCTCTGTTCCCATACTCCAAGTCCTTTAGGGATCCCAAACAAGGCATGAAATAGACATTGCTGATGGATTATTTCAAGTTGATGCATCCTTCATAATCTCCAATGCTATTCAATAACTACGAAGGGCAGAGTATTAAAGATGATATGGAAACCTTTCTAATCTTCTGACAACAGCAACTAAAATCCTAGGAACCTCTCCCTTGATGTTAAGAGGGTAGCCAAGGCAGAGAAGTTTACAACAGCATAATATATGGTACAATGCTCCCATACCACCATCTGTCATAGTGGATGGTAAGATTCAGGTTAAAAAAGTTTTAGTTTTAAGAATTTTATTGGCTGTATAATATTTATGGTATTTTAGATTTCACATGTTATACAAGGTGAAAATTGTCTGAAATAAATGTTTTGCTTTGTTTTATTTTGTTTTGTATTGTAATTGAGATATTAGCAGAAAAACTCATAGAATTCTAGGGAAATATTAGCAAGAAAAAATGTTTTACATGTTACTAATTTTACTTTGTGTACTGCATTTTGTGGGTTATTTCATGGTTCCTGTATTGGGTAAAGTGTATATTATCAGAATTAATGTTTTGCTATAAGGACTTGTATTCAGAAAAGTGTGTTTTCAGAAATCTCTAGCAAAAGATTATAGTCTTTGGTGATTGCAGGAATCTAACCCCCTATTTCTTATAGGTTCAAAGTATCAACATTCATGTTGTTGGGATTTTTTTTTTACTTTTGTGACATTTTTAAGGAATACTATGCTGACAAAAGTTGAGGATTGACTATACTTATTTTATACTTTATCAGAAAATATTTCTTTCAAGGAACTTCAATGAATTTCACATATCCATATTTTCCATCTTCCAAACTCATGTTTAGAATTGTTCAAAGGAGGCAAAGCTCATAGTGTTCTATTGTTTTTCAGTAGTATTGTCTGTATAAAAATCAGATTTGGCCCTTAACCATCAATTCTTTATGCAGAAGTTTAAAGAATTCATATTCTACTGTATATCTGCTCCCTTTATTCTGCTTCCCTCAAAGCCCTTTATTTTCCTGGGAACTCCCAAGAACATTAAGGATTTCCAGGTGAAAACATTTGCATGCATATTAATGGAGCTAGAAGAGACTGTCTAGTTTCAAAAAGCATTCAGTTAATCCCAATTCCCTGACAATCAAAGGATCCACATGCAACATCTGGAATACTTTGATGGAATATTTCCCTCACTTATGAGGAGAGAAGGAGTCTCATGTTTCTTACGGTAATAAATAACCTATGACTGAATCTAAACTACTGGTTTTAGCATAGATACACCAAAATATTGTACTAGCTTGCCTTGTGCAAGCTAACTTACAATACAGTGGCTAGCCACTCTCATTTCCCCTGTCTCTCAGGTGAACTCATTCTTTTTTTAACTCTGTGTAGCTTATTTCCCCTTGATCTCCATGATGGCAGGATGTGCTTTCTGTAGAGGGAAGGTGACTGCTATTTTCAGGGTCCTAGAGGTAACTTTTGTTGACAACTATTCCTACTAACACTGTAGCTCATAAGCCCTGACTGGTATATTTTCTAATAATAAATGAGCCACTAGCAAATAAATTAACAACACTTTTACTGAAAATACAAAGGAAAAAATACACACATACATATATATGTATATGTGTGTGTATATATACATACATATATATACATATATACATATACATACATACATAAATACATACATACATATATATATATATATGTAAAATATTCCACCAATATACCTGGATCATATTCTCCTAGTAATGCATACAGTAACCATGGCGAGAGTAGGCACACACTTACAATCTTAAGTTAGTAAGTACACTTAGAGAGAATATGTATGGTTGGGGCAACTAACAATTCCGGAATTGTGACTTTAACATACTCTTTACAGAAGTCCCTTGGTGAGTATAGTTTTTGTATAAGACAAATACTTCCACTACTTAGCTGAGCTGATCCTGGTTGTGCTCCTTTGATACATCCCCAGGGACAGAATCTCAGCTGGACTATTCATTCTACTAGTCTGCTTCTCTGCTGTTAGATTTTTATGCTATTCCACCACTGTGCTGGGCTTAACATCTGTAGTATCCATCTTTTTCAGCTTCAGGCTTAAATAGATGTCTTTCAGATAGCTAATATACTGCTATGTTCTTTTAAGAAAAGGCAGTAACCGTTGTCCTAAGATTGGCAAATACAAAATATCCCCTAGCATTCTTCCTCCTCCTCCTCCTTCAGGGAACAAACTGTATTCTCTCAGAACAGCAAAGCAAACTTATGCAACAGACAAGTGATCTGTAAAGTGTCAAGCTACTTACACACTTGAAGAGCTGCATGTAGGGAAGAGGCCCCTGAAACCTTTCTTTACTATAAATTTAAAGAACCCTGACTGTACCTTTCTTGGTCTTGTTGTCTTCTGCCTTCATTCCATCACTGGTAGCCCCTGTCCCACCCTCACAACTACTGGTTGCCATTTACAATAACCCTTTCTCACCTGCCAAGCTACATTTTTGAAATTGAACCCTGCTTCTTTCATGCGGACTTCACTTTTGGAGTAAAGACCTACAGTTGACCCTGAGTGTGATTGCTTCTTCCAGGATCAACACCAAGAGCCCCTGCCTTATGTTCACTTCGTCCTTCCTCTTCTCTCACACCTTCTTGCAGCATGTGAAATTTTTCTAATTATGACTCTTCACTTGTCCAGAAAATTACCACAATCATAGCACATGAGTTACCATTTAGGAGAGGAGATACAAAACACTATAGACACCCACTTTATACTAATAATTGGATCATAGTTTCAGAGCGAGATGTGACCCCAGAGGCCATTTAGTCTCACATCATCATTTTTAACAGTGGGGAAACTGATACCAGTGTGTGACTTGCCCAAAGTCACATAGGTACTAAGTGTCAGAAGCAAGGTTTCAACCCAGGTCTTTTGAATCTAGAACTACTACTCTTTACCACACTGCCTCCTTCTTCCTACCTCCATTCTTCTCACACTGTATACCCTTCATGTACTCAACAATTTAGTGGGTTTGGACATCTTACTGGTCATCACTCTCTGTCTCTCAGCTCTGTGGCTTCGCCTTGGTTGTAACCCATGCCTTCCATGCATTACCTCATCTCTGCCCCCTGGCTTTTCAGGATTCCTTCACCACACAGCTCACACTCTATCTTCTGCAAGAGACCTTTTCCAGTCACCCTCACTGCTAGTGTCTTCTCTCTGTGATTACCTCAAATTTACAGTATATAGCTTACATGTACATACTTGCATAAATGTTTTCTCCCACAGAAGAATATCAGCTTAGTAGCTTAGTACTAGGTATATGACAATGCAATACTTGCATGCCACCAAATACAAGGAAAAGCATTAGCTCACTTGATATGCCAGTCACTCAATATGTGTCCTTCCCCATACTGAGAAGGCATTCCTTGGTTACTGCCTGTCTCACACCTCATACAACTATTCCTAGCAAACTCTTGACTTTTTGTAACAAAAATTAGTGAAATACTGAATACTGAAAGGACAGCCCAGGTTCAACTTATTTTTTTTCTTTTCTAAGCTAATCAACTTCTAGCAGTACAGCAATGAAGCTAATTTAAAAGCATTTATCGTAAAAGAGACATGCTCCAATAACATGACCATCCATTTGCTGACAAACAATTCTAACACACATTCCATTTTAATCTTTCAGTAAAGTGAAAAATGAGCTTGACAGCATTTTGCGCTACTTATCATACATGAGATAATAATAAAATCCCAATCACTGCCCTACCTGACTTCTTTTAAGTGCTTGCTTTTCAAAATATTTCAAGGCATTTTTCATAAAAAAAATGTCCTGAAGATAAAATCACTTTACTGCTAATCTTCCAAAAAATTTCTTTTGAACAACCATTATTTCTCATTATTTCCAGGACTGTCAAGTGAAATGTGAACAAAGTGGGAAATGTCAAGTTTGATCAAGTATGCTTTGTATAATTAAAGTTTCTCAGTTTGCCAAATGCAAAGAAAACAGTGATCGTTATGTCTTAGCCCTTCACTTCCTTCTTACTGAGAAAGAAAAATAACTTCAGGTCTTTGGTCTAACACAAGATTAATCAAAGAAAGTAAACATGGAAATCATTGAAACTACATGTCTAACTGCATACTCTATCCCCTCCCACAAAAAAAAAAAAGTTAGTCTCCTAGATAAATGTAGTTTTGGCTCTAGATTTGTTTGCTCCACCCCAGAATTGGTTCCATTCCAATGTATTCTAAACTCAATTGATTGAAAAACCTTAAATCTCTTTTATTATTTTCATGGCACCTCTTCTTCCCCAAGAAACACCCAGTCAAGTGGAACCATGGATATGTTGTGAAGATATATTGCAAAAGGAAAGATGAGTCATATTGTCATAGCAACATTGCATCACTGCCATGGAAGCTAACTCATTCCCAAACAAGTGTTCTACTAATCTTCCTTTGAAACTTGTGGAGAAATTATGGCTACAAAACCATTCTTTGAGTCAGATTTTAAGCCATATTAGTTGTTCTACAAAGAATTGGAACAGATACTTAGCCACAGATAGGAACATAATAGGAAAAAAAAGAACACTAAGGTAGGAATAAACAGACGTTTCTCCAGGTAGGAACTTATAAAAAGCTGGATGTTCAGTGCATAATTTATTTCTTCTTATCATTTAAACATTTTGGGGGGGTTATTTTTTTAAGTGAATTTTTTTATTTTTTCCAATGACATGTAAAAACAACTTTTAACATTCTTTTTTTTTTTAATTTTGAGTTTCAAATCCCCCCCGTCATTTTCCCTCATTGAGAAGTCAAGCAATTTGATATGGAATATACATGTGCAGTCATGTAACAAATACTTCCACATTAGTGATGTTATAAAAGAAAACAGACAAAATCCCCACAAGGAAAAAAAAATAAAAAGTATTCTTCAATCTGCATTCAGACTTCATCAGTTGTTTCTCTGGAGGTAAATAGCATGCTTTCATCTTCAGTCCTTTGGAGCTGCCTTGGACTAGATCATTGTATTTCTGAGAATAACTAAGTCATTCACAGTTGATCATTGCTGCTACTGTATACAATGTTCTCTTAGTTCTGCTCATTTCATTTTGTATCAGTTCTTATAAGTCTTTCCATGTTTTTTTTTCTGAAAGCATTACGCTAATCATTTCTTATAGTACAATAAATTCCATCACAATCATATACCACAACTTGTTAAGCCATTCCCCATTTGGTAGACATCCTCTCAATTTCCAATTCTTTACCCCTACCAAAAAAACAAAAGCTATAAGTATTTTTGTATAAATAGGTCCTTTTCCTTTTTTAAAAATCTTTTTGAAGAAAAAGGCCTAATAACAGTATTGTTAAGTCAAGTAGTACATACAATTTGATTGCCCTTTAAATATAATTCCAAATTGCTCTCCAGAATGGTTGGATCAGTTCACAGCTCCACCAACAGTACATTAGTGTCCCAATTTTCTGACAACCCCTCCAATATTTATCACATTCCTTTTCTGTCATATTAACCAATCCAATAGGTGTGAGGTGCTTGCATTTTTCTAATGAATAGTGATTTAGAGCATTTTTTCATATGTAAAAGTATCTGTTCCATATCTTTTGACCATTTATCAGCTGGGGTTTATCATTTAAATATGACCCTATTTTGTTGACATTTACCAAATCCCCAAATTTCTGGATTAGGAGATGTCCTTGGAAATGTTAAAGATATATGAAATGAGCAGAACCAAGAGAATGTTGTATATAGTAACAGCAATGTTGTGTGATTGTCAACTGTGAATGACTTAGCTATTCTCAGTAATATGATTCAAGGGAATTCTGAAGGGTTTATGATGGAAAATGCTATCCCTCTCCAGAGAAAGAACTGATGGAGTCTGAATGAAGATACTTTTCCTTTACTTTATCTTTCTTGTGGTTTTTTTTTTGTTTGTATTTTCTTTAACAACCTAACATGGAAACTTTTTTAAAAAGGGAAATGATAAAGGATGTTAAGTCAAATTACAATAAATACTAACTTTACATAGTGGTCAAATATTTATGGAGCTTATGATATAGGTAAAAGACTAATCTATTTTATTAGTCTTTTCAAAGGACTAGCTTTTGGTTTTATTTATTATTTCTGTGTTTTTTAAATTTATCTATTTCCCCAATTTTTAATATCTTTGATTTTGTGCTTATTTTAGGTCTGATTATGTATTGATTTTCTAATTTTGTAAATGTTAATTCAATTCATTTTCTCTTTTTTTTCTTTCTTGTAAGTATATCATTGCAAAAATTTGATTTCTACCCTGAAAAGCAGTTGCTTTAGTAGCATTTCAAAAATTTTGGTATACTATTTCATAATTACCATTTTCTTTTACAGATGAGGAAACTGAAGCACATACACATTAAATGATATGCTCAGGTCCACACAGATAGGAAGAATCAGAGGTGGAATTTGAACCCAGTTCTTCCTTCTTCCCTGCCCAACACTCTGTAATGTTGCTTTTACCTCTGAGTTTCCTTTTCTTTGTGGATTTAGAAGACTTTATACTCTTCTAGCTATGTAAGTACTGTTTCCTCTTCAATCCATTCCCAATGAAAGTAGGTTTCCAGAGCTACCGGCCCTCTTCCCTCATCTAATTCCTGTGGGTCAGTTCTTCCTTTGTTTCCCTCATTTATATAAGATAATTACTAATTTTAGCTGTTCCTAAACAGTTGTAATTTTTAAAATCATGTCATACTCACATGTACCCCAATCTTCCTTATGAATTATCCAATTGCTATTAACAATTTTAGACATATGTTTTACATTTTACCTCATAAAAGGTAAACAGTCTGTCCTTATTGAGTCCCTTATAATTCGTCTTTGGTGTGTACCTTATATTTCTCTTGACTCTTATATGTCACATCCTCTATTAAGTTCAGGTTTTTTTTTAAAACAAAGTCCTGAAAGTCTGACAATTCACTAAATGTTCTTTTCTTTTTTCCTTCAGTATCATGCTTAGCTTTGCTGGGTATGATATTTTCAGCCAGAACCCCAGTTCATTTGCTTTTCCATATATAGTGTTCCAAGACCCGTGGTCTTTTTGTGTCACTCCTGCTAGGTCTTGTATTATTCTAATTGTGCCACCACCAAATTTTTTTTTTTCTCTTATTCTTGACCTAGGGATTTTGGGATTTGACTGTAATATTCTTGTGGATTTTCCTCATCAGATCTCTTCCAGGTGGAACTGGTGGATTTTTTCTATTTCTACTTTCCCATCTTGTTCTAATGCTCCAAGACAATTTTATTTAATTATTTCTTGTATTATTGTTTCAAGATTCTTTTTGTTGTTGTTGTTGTTTTTGATCATAGCTTTCAGGTAGTCTGATTATTCTTAGGTTTTCTCTTCTTGATCTGTCTCTAGATCAGTTATTTTTCTTTTTTTCCAATTCTAATTTTTCTTTCTATTTCTATTGCATTCTATTTTGTCATTCTTTATATTTTATTTAATTATTTCTCAATCTCGTAACTTAGCTGGTTTCTCCTTCCCAAATTTGATTTTCAAGGAGACATTTTCTTCCTTAAGATTCTGAATCTCCTTTTTCTAATTGGTTGACTTTCTTTTCATAATCTTATTTTTCTTAGATTGTTCTCTTCTCTCTTTCTTTCTTTCTTTTCTTCTTCTCTTTCTCCTTCTCCTTCCCCTTCCCCTCCCCCTTCTTTCTTCTTCTTCTTCTTCTTCTTCTTCTTCTTCTTCTTCTTCTTCTTCTTCTTCTTCTTCTTCTTCTTCTCTATTTTCATCAATCTCTCTCCTTTGATTTTTAAAGTCTTTTTTAAGTTCTTCTATGACTTCTTTTTTGGCAGGTGACCATTTGACATTACTCTTTGGGGTAGAAGAGTGTTTCTTTGCTTCAGTATCCTCCTCTGAAGAATTACCCCAGTCTTCTCTATCCCCATAGTAATTCTCTGTGGTTGATTTTTTTCCTCCTTTGCCTTTGCATTTTTTTTTAATTTGTAGTAGCCTAATTTTTGTGATCACCTCTAGTCCTGGGGTATGAGGGATGGTGTCTCTGCTCTCAGATCTCCTTCAGTTCTCCCCTCTGGCATAAACCTAAAACCAAGACCTCCAAACTCCCATAAGTGCCCATTGCCAGCAGAGTCCCTGCCCCACTGTTTCTGCACTCACCTGGCCAGCCGGGTCTCTGCAGTACAGTTGGGTCTGGCATTCCTTATCAGCAGAAATTCTCTCAATCTTCCCTGGCTCAGACACCCAATTTCCCTCATCATCACAGGGGGAAAAGTTCCTGTGACTGGGGTCAAGGCAGCCTCCTAACACAGCTAACCCTAGGGCTTGACACTTGTTTAAGTGCTCTCTAGCCTGGAGGTGTGTACTCTTCATAGGGACCAAACCTTGTCCTAGGATTTTTCCTCAGATATTCTCTGATTGTTCTAGAAGGACCCCTGTTCTGCCCCTACTCTTATTTATTTTTACCACTCTATGTTCACTCTGAGGCAGTATTTTATCTCTTTTTTTGGAGAAAAGCTTGAGAGCTTGGAATTTTCTGATCTCCTTTTCCATCTTCCTACAATCTTCTCTACTGGTCTTTTTACTATCATTCTGTTGATACTCTTGCCTGCTACATTTATTCATTCCTCCTTCATTTCTCATATTAGGGTGTCTAAGAAGCAAATAATACCTTTGGTTCTATTTTTTGGTTCTATTTTTTTTTCTAAAAAATATTTTGAATTCATCTTCATTATTGAATGTTCATGTTTTGTCCGGTATGGTTAGGTTCAGATTTGCAGGATAGGTAACCTTGGGCTGCATCGTGAACTCCATTCCTCTTTAGAACACATTATTCCTTTCCCTTCTCTTTTTTCTACTGTATGCAGAATAATCTTGCTGTACTCAAATGTCCTTCACTTTGTATTTGAAGGTCTTTCTCCTAATGGCTCTCATAACTTGAAATTTATGAATTGAATTTTATAATTTAACCACTATGTAGTTTGCAGCCATTGTTGTTGTTTTTATTATTATTTTTATTATTATTTTTTCCTGAAGGGAATTTGTGAATTATTTCAATTGGAATATCATTTTCCATGTTCAAAAGTTCTAGGCATTTCTGTTCTATTATTTCTTTCACTATTGTGTTAGGGTGTTTTGTTCTGTCATATTCCTCTCTGCATCCTGTCTTCAAGATCCCCTCTGTGGTTTCTTTGGGGAATGGATCTCAAAGTGTCTCAATCTGATCCCACATTGGGCAATTCATGGCCTAGGTCTTTGACCTCACTGACTTTTGGCTGGTCAGAACTGGTCCCAGCTGGGTGCTGTATTCTTTCCCTCCAGCTTGCTGGAGAGCTACACAGTTCCCCACATTCAGGGTATCTGGTGTTGGTGAACTGTTCCACTCTCTCTTTCCCTCAGTTCTTTGGTCTGACAATGGCAGTTCAGAACCTGATTCCCCTACACAGGAAATTCAAAGCTTTGTAGACCTGATGCTGTCAGGTTACAGATCCTGGCAGGCTTTTGTTCCTAAAAGACTGTGGGATTTGACTAAACTTCTGTAGCCTGGAATTGGAATCTCCATGGCACTGAAAAAGAGGAAAGGAGGACTAGAGTATAGAAGTGGGTTTTGATTTGAAATTGTGTCATGGATCTGCTAGTGCAGCCTCACTTTTGTTAATGTCTTAGGGGTAAGGAAGGGGTGCTAAGTGTGATCAGGGTCAGTGAACATCAGTTTCTAGGGTTTGAGCTGATTTTTTGGAATCTTCTTTTGGATTCTGAGTGTTCTACACCATAAGAATAGCTGAAGTTGTTATGTCTTTGGTACATAATTTCTGTTTTGAAGAGGTCTGAGAGGTTGTGGGGAGCAGAGAAAATGTTTACTCTGCCATCTTTTTGCTCATGTGACCCAGAACATTTAGGTATTTTCTCTGTTGTGCATTTTTAAAGGAAACTAGGCTAGTTTAGTTTGATGTTAGGGAAGGATGAATACTATTCTTCCATAATACATTACTTGATACAAATTCCAAAAATAAAATATCCTAAATTACATATACTAGAGATCTAGTATATTACAATTCTTCTATTCTTTAAGTGTATCTCAGTGAAAAATAAGGCCAAGAGACCCCAGTATTGTGAGAATACCTATATCTATATGTTTCCTATGCAAAAAGAGGATAAAATCCACACCTCCAACATACAAAGCCATTCTGGCACCCTATTTGGGAACCACTATTCACTGCCAACTCAATATATCTTTGCAGTTTAAAAGAATCCTAGAATCCTAGCATTTGAAGGGTCACTTAGTTCAACATCCTTCTGAAAGCAAGAGTGCTTTCTGTACCATTCCTTACAAATGATGTGTTTCTGGCTGAATAATTATAGTGATAGAGAATTAATTAATTTGTAAGATAGTCTTTTCTATTCTTGACAACCATATTTCTTTGCAAATCCTTCCTACCATCACTTCCATAGAATAGCAGTTCAAATATTTGGAGTCAGTTGCATCTAGGGATTCATTCATTCTTTAATTTGATCATTCAATAAGTATCTTTTGTTCTTGACTTGACTATTAGCCCTATCTAAGCAAGCTAGCAAACAAAATAGAAAAATAAAATTGGAAAGTTATAGAAATTTTCTTCCATCTATAATGTAGAGGACAATAAATTGACTTAAGAAAATGACGGTTTCAAAAATTAATCTAATTTAACCTTGTTGTCCATCTACTTGGATTGAATTGAAAGGTAGACGTTTCTTCACTTGATTCTCTAACTGGATACAGTTAATTTGAGTATCTTTCAATCAGGTGTCTCAGAAAATGATTTTTAGAAGATTTTTTACATCTTCCTATGTGTTTAATATGTAATAGAAAATTCTGGGTTTGATTAATAGCTTTTAATGAATATGTGAAAAAGTCTATCCTTCCATTTCATAGTATCTTTGACTTTTCCTCACTGATTTCTTGTTCATAATTTTTTTTCTTTTTATATTCCATTCTTGCACTAACATCTTATATTGATGCTGCTTTGTGACATGAAGCTGACCTAGGGTTCTTGTAACCTATGTTAGCAGAGCATAAGCCTTGGAAAGTCATACCACACTAGGAAGTCTTCAAGGGCACGCCTGGTGAAGAGCTATTTGTATGTCATCCTTAGACCAATATTGTTAAGCCTAAAGAGCTTCATCACCATGTTGTAGAAAACATGATGAGTTTTTTTGTCCAAAAGAACTCTTGAAATGATAGAGAAGTTATAATCTTTGGTAACAGAGTATTCACATTAACAAAATCGCAGATCCTTGAAATTTTGAAGTATATTCCATTAAGTATCAAATTCATGAATATAATTTCCTTTACCAGAAATTTGCAATTTAAAAAATAATTAGATTCTAAATTGGGGAGCTTGGCTTCTGATTACTGAGCATTTTCCACAGTTATTCCGACATAGAGCTGCAACATTGCTGCCCATCCTAATGCTATGCCACTAGGCCTGAACTCTTCCCTTCTTGCTGTCTTGTGAAAATGGTAATCAAATTCACACTACTGTTCCTGGGAAGACTATGTCCATCAGTTAGCCTATCAGTCTACTCACCATTTCTCTGACATCCATAATCAATATACCTTTTCTTGGCCACCACTATCCTACAGCTATCGTATTTTGCTATTATATTTTACTATTAATATTAAAGCACCGTAAGGACAGGGGGTTTCTTGTTTTTTATATCCAGTATAAGATTCAGTACTTACTGCATAGTACATTTTCTTTCTTTCTTTCTTTCTTTTGAGCTCTGGTCTTTTTTGTCAGGAAGGTTTGGAAGTCCTCTATTTCATTGAATATTCATTTCCTCCCCTGAAAGATCATGCTGATCTTCACTGGGTAGCTGCTTCTTGGTTGTAATCCAAGCTCCTTTGCCTTATGGAATATCATGTTCCATGCCCTACAGTCTTTTAATGTAGAAGCTTCAAGGTCCTGTGTAATCCTGCCTGTGGTTTCATGATATGTAAATTGTTTCTTTCTGGCTGCTTGCAGCACCTTCTCTTTCATCTGGTAATTTTGGAATTTTGCTATTATATTCCTTGGTGTTGTCAATTTGGGATCTCTTTCAGGTGGTGATCTGTGTGGATTCTTTCTATGATTATTTTCCCTTCTGGTTCTAGGACTTCTGGGCAGTTTTCTTTTATGATTTCCTGAAAGATGCTGTCCAGGCTCTTTTGTTCATCATGATTTTCAGGTAGTCAAACAATTTTTAAATTGTCTCTCCTGAGTCAATTTTCCAGGTCGGTTGTTTTATTAACGAGGTATTTTACATTTTCATCTATTTTTTCATTTTTTTTGTTTCTGTTTGACTGATTCTTGCTCTCTCATAGAGACATTAGTTTCCATTTGTCCAATTCTAGTTTTTAATGGATTGTTTTCTTCTTTTAGTTTTTGTGCTTACTTTTTCAATTGGCCAATTGTGTTTTTTAGGGACTTGTTTTCTTCAGTGTACTCTTCTGTCAGTTTTTGTACTTCCTTCTTCAATTAGCCAATTGTGTTTTTTAGGGACTTGTTTTCTTCAGTGTATTTTTTTTCCAATTGGCCAATTGTATTTTTGAAGGACTCTTCTAACTCTCTCATTTGACTATTAAAATCCTTCTTGAGCTCTTCTAAGAAGGCTTTTTGGGCTTCAGACCAGTTCATATTCCCTTTTGTTGTTGCAGATGTGGGTTTGTTGACAATATTGTTCTCTTCAGAATTTCTGTCTTGATCTTCACTCTTCTCATAATATGAATCTATGGTACATTTCTTTTTACTCATGGTGTTTCTTTATTCCCTGGCCTTTAAAGAGATTGAACTCTCCTGCTGGGGAACAGAGGGCACTGACCCAAGCTTCTTGTGTTGGGAGCCTAGGTCTTAGTCACTGGCTTTGTGTGCTGGGGCCTCTTCTGTTGACAGTTGGAGGTTGTAGGTTTCTGGCAGTTTACCTCATGTTGGGCTGGAATCAGAAAGGCTGGAACTTTCAGGCAATTCTAGGTTGCATGCTTTTCCTTTCCTTTAGCTGGGGCCCCCTGCAGTGTTGTCTCCCTTGCTTCTGCTAATGCACTGGGAGATTGCTTTGTGGTAGAGTGCCAAGGCACGTGGTGGTTTTCTGAGCTGGTTTCCAATTGTTCCCTAGCACTTACTGAGGCACTCAGGGGTCCAGGTGTTGGGTTTCAGGATCTCCTCCTCATATGCTGATGTTGGGCTTTCAATTAGCTTGTTGGGACACCTCCCTTTCTGTAATGCTCCACTTCTCCCAGGGTGAGAGGGGCCTTTCCCATTAATCCTTCCAGCTACCTGGGCTACAGTACTGATGTACCCCTATCTTTCTTCTGATTCAGCTGTTCCAGGCTTTTTCCTTGAGTGATATTTTCTAGGTTTTCAGAGGTTAATACAGGAGAATAAGAGTGACTTACCTCTTACTCCACCAGTTTGGCTCCCAGAAGCAGAACTCACGAAGGTGCATATTGATATACATTAATAGAAATAGAGTACCATCTGATGGGCATTGGGGCTCAAGTTACAGGTGCCAGTTATGAAATTGGAAAAAAATTGAAAAAAAACCATGGATACAAATCTTGCTTGGTAGGTAGCAACCACATATCTTAAAGCAAATCATACAGAAGAACTGGGAACTTGGTAATGAATATTCAATTCATCTTCTTTTTCCTTTTTTTAATTTATTTTTAGTTTTCAACATACATTTCCATAAGATTTTGAGTTCCAAATTTTCTTCTCATCTCTTCCCTCCCCCCACTCCAAGATGGCATGCAATTTGATATAGACTTTACATATACATTCATATTGAACTTATTTTAACATTAGTCATGTTGTAAAGAAGAATTAGAACCAATGAGAGAAACGATGAGAAAGAAGAAACAAGAGAGAGAGAGAGAGAGAGAGAGAGAGAGAGAGAGAGAGGAAACAGTATGCTTTGATGTGCATTCAGACTCCATAATTCTTTTTCTGGATATGGATAGTATTTTCCATCATGAGTGCTTTGGAGTTGTCTTAGATCTTTGCATTGCTAAAAAGAGATGAGTCTATCAAAGTTAGACATTGCACATTGTGCCTGTTACTGTGCACTGCTTACTTCATTCAGCATAAGTTAATATAAGTCTTTTGAAGTCTGGCTGCTCATCAGCTAGGCTGCACACGGGCCTGCAGATGAGGGACACAGAGGAGGCAGGGCGGCATGCATTGGGGTTGTAAGATGGTAATGTCTAGGAGTCCAAAGGACATAGAAGCATGGCAAATGTAAAGGACTGGCTGATCTTAAAGAAAAATGTCAGGGCAAATGGTTAGTGTCAGTGTTTCAACATCTTAGTAGAAGGGTTGTATGGGGGATGTCCAGGAGACAATATGGCAGAATAAACAGTAAATCACTGTAGCCCTCCCATGTTCACCTTCAAACAAGCAAATAATCAACCATAAAGTAACACCCCAGAACAAATCCTGGAATTGTGGAGCCTGTAAAAAGACAGGATGGAATGGTCATTCAGCCTGTGAGACTTGGAGAATCAGCAGGAAAGGTCCATCTCACTCAGGTAAAAAAAGTAGTGCAGTCCAGGACAGGAAGCATCCCAATAAGCCAGCAGCAAGCTCCACTTCAACAAACTAGGGAGAAATTCTAAGCCCCTATGCCAATACCAGACCCCCAACATGACTTAGTATAGCCAAGAGGACTGGATCTACTACTATCTCTGTATCCGAGAGATCATAAAAAAGGGAAAAACACCCACACATACAAAAACTAGTAACAGCAGCTCTTTTCATTGTGGCAAAGAATTAGACATAGAGGAGATGCCCATCAATTGGGGAATGGATGAACAAGTTGTAGTATATGAATGTAATGGAATATTATTCTTCCATAAGAAATTATGAGCAGGCAGATTTCAGAAAAACCGTAAAGTTTTACATGAACTGATACAAAGTGAAGTGAGCACAATCAGGAAAATATTGTACACAGTAACAACAACACTGTGCAATGACAACTGTGATAGAGTCAGCTCTTCTCAGCAATACAGTGATCTAAGATAATTCCAAAAGACTCGTGATGGAAAATGCTACCCACATCCAAAAAAAATAAGTATAGAGTCTGAATGCAGATTGAAGCATACTATTTTCTCTTTTTTATTGTTTTTGTTCTTGTGGTTTTCCCCTTTTGTTCTGATTTTTTTTCACAAAATAACAAAATAAATATGTTTAGTATGATTTACATGTATAGCCTATATCATATCACTTACCATCTTGGGGAGGGGAGAGGAGAGGGAGGGAGGGAAAAAAAATTTTGGAATTAAAAGTCTTTAACAAGTTAATATTGAAAATTTTAAAAAATATATAATTTGGAAATGCTTAAAATAAAAACACAATCAAACAAAAAAGAAGCATTGTGTGTAGTGACTTAGTGGTGTGGGCATCTATATTTTGGAACAAAGACTATTTGGAGTGTCATAGTAGTCCCAAAAATAGAGTAGGAAAGGTATCTGGGCTATCTCTATTGGAAATAATTTTGTGCTGAGCATTCAGTCTGAAGTGAGAATCCAGGCCTGGTGGCAATTAGCAATGGTGGCTGTGGTAGGGGAGAATATGATTTACTACTTTAACAGAGATTTTTTTCTAATTACAGAAGTACAAGAATTGAAATGCGATACGTAAAATAGTACAAACTATAGTAATTTTAGAAGCTCTGTCTATAAGTAGATAATATTTATTAGTGAAAGACAGCATGAAATAATAATAAAAGCACTGGAAAGAGGGTTAGAAGACTTTAATCAAAAAAACTAAATAAATGTGAATTATTATTATTATCGGATAACTTAAGTAAAAGAGTAATACTACCAATGAGGCCCCATGACTTTGACAATTTGAATGAGAGGTGTGTAATCACCTATGTTACCATACAATGGAAGAAATAAATTTAGAGGAATACCACACATACATCCTATACCAAGATAAAGTCCAAATTGTCACTTTCTAAAAAAAAAGACTGAAAACCCCAAGTATCATATTTGTTAAAAACTCAAATTTTCCAGATTAAATGGAAAATACTATAAGTAGCCAAAAAGAAAGAGTTCAAGTACCAAGAAATACAACCAGGATCACACAAGACTTGGCAACAGCCACCCATATGAGAAAGTGTCTTGAAATGTGACACTTGAAAATGAAAGGATAAAGTCTCATAAGCAAAAATAATTTACCCTGCATAGCTGGGTATAATTCTCCTGGGGAAGAAAGGAACTTTTAGTAGAATAGAGGACTGATATAAAGAATCAAGATGCATTTCCATCTCTATGTAAAAGAATTTTCAACAATCATTTTAAAAAAATTGAATTCCAAATTATTACCTCTCACATACCCTTTTCCCCTCTTTAAGAAGGCAAATAAATTTGATTTTGATTATATATGTGAGGTCATACAACCATATTTTCATAATAGCCATGTTGCAAAAGAAAAGCCAAACAAAATAAAACAACAAAAATAAAAGGTTTTGTGTTTTTTTTTTTAAATATGCTTCAATCTGCATTCATAGTTTATCAGTTTTTCTCTCTGGAAGTGGTCATCATTTTTCAACATAAATCCTTTGGAATTATCTTGGATCATTATAGCTAAGTCCCTCACAGTTGATCATACTTACAGTCTCTGTTACTGTGTACAATGCTCTCCTGGTTCTACTTACTTCACTTTGTATTAGGTCATAATTCTTCCCAGGTTTTTCTAAAGCTATCTTCCTCATAATTTCTCATAGCACAATAATTGCATCATAATCATATGCCACAACTTGTTTAGACATTCTCCAATTGATGAGCCTATTCTAAATTTCCAATTCTTTACCACCACAAAAAAGAGCTGCTACAAATGTTTTTGCACAGATAAATCCTTTTCCTTTGTCTTTGATCTCTTTGTGATGTAGACATAGTAGTGGTATTACTGGATCCAAGGATGTGCACAGCTTAATAGCCATTTGGGTATAATTACAAATTATTCTTCAGAATGGTTGGATTAATTCACAACTCCACCAACAGTAGAATAGTGTCTGAATTTTTCTACATCTCCTGCAGGACTTGTCATTTTCCTTTTCTGTCATGTTAGCCAGTCTGATAAATGTGAGGTGGTATCTCAGGGTTGTTTTAATTTGCATTTCTCTAATCAGTAGTGATTTAGAGCATTTTTCTTCATGTGACTACTGATATCTTTGATTTCTTCTTTTGAAAATTGCTTGTTCATATTCTTTAACAACTTATCACCTAGAGAATTGCTCTTATTTTTATGGCTCAGTTCCCTATATATTTGATAAATGAGGCATTTATAGAGAAACTTATTATAAAAAGTTGTTCTTAGTTTCCTGTTTCCCTTCTAATTTTGGTTGCATGAGTTTTGTTTGTGCAAAGACTTTTTAGTTTCATATAATCAAAATTATCTATTTTACTTCCCATAATCCTCTCTATCTCTTGTTTGATTATAAACTCTTCCTTTATTCACAGATCTGATAGGTACATTTTTCCATACTCCCCTAGTTCACTTACAACATCACCCTTTCCATCCAAATCATTTATCCATTTTGACCTTATTTTGGTAGATGATGTGAGATGTTGGTCTATGCTTAGTTTCTGCCAAACTGTTTTCCAGTTTTCCCAGCAATTTTTGTTATTAATATTATAAATATTAGTTTATTTAATATTATAACTTTATTAATTGGAAAGTCAGTTGGTACAGGGGACAGAATGCCAGGCATAGGATTAGGAAGACTCATCTTCTTAAGCTTAAACCTAGTCTCAGACACTTATTATTCATGTAACACTGTGTAACAAGTCACTTAACCCTGTTGACCTCAGTTTCCTCATCTGTTAAATGAGCTGGAGAAGAAAATGTCCAACCACTTCAGTGTCTCTGCCCAGAAAAACCTAAATGGGGTCACACAGTCAGAGATAACTGAAATGACTGAACAAAATAATTTTGTTAAGTATTAATTATAATTAATATAACTATAACTTCATGCTTAAAAATAAAATTATAAATTATAGAAACAAGAACTTCAGAAAGTGCCCATCCAATTCTAGATACTTGCCCCAGGAAGACAGTCTTACCTGCCTGATTATTCCTTTCAGAAATAATCATATGTATTGATGTCTCACCATTTACATTAGAGATTTACTGATTACTGGGATTCTTCTTTCTTTCCTAGTTAAAACATTAAATTCCTTGTCTTCTGCCAGCTTCAATATAAGCTTATCATCATTTTGTGTAGCATGGAAAGTAGCTTCCTCTTCAAATGGGTTACTTCCAATCTCAATGGAAAGTCAACCTGTTTTTGAAATCCATTAATTCAGTCCTTCTTATCTTTGTCACATTCTTCCATCCCCCAAGTCACTGGATAATTCAACTCTAGATTCTCCTTCTCCTCTTCAAATTATTTTTTTCCTCTCTCCCCCACTTAGAAGCATTCTTCAACTCTTTGTCTATCTTTTTCATCTTCACTTGCAGGTATACCAACCGGCATTTTCTTCAAAAAATAATAATATTTTATTTTTTCCAATTACATGTAAAGATGATTTTCAACATTCATTGTTTTAAATATTTTAAGTTCCAAATTTTTTCTCCCTCTCTTTGCCTATCCCCTCTTCAATTCAGCAAGCAGTCTGATATAGGTTATACATATGCAATAAGGTAAAATAGATTTCCACAATACTCATGTTGTGAAAGAAGAACAGAACAAAAGGGGGGAAAAAACAGCAATGCCTCCCTCCCCCAAAAAGTGAAAATAGTACGCTTTGATCTGCATTCAGATTCCAGTTCTTTTTCGGATGTATATGCATTTTCTGTTATGAGTCTTTTGGAATTGTCTGAAATCATTATATTGCTAAGAAGAGCTAAATCAACCATGGTTGATCATTGACCAGTGTTACTGTTGCTGTGTATAATGTTTTCCTTCTATTCATTTCACTCAACATCAGTTAATGTAAGCCTTTCCAGGTTTTTGTGAAATCTGCCTGGTCATTATTTCTTATAACACAATAGCATTTCATTACATTCATATATCACAATATGTTTAACCATTCCCCAATTGATGGGCATCTCCTCAGTTTCCAATTCTGTGCAGCCACAGAAGGAGCTGCTAAAATATTTTTGTACATGTGCGTCGTTTTCCCCTTTTTATGATCTCTTTGAGATAAAGACCTAGTAGTGGTATTGCTGGATCAAAGAGTATGCACAGTTTAATTGTACTTTGGGCATATTTCCAAATTGTTCTCCAGAATCAACCTGTATTTTCAACACGCAGAATTATTAATTTACATTAGAAGAAATAAAAATATAATATATTCCCTACAATTCTTATACAGAAGTGTTTGCTAGTTCTCTGAACCTCAGAAGATGAGGAGTAAAGCCACTTTAAGGTGGAAGACAACTATCATGTTCTTTGGCCTGTTTCCTCTTGGCAGGAAACAATATGAGATAACCCAGAAAAGATGGTAGGGAGCAAGAAGTAGGGTATATTCCCTTCACATAGCTAACAATCATTGGCAAGAGAAATAATGTTACTTAAATGGTGAACATGAAAAATGAGATGACTTGAATAGGAACTGTTTAAATTAATATGATAGTCCCTGGTATAAGCCTATTCATATGGTACCTTAGAATCCTTACTAACTGAAATCAGATGCAAATATAGAGCAAGCCTGCTTGGAGCAGTAAATATCAAGAACAGTAATTTCTATTTCTTTCAAATAAGCATTCAGTGACTATTATTTAAAAGTGGAAGAAAATTCTAGCAATATAAACTATATTTCTGAGTTGAAAGAATATCCAATAAAGTACTTTCCAGCCATCATCAAAGCCATACTATGATAAATCATAGGGTGACAGATGTGCAGCGAGCACAAATGCTGTGGAATATTGAAGGACTTTGTATTTATGGTTAAACTGAATTATAGGGTAGTGAAGACTTCTCAAAAATTAGATTTCTTATCCAAAATTCTCAGGGATCAAATATTCTTAGATCTAAACCATTCTAACATGAGAAGTTTCAGTAATTTTGTAATAATAATAATAAAAGATTTTTAAAAGTTTTTAGTTAAAATAAAACAAGCCTTGGAGGTGGAAAGTTTGTTAGAGATTCAGGCAAATGAGAGAAAATACTGTAAGGGAGATCTTTTTTTAGCCCTAATCCCATTTGACAAAGGCAAGTCATTGGCCACAATGGCAGCTAGGAAAGAAAAAGGAATTCAACATTATATGCTAATCACCAATCTTGAGGAAATATATCAAAGCCCACAACAATCAGCAGCTCCTCAAGAGACTTCATCTTCATAATAGAAAATATCAGTAAATAATTCCAAAATACATTTTTGGGAATTCTGATGAAATTTCCATGTTATAAGAACTGAAGTATCTTTTAGCTCATGAGGCAGCCTGTCATAGAGTACTGACCTTGGATTCAGGAATTATTTATAGATTGATTGTGATCTCTTTTGGTACATTGTATAGATGACAGAGATGAATTTAGAGTCAGATATTAGTTATGCGACCCTCAACAATTCACTTGTTTCAGTTTCTTCATCTATGAAATAGCAATAGTATCTATTTCATAGGATTCTTGTGATTATCAATTATTCAACCTCTATCTAATCATCCATCTATCTAACTATCCCTCCATCTATCTATCTATCTATCTATCTATCTATCTATCTATCTATCTATCTATCTATCAGCAGCTAGGTACCACAGTTGATAGAGCACTTTGCTTGGAGTCAGGAAGACTCATCTTCTGGAGTTCAAATGTGGCCTCAGACACTTATTTGCTGTGTGACCCTGGGCAAGTCACTTCACCCTGTTTGCCTCTGTTCTTCAGCTGTAAAATGAGCTGGAGAAGGAAATGGCAAACAACTAGAGTATCTCTGCCAAGAAAATTCCAAATGGGGTCACAAAGAGATGGATGTAACTGAAACAACTTAATAAAAAAAACCTACTACACACACACACACACACACACACACACACACACACACATAGTGAATATGCCATACCCAACATATAGCAAATATATCATACTTATGTATATTACATGCATGAATATATCATATATAACATACATATACATGTAAAGTACTTTGCAAATCTTAAAGCAGTATAGAAATCTCAGCTATTTCTTTTGTTGTCTTTGTGTGGTTTTTTGGTTTTTCTTCACTGACATATGGAACTCTATGTGAGAAAACTCCTTTTACAGATACAGAATTGTTGGGAATGTTTAAAAGTTAAGTGAATTGTTCAGAATTATACAGCTAGTAGGTAGGACAGGCAATTCTTTAGGGGGTGTTGGAGTGAGCTCATATTAGATACCTGATTTTTAAATTTTCACTGTATTTCCATATCATATATTGGGAAATGCTGCAAGTCAGGGTTTGGTTATTGCTTTTTTGATTTTTTAGACTTTAGAAAGTGGTGGAGAAAATGTTAATAATGCAAATAATAATTAAAATTTGTTGTCAATATAATAATTTTTTCAGAGCTGGTTGTTAGACATTTACCAACACATCCCTTCAGGATCTGAATCTATGTCTTCTTAATTCCAGTGTGAGTTTTCTTTATTCTACTCTGCCAATTAATCCCTATCATCATATTTGTTGGAAGAAGTCACTGCAATGATGAATTCATAGCTCCTTGATACCTTGACAAGTACTTGAGACATAACGAATGAGAAAGATAAATTGTAGTATCTAAATCAAAAGTACAAAAATTAAAATAAACTCTCGGATGTCAAAGATAGCTATACTAGTAATACTAAAATCATCAATAAATCAAATGTCTAGATAGGAATAATTAATGTTGAAGGGATCATGGCAAGATGGCACACTGATCGTGACCACTTATTGTGGAGCTATGAATTCCGACCATTCTGGAAAGTAATTTGAAATTATTCTAAGAAATTGATTAACATGCCCATACTTTTTGACACAGAGACAGCACTGCTTGACATGTGTCCCAAGGAGGTTAATGATAAAATACAAGACTCCATAAAGAACAGAACATTAATAGCAACAATTTTTGTAGTAGTAAAGACCTGAAGGAAAACAGTAGATGCCCATCAAACGAGGAGTGGTTATACAAATAGAGGTATGAATATTTAATGGACTGTGCTGTAAGAAATGATAATTATAATCAATACAAAGAAGCATGGGAAGACATATTGATGTAATATGAACTAAGAAGATTTAGAAAAACTATATGCAAACAATGACCATGACAGTGGAGATGGAAAGAATAATAACAATTGCAACTGGATGTTGTGAAGGTATAATGACCAGGCTTGGTCCCAAAGAAGATATATGAGAAGGCACTTCCCTTTTCTTTGAAAAACTGTGGTGCATGAGTTTGGAACTTTGTTTATTTGTTCAGACTTTTTTGAGCTGCTATTTGGCTTTATAAAATTTATTTTCACCTACTTTTATTGTTTGTTAAGAGGGACTACTCTTTGAGACAGGGATGGATACATTGGAATCTGTATGTTACATTAAAAATGGATAACATCAAAATCTGTTTACAAAAGAAAAAATGATAAATATAGTAGATAGAGAAAAGTTTGTAAAGATTTATATGAACAGAAACAAAGTGGAAGCAGAACTAGGAGAACAATAGCCACCATTATTGTATCTGTGTAAATGGAAAGAACTGCCGCAAAATAATTAAAACAGGCTACTACAAAATTACCATAATGAAACTTGGTCCCAAAGAAGATATAGGAGAATCACTGATCCTTCCTTCTTTGCTGAAATATACTGCTATAGAACTATGGGTGTGGAACAAATGAATATAAAGTTGGACTTGGTTGATATGTTGCTAAATTTAGCTGGACTGGTTTTTCTTTTCTTGCCTTTTCTTCTCTTTCCTTTTGTTGTTATAAGGAATAAATCTCTGAAAAGAGTAGAAAGGGTGTGCCTTGTTGGAAAATGACAGTGATATAAAAAGAAAATAGACAAATAAAAATAAAGATTCAAGTACCCTAAAATGATAGACTCTGGGCATTTAGGTCACTGTTGTTTTTTTTTCTCATCTGTAAAATGGTGGCAATACTAGCACCTAGCTCCCAGAGTTGTTTTGAGGATTGTAAAACATTTAGTAGCACAGTATCTAGCACAGAGTAAGCACCACATAAATTTTAGGTATTATTATTACTGATAGTACATAATATTTACTTTCATCACTCATATATTAATTTATTTCTATCTGATATTCAAAAAGAATTTATTTTTTATCGTTGGATTTTATGGCTTTCCCCCCATTGTCCACTACATTTATTCACATTTCCACTATATTTGCAAGCACTATCTTAATGGTAATAGAGAGATGTAGAAATTAGGATTTTAAGATTACTAGGGATTGGAAGGAGAGTATATATCTCTGCCTCAACATGTCAGGCCCAGAAATGAACTAAATATGAAACAATCCAAAATTACAAATGTCACACATTACTGAATTCACATTCAAGAGTTTATATGCTTACTCTGTTGTCTGGGAATATATTCTCCAACATATTGTTCACTTGCACAAAAAAAAAGAAGATAAATTCAAGGTAAAACTTTGAAGAGTTCCATATGGATATTGCTGTACAAAACTTTTTTTTTAAGTGGCCCAGTGACAATGATTGCATGACAATAAAACATATAGATTGATTATATTTGGGAACCATAGAAACATTTAACTTTAAGAACATCTTTTTAGTTGGGAATGTTATAAGCATTTTTTCTCTGTAGCTCAAAAACAGATATTTCAAACTTTGTATTTATTATATTTCCTTGACTTTATTGGCATTACTGAATTAAGATTTGTGATAGATTTGTTTTGCTTTGTTTTGATTGGATCTCTGAATATTGTTAAACAGTTGAATTAAAAACATTTTTTGAAAAATTACATTTACATGAGAAGTTGGATAGAGATCAAATAGAATAATTTTATGTTCTCTTCAAGATGATGTTTTTGATGTTATATTGTTCCTTTATATTGTAAAAAAAAATACACTTTTGCTTCAAACTTTATATTAAGTTCCATTATATGGACCATTTGGTCCCAAAATTTTGAAGATGCATCATATGGGTTTTAAATTTGGTATAATAGATTGCATTAAGTAGTTAATGGATTTATTTTTTCCCTCTTGCTCCCTCTCTCCTTTTAGTTATTTAAACCTTATATTTCATACCAGTAACTATTTATTCTGTGGGTTCTCAATATTTGATGGTAGTCCAATTCAAAAAATGTTGATGAAATGCCCACTGTGTGCAAATACTCCACGTAATTCCTAACGACTGGCCTAAATTAGCAAAGCATAAGGTCTGATCAGTTCTTTCAAGCTGCCAGATCATTAACATGGTACCAACAATATAGTTTCTGATTTAGCCTTGCTATAATGTACTTTATGATCTGAAACTGATCCAAACAACAACACCTGTATTTGATTCCAAACTTTGCGCTATCATCCATTCTAAGGTTGGAAATGATGTAACTTCCACGTCCTTTCAAAATCCAATATTTTTATTCGTGTCAATTTAAAAGAAAAATCTATTGCTTGCCAAGCCAATCTTTACTCAAAATGGTGCCTATGTCTTGTCTAATGACTGTTTGCAAATCTCCTACTGTGGACAAGACAAATGTTCAAGGCAGATGGTTTTGAAAGACCACTTGAATTTTATACTTTGAATTATGAAAAAAAACATTGAACTTTGGAAGGAAATATAAGTTGCAAGTAATTTCCTGTATTCATGTTGGTGATATCATTATGATTGGAAGAAGCAAGTCTTAGGTCTGGGGTTAGAGTTAGTATTAACTAAAATCTAATGATCCTGAGACTAATGGCATATACCCAATAGAACATAAGTTCTTCAGGGTGAAGACTTTCAAATGTGTCTTTGATCCTCCAGTACTTAGCATAGTGTCTTACATATGACAAGCATTTAAAAATATATATGGAATCTGCTTCTGGAATTTAAGTTTTGAGGGCTTCACCACCATTGACTTGGCCATTTGATATTAGATTATTTGGACATGGTGACCCATGAGACAAATAAAAAGACAAAATGGGCTGTGAAATACTCCTCTGCTTAGAAAGCACAATGACAGAATAAGAAAAGAGGATAAAGGTTGAAAAACATCAAACACTTTTTTCTTCTTTTTAATAATATTTAATTTTTCCCCAATTACATATCAAAACCATTTTTAGAATTCATTTGTAGAAGATTTTGAGTTACAAATTTTTCTCCCTCCCCTCCCCTTTTCCAAAAAAATGTAGGCAATTGGATATGTTATATATGTGCTGTTATGTAAAATATATTTCCATATTGATCATGGTTGTGAAAGAATCAACAAATCAAAAGAGGAGAAACCATGAAAAAGAATAAAGTAAGTGGAAAAATGTGCTTTACTCTGCATTCAGAGTCCATCAGTTCTTTATCTGGATGTGGATAGCATTTTTCTTTGACAGTCTTTTTGTACTTGTCTTGGATCATTGGTTTGCTGAGAAAGGCTGAGTCATTCATAGTTGATTATCATGCAAGGTTGCTGATAATGTGTACAACATTTTCCTGGTTGTGCTCATTTCACTTCGTATCAGTTTGTAAAAGTCCTTCTAGGTTTTCTGAAATGTGTTTATTAATCATTTCTTATTGCACAATGTATTCCATTACATTCATATACCATAGCTTGTATTCCCCAACTGATTGGCATCCCCTCAGTTTCTAATATTTTGTCACAATGAAAAAAGACTGCTATACATATTTTTGGATATATAGATCCTTTTTTGCTTTTTATGATCTCTTTGGGATACAGGTCTAGTAGTAATATTGCTAGATCAAAGGGTATGAACATTTTGATGGCCCTTTGGACAGAGTTCCAAAGTGGTTGGATCAGTTCACAACACTATTGGTGTCCCAATTTTCCCACATCATCTCCAACATTTATAATTTTCCTTTTTTTTAATTTATAACAATACATCGCACAAATATACATTATGACCAGCTGGGATTTATGCCAGGAATGCAGGGTTGGTTCAATATTAGGAAAACTATCAACATAATTGACCATATCAATACTGAAACCAATAAAAATCATATCATTATCTCAAGAGATGTGAAAAAGATGATAAGTGTGAGGTGGTACCTCAAGTTTGTTTTAGTGTGCTTTTCTCTAATGAGTAATGATTTAGAGAATTTTATTATATTACTATAGATAGCTTTGATTTCTCCTGAAAACTGCCTGTTCATATCCTTTGACCTTTTATCAATTGGGGAATTTATTCTTATAAATTTTACTCAGTTCACTACACATTTGAGAAATGAGGCCTTTATCAGAGACACATGTTATAAAGATTCTTTCCCATCTTTCTGCTTTCCTTCTAATTTTGTTTGCATTGGTTTTGCTTGTACAAAAGATTTTTATTTTAATATAATAAAATTTATCTATTTAACATTTTACAATATTCTCTATCTCTTATTTGGTCATGAATTCTTTCCTTCCCCATAGATCTGACAGGGAGACTCTTCTTTGTTCTTTAATTTGAGTATGGTATCACTCTTTATGTCCAAATCATATACCCATTTAGACCTTACCTTTGTATATAATGTAAGATATTGGTCTATACCTACTTTGTTTCCTAGCATTTTCCAGTTTTCCCAGCAGTTTTTGTCAAATAGTGAGTTCTTGTCCCAAAGGTTGGGGTTTTTGGGTTTGTCAAACACTGGTTTATTATGGTCATTGATTGCTGTGGTTTGTGTACAAAATCTATTGCATTGATCCACCACTGTGTTTCTTAGCCATTATCAGATAGTTTTGATGATTGCTATTTTATAATATAGTTTGAGATCTGGTATTGCTAGGCCACCTTCCCTTGTTTGTTTGTTTGGTTTTTTTTTCAATAATTCACTTGATATTCTTGACTTTTTGTTCTTCCAGATGAATTTTGTTGGTATTTTTAAATTAATTTATTTTGATTTATCAACAATCACTTCCATATGCTTTTGAGTTGAAAATTTTTCTCCCCCTTCCTCCCCCCCTCCCTCCCCAAGACTGCGCACAATCTGATATAGGCTTTATATTTACATACCCTTTGGCAATTTTTCTAGCTCAATTAAATAATGGTTTGGTAGTTTGATTGATATGACACTGAATGAGTAAATAGTGCGGCAGAATTTTCATTTTTATTATATTGTCTTGGCCTACCCATAAGCAAATGACATTTTTCAAATTGTTTAGATCTGAATTTGTTTGTGAGAAAAGTGTTTTTTTTTTTAATGTGTTCTTGAGTTTGTCTTGGCAGGTAGACTCCAAAGTGTTTAATATTGTTTACAATTATTTTAAATGGAATTTCTTTTTCTATCTCTTGCTCCAGGGTTTTCTTGGTCATATACAGAAATACTGATGTTTTATGTGGGTTTTTCTTATATTCTGCAAGTTTGCTAAAATTGTTAACTATTTCAAGTAGTTTTTTAGTTGATTCCCTAAGGTTATCTAAGTATGCCATCGTATCATCTGTGAAGAGTGATAGTTTTGTTTCTTCATTGCCTATTCTAATTCCATTTCTTTTTCTTCTCATTGCTATAGCTAACATTTTTAATAATATAATGAATAATAATGATGATAACAGTTATCCTTGCTTCACCCCTGATCATATTGGGAAAGCTTCTAGCTTATCTCCATTACAGATAATGCTTGCTGATGATTTTAGATTGATACTGCTTATCATTTTAAGGAAAGCTTAATTTATTGCTATGCTTTTGAGTTTTTTTTTAATTAGGAATGACTGTTGTATTTTGTCAAAAGCTTTTTCAGCATCTATTGAGCTAATCATGATTTCTGTTGGTTTTGTCATTGATATGGCTAATTACATTGATAGTTTTCCTAATATTGAACCAAACCTGCATTCCTGGCATAAATCTCACCTGGTCATAGTGTATATTCCTTGTGATGTATTACTGTAGTAGCTTTGCTAGTATTTTGTTCAAAATTTTTGCAATAGTATTCATTTGGAAAATTGATCTATAATTTTCTTTCTCTGTTTCAGCTCTTCCTGGTTTAGGTATCAGCACCATATTTGTGTCATAAAAGGAGTTTGGTAGGACTCCATCATCTATTTTTTCAAATCTTTTATGTAGCATTGTGATTAATTATTCTTTGAGTGTTTGGTAAAATTAATTTTTGAACTGGTCTGGCCATAGGGATTTTTTTTCTTAGGGTGTTTATTGATGACTTGTTCAATTTCTTTTTTTAAGATGGCATTATTGAGGCATTTTAGTTCTTGATCTGTTAATCTGAGTAATTTATATTTTTACAAATATTCATTGATTTCACTCAGATTATCAGACATATTAGCATATGATTGCTTTAATTTCTTCTTTATTATTGGTGATTTCACTTTTTTATTTTTGATATTGGTTTTTGGTGTTCTTTGTTTCTTTTCTTATCAAATTAACAAATGGCTTATCTATCTTACTGTTTTTTCCCCATCAAATCAGCACCTCAATTTATTTATTAGCTAATGGCTTATTCTCTTTTTTTTACTTTCAATGTTATTAATCTCACATTTGATTTTCAAGATTTCTCATTTAGTGTTCAATTGGGGATTTTAAAATTTCTTCTTTTTATGTATTTTTTTTAGTTGCACACCAAATTCATTGATCTGTTCCTTTTCCATTTTGTTGATGTACATCATACATAAATTTCCCTATAAGTACTGTTTGGCTGCACCCCACAAATTTTGGTATGTTGTCTCATTGTAGTCATTCTCTTTAACAATTTTTTTTTATTGTTTCTATGATTTGTTCTTTGATACATTTATTCTTTAGGATTAGCTTATTTAGTTTCCAATTAATTTTTAATCTATCTTTCCACTGCTTTCTGTTGAATGTAATTTTTAATGTATTAAAATCCAAAAAGGATACATTTAATATTTCTGCCTTTCTACATTTGATTTTGATGTTTTTATGCCCTAATACATGGTCAATTTTTTGTAGGTGCCATATGTTACTGAGAAAAGGTATATTCCTTTCTATAATCATTCAGTTTTCTCCAAAGGTCTGTCCTATTTAAGTTTTTTTTTTTAATATTCTATTCACCTCCTTTGTTTCTTCTTTATTTTTTTGGTTTGATTTAATGAGTTCTGAGAGGGGACAGTTGAGGTCCCCTATAGTATAGTTTTGACATCCATTTCTTCCTGTAACTCACTTAACTTTAAGAATTTGGATGATATATCACTTGGTGTATATATGTTTAGTATTGATATTGCTTCGTTGTCTATGGTGCCTTTTAGCAAGATGTAGGTTCCTGCCTTATATCTTTTAATTAGGTCTATTTTTGCTTTTACTCTGTCTGAGATCAGTATTGCTACTACTGCTTTTTATTTTCCTTCAGCTGAAGCATAATAGATTCCGTTCCAGCCCCTAAACTTTATTCTGTGTCTCTCTGCTTCAAGTGTGTTTCTTGTAAAGTACATATTGTAGGATTCTGGTTTTTGATCCACTCTGTTAGCTTCATCTGTTTTATAGGAGAGTTCATCCCATTTATATTCACAGTTTTCATTACAACACATGTATTTCCCTCCATCATATATCCTTCCTGTTTTTCCTCTTTCTCCTTTCCCCCTTTCCCTCTTTGCCAGTATTTTACTTCTGTCTACCATCTCCCCCAATCTGTCCTCTCTCCTGTTAGTTCACCCTTTCCCATCCCTTTGCTTAATTTCCTCCCGTCCTACTTCCCTGTAAGGTAAGATATATTTCCATATTCAACTTATTGTGTATATCATTCCCTCTCTGAGCCAATACTGATGAGAGTAAGGTTCAACCAACTCCCATTACCCACTCTTCCATCCTGTTCTTCATTGTAATAGGTCTTTCTGCACCTCTTCAAGTGAAATAATTCACTCCATTCTACCTCTCCCTTCCTTCCTCACCCAGTGTACTCCTTTTTCTTATACTTTATTTATTTTTTATCTCATTCCCTCAAATTTACCTTATACCTGGATTCTCAGTCTATGTGTATTCCTTCTAGCTGTGCTATTAGTGATACATGTTTCTAAAGCATAACATGTATCATCTTCCTGTGTATGGATACAAACAATTTGGCTCTATTGAATCACTTATGGTTTCTTTTCCCTTTCCCCTTGTATACTTCTTTTGGGTCTTTGTACTGGAGATCAAATTTTTGGTTTAATATTTCTATTTCATTGAATGACTATTTTTCTCTTGGTGTATTATGTTTAATTTCACTGGGTAAGTGATGCCTTTGCCTTCCAGAATATCATGTTCCAAGATCTCAGATATTTTGATGTTGCAACTGCTAAGTCCTGTGTAATTGGACTGTGGCTCCCCAATATATAAATTGTTTCTTTCTGGCCACTGGCAGTATTTTTTTTTTTTATTGAGGCAATTGGGGTTAAGTGACTTGCCCAGAATCACACAGCTAGTAAGTGTTATGTATCTGAGGCCGGATTTGAGCTAAGGTTCTCCTGACTCCAGGGTCAATGCTCTATCCACTGGGCCACCTAGTTGCCTTGTACTTGTAGTATTTTTTCCTTGACCTGATAGTTCTGATTTTGGCTATAATGTTCCTTGGAGTTTTTATTTTGGGATCTCTTTCCTGATATGATGGGCAGATACTTTCAATGCCTATTTTGCCCTGTGGTTCCACGACATCAAGGCACTTTTCCTCAATAATTTCTTGAAAGATGCTCTCCAGGTCCTCCTTTTGATTATGGCTTTCAGGTTGTCCAGTGATTCTGACATTGCTTCTCCTGGATCTATTTTCCAGGTCAGTTATTTTTCCATTGAGGTATATGATTTTTAATCTCCTTTTTGAGATCTTGCATGAGTTCTTTCTGGTCTTAAGGTCATTTCCCACTGGGCAGGGTGCCCATAAATGTTTCGACATTGTTGTCCTCTTCTGAGCTAGTTTCTTGAACTTCCTTGTCACCATAACTTTACATGATCAGATTTTTTTTGTTTTGGCTCATCTTTTTTGGCCTTTTCCCTTTCTTTTATATTTGATCTCTGCTCCCAGAATGGAAGGGGCACTGTCTCAGGCTTCTTGTGCCAGGGCTATAAGCCCTGCCTGTTTACCTGGTGTTTCCTGGTGGCCCATAGGGGACCTTCATGTCTGGTTCAATGCTGAGCAGGTGGCATAGGAGGTGGCTGGTGCTGCTGGAGGCTGTAGAACTGTAGGGGTCTGACATCTTCCCTGGTACTCAGCTGGGGCCCTAGGGCTGGTGTCTGGCATCTGCCAAGGCCGGTGGGGTGTTTCCACATTTTCCTGAGGTTATGCTGAAGTACATGGTGATCTGGCCACTGGTGGCTGTTTGCCTAGGGATATGCTGAAGTATGTCACAGGGCCCAGTCCTGCCAGCTGCCCATTTGCTTAGGGTTGACATCTATCTGTTTTCCCAGGGCTATCCTGATTCACTTGGAGGTCTGACCACTGTAGGTTGCCTCTTTGCCTGGGGCTATACTGAAGAATGTGGCAGAGCTAGAGTCTGCCAGTTCCCCTGGCTATGCTGAGGCACATTTGGGGGTGTCCTGGTTTTGGCTTTTGCATACTCCACCACACTGGGGCTCAGGATCTATTGCTGGTTTGCTCAAGTGGGGCTTGCTGCTTGCTTGCTGGGATACTTTCTGTCCTGGACTGCACTCCCCTTTTACCTGAGTTAGATAGAACTTTCCCTCTGATCTTCCTGGTTTCTTGGGCTGAAAAATTGTTTCACCCCATCTTTTTGCTGGTACTGCTATTCCAGGATTTGTTTTGGGGTGCCATTTTATGGTTGTTTTGAGGAGAGAGTTATGGCAGTTTACTGCTTACTCCACCATCTTAGCTCATGGAAATCCTCAACATCATACAGTTTTAGATTATTTATAAGAATTAATTTAACCTTGGTAATACTCTAAACTTGAGACCTTTGTCCAATAACCCTCAGTTGATATCCATTTTAATATTGATTTAGTTAATTAATTCATTCATATTAACATTGCCACTAAAAATGTTACCAAAAGACAGGAGTTATATTTTTGAAAATGAAGTCAGAAAGAGAGGCTGTATCTGATCAAATAAATACATATATAGCAACTCTGTCCTGGTTGAAATACACATAAGGCATTCAGGGTTTTTTTTTAATAACATTAAGAAAGACTTTAAAAGAATGGAAAAATTTGGGAATTATGTTATCATATCCAAAGGGTGGCTGATAAGTCTTCAGTAACTACCAAACTTGTTTTCCTATTTCTATATGACTTTTTTGACAATTTTATACACACAGATTATGGACCTTTTGATGAATATATCAGAAAGGAGCAAAAAGGTATGTGCAGATTAGATTGCAGAGCAGATTACATCTTTCCAGGCATAAAATTGGCCATTTGAGATATTCCATTTATTCATTATCAAAAAATAATACTCATAAGAGTTAAATACAGTCTTCGAGGCATCACCAATAAGCTATTTGCCATAATTATATTTTATTGATAAAAGAGTCCTTAATTGAAGCAAATTCTGAGATGGTCAAGAGAATAGACTGCTGGTCCTGGAGTTAAGAAGACTTGAGTTAAAATTGATCCTCAGATACTTACTAGCTACATGACCCTGGATAAGTCACCTAACCTCTGTTTGCCTCAGTTTCCTTGTATGTAAATTGGAGATAATAAGAGCATCTACCTTTCAGGGTTATTTTGAGGATAAAGATATACTATCTGTTTTTTTTTTAAGTGAAAAGGTAAGGGGGGAACTTCTCTCTTTTTCAGATTGGAGAGAATAGAGGATGGACATAGATCTCTTCCCAGATCCTCCTCCATTTAAAGCAGTCCCAACCAGCTGATGAAATCAAACTGTATCATTTCCTCAGATTATTTCTTACTCATGCTGTGAGACTTCATCATACCTTATACTGCTTAACTTTCTCTAACCCCCTTTTCAGATTAATTGTATTTGTGGTCTTTTCAACCAGATTGTGAACTCCTTGAGGTCAGGGGCAATCTTATCCTTTGCTTTGTGTCTCCAGGGCTTAGCACATTGCCTGGAAGTAGCAGATGCTTAATAAATACTTATTCACTGACTCTGACAGGAGTGTGTATATTTTTTCATTAGGCAATGTAGTACCATTGATGATTTCTGAGTAGAAGATAAGAAGAAGGAAGGGAGACATGATCAAGCTTATCCATTAAGCACATCACTTCAGTAATTGTATGAAAAATGAATTGGAAAGGGAAGAGACTGCAAACAGATTAGTTAGGAGATAATTATTCTGATCCACACAAGAGGCAACATGAGCCTATACTATGGTGGTAGAAATGGCAGTGCAGAGAAGAATATTATGAAATAGTAAGTTTCAAAAAGTGATTAGTGAAAAATATAACAGGATCATAGATTGAGAGCTGGAAGGACACCTGAGAGGTCAGTTAATTTGAGTCCCTCATTTTAAAGATAAGAAAACCAAGTGTCAGAAAAGCCAAGAACCTTGTCAAAGGTCACACAATTATTGAGTAATAGGTGAGATTTGAATCTAGGTCCTCTGCCTCCAAGCATGGAACTTTTTTCCACTCTACATTGCTTTAAGATATACCAATAAATTCTTATGCCGAAGGTTACAGTAAAGATAACTAGAAGAATATTCAATCAACCAGAATAGGAGTGTTAAGGGCCACATTTTTGTGAAACCATTTCATTGTAGGGAAAAAAAAATCATTAAAGAAGTGAGTACAACCCAATTACACTTAAATAGCTGTTAGTGCCCTTGAACTAATAAGAACTACTGATTTTAATAGTGAGGACCACCAGGGAAGAAATTAAGTTCATTCTCTGCATAGCAGCTACTGCAATTCTGCTGCCCTCCCTTGTGCACCCACCTCTAGCAAAATGCAATTTAGCAGCAGAATGTGAAAAGGAGAAATTCTCCACTTTAATTCAACACCCGTGCACGTGTGACAATGCTTTCACTTGTGTATCATGGTTATTGCCTCCCTTCAAATGAGTTTTTTTTTTAAATGTAGATTTGCAGTGCAATTATTACAGAAAATTTTTTTTAGGCAGTTGGGGTTAAGTAACTTGTCCAGGTCACACAGCTTAGTGATTGTCAAGTGTTTGGTCTGAGGTTGGATTTGAACTCAGGTCCTCTTGACTTCAGGGCCGGTGCTCTATCCACTGTGCCACCTAGCTGCTCCTACAGAAATATTTTCAAGAAAAGTCACAAAGTATTTTATTTAAGTCACTTTGTCCTCAAGTAATGTAAGAGATTCTAATTAAAGGGGAAATGTATTTCAAAACAAAACAAAAAAGTCACATATGTGTGTGTGTGTATATATATATATATATATATACACGCACCTGTATGTGTATATATGTGTACATATATGTGTGCTATACATATGCAAACTTTTTTATTTTGCCTTTTTCTTTTGCAATATACATTTGCCTACATGTATGCATATATATATGGTAGCACAGTTGGTTAGAGTGCCAGGCTTGGAATCAGGAAGACTAGCAACATTACCTTGACTAAGTCACTTAACCTTGTTTGCCTCAGTTTCCTCATTTGTAAAATGAACTAGAGAAGGAAATGGCAAACAACTCAAATATCTTTGCCAAGAAAACCACAAAGAGTTGGACACAACTGAAATGAACAACAGCAAAAATGTGTATGTATGTATGTATGTGCATATACACAACTTTTTGTTTGATTTGCAACACACATTTGCCCTTTAATTAGAATATATGTTTCTGTGTATACGCATGTGTATATGTATATATATATGGGTATATGGGTAAATGCATATATATGTGTGTTGGGGAGAGAGGGAGAAAGAGGGAGAGAGAGAGAGAGAGAGAAAGAGAGAGGGAAGGAGGGAGGGAGGGAGAGAAAATATATCCTTCAGGTGCCCCCCTTCCTTCCTGTTTCCTTTGCAAAATGCTCATTGCCACTCCTGATGACCACAGGAAAGCTTGAAAGATACCTCTGGTCAAGTGTGAGACATTGCTTGGTTAAGTCCTCTAATTATCTACTGAATCAGAACATCATGGATATAATAAAGCAGGAACCCATACCTCAACCAGCCCTCTTCATTCTTGTTCCGCAGCAGTGACCACCTCTGATACATCCTAAAGGTTGAGTACTCCAGCCACAAATCATATTTAGCCTAGGCAAACCTGCTCCAGACACATGGCTGCTTCCATTTGATGCCTCCTTTTATTTGATCTAAGCCCTTGGAAGAATTCCAAAACCATGGAGGTCTAAAGTCACAGCTACATCTCCCACTAAGATGATGGTAATGGTATCTGTTGGAAAAGCAGTAGCTAATGGCAGGTCCTAGTGGCTCCATCTGGCAATTCAACAACCACTAAGGAACAGAGTACCTAAGCATCAAGAGGAATGGCATAGAATCAAGTTAAGAGTCAGAAAAAGGAAAAAAAAAGAAGAGGAAGAAGCTAATGGAAAGAAGATGAAGCTTGGCACTTGACCAAACTGTGCTCAGTACAGGTGAAACATGAAATGGATAATTTGCAGCCTTGCAAAAACTGTTTTAGGTCGTAATGAGGCTTGCATATTAGCCTCTCAAATGACTGTGCATGTAGTAATAAGTTACTGAATTCAGTCTTCATCCTTCTGTAATGTCCTCTATGATTCTTTTGTGCTTAGCATCCCCTTTCCTGTGTGGGAATAAAATATCGTTTTTTGAACTTGTGGGTTGTTTTTTTGGTTTTGTTTTGTTTCATTTTTTGGTAGGGAAGAGAACCTTAGACTAGTATACCATGTGTAATGGCAAGATCAAGGACATGACTACCTTTGGATGAAGCTGAGGTCAGGAAGAATAAGTCGTGGGAAAAGAATAGGTTAAGAAACTGAGTGATAAAGGTGCTTGAGGGAGAATAAATATGTATGCTGATTGTGTATCTACCTTGGGAATTATGTTATTATCATTATTATTTTAAATTTAGCTTAGTTTACAAAAACTACATAACAATACAGGTTGACCTTTACAGGTCATTTTTGGTGTGACTTTTGGCAAGCCAAGATACTTTCCAACTCTTTTCCTTTAAAACAACCTTTATTAACCCACCTCATATAGTTATTGTGAGAAAAATGTTTTGCAAACCTTAAAACCCATATTGGAATGGGCTACCTTGGGAAATAGTGATTTACTCACACACTAAAAGTCTTTAAGAAAAGAATATAATGATTAGTTCTCAAGCATGCCATAGAAGGGTGCTATGTTTTAGTATAAGTTGGAATAAATGACCATAGTGTCATAGAATTATATCTCCAAGGGACTTCAGAAGTCATCTATTTCAAAGGCCTTATTTTACAAACCAGAAATTTGAGACCAAAAGAGGTTAAACAACTTGCCCAAGATCACACAGGCAGCAACAAACATCAGAAATGAGATTTGAAGCTAACTCTCTGATATGAAGTGAGAGCTTATTCCTTTCTACCATGTTGACTAGCTGGCAGCTACATGGGATGATGAAAACCACTGGTCCTGGAGTCAGGAAGATCTGACTACAAATTAGGCCTAATACACACACTAACTCTGTGAGTCTTGCTAAATAGTCATTTACTCTCTGTCTGCTTTAGTTTCCTTGAATATAAAATGGATATCATAATAGTATCTACTTCATAGAGTTTTTGTAAGAATCAAATAAGATGATATTTGTGAAGTGCTTAGCATAATCCCTGGCCCATAGTAATTGCTTAATAAATGCTTGTTCTCTCCTTACCACATAGAAGCAACACTTCCTGATATCATTAGTCCCTTCCAACTGTGAAATTTTATGAGTCTTTGACTCATGGTACAATATTGCATTACTCTACAGAGTCAGTGGATTTGGGTTACAATACTGCTTAACACGCTTCACTGTGACATACCTCCTTACTTTGAAATTGGGACTTTTGAGCTCTTATCCTGGCTTCAGTGCTCACTATGTAACCATGGAGCTCTGAGTTAGTCTCTTTGCTCCTTAATTTCATTGCCTACAAAAGATAAATATTACCTACCCTACCTTCTTGGCAAGAGCATACAATACGATATATTATATGTGAAAGTCATTTATAGAAATATGTAAATCAAAAGTCTTATTAAAATAAAGTCTTTTTTATAAGATGTCAGAAAGTCTCAGTTCTTGTCAAATGATAGGAAGGCATTCAATCACCATCATAAATGCAGCATGCAATTTTTTGAAATCCTATATAATTCTTACCATAAAAGCAGGTAAGAATATCAAAAGGCATTCATTGAAAGAGAGACAAAAATATGCTGAAATGACTGACAAGGTGACACTTATATCCTTGATTTTACATCTTCTATGTGTAAGTCAGTAATAAGTAAAGCACGCATTATATCTAAAAGCAGTCCAATACAATTTAATTAATCTTGGCCTAAATAAGATCTCTAAGTAAGCAAAGTCATTCCAAGGCCACATAAGGGTGAAAATGGAAAGAAAACTACAAACAGAAAAAAATTAAAAAGATTTACCCAAAAAAAGAACCCAAAATACGTTTTAGCTAACTTTTTCCCCCATCAAGAAAGGTTGCTTTTGTTGTTCAGTTGTTTTTCAGTTATATGCAACTCTTGATGACCCCAGCTGGGCTTTCTTCACAAGGATATTGAGTGGTTTGCCATTCCTTCTCCAGCTCATTTTATAGATGAGGAAACTGAGGCAAACAGGGTTAAGTGACTTGCTCAGAGTTACACACCTAGTATTTATCTCAGGTTATATTTAAACTCAGGAATATGAGTCTTCTTACTCCAGAATTGGTACTCCATTCACTGAGCCACCTAGCTGCCCCAAAGTGGCTAATAGGAATGGTGGAACCACTATATTTGGACCCTAATATCACAGTATCATATCAGCTTGTAGAACAGATAGAAAATAACAGAAAATAACTAAGGAAAATAACAAGAAAGAACAGTTGTACATAGATGTGTGCATAGACATGTACATAGACAAAGGGGATCCATTCTGGAAACAATAAAATTATGAGGATAATAAGGGGCTTAAATGCAAAGTATATGGAGGAAAGTAAAATAGCAAAGGTGTGGAAAAATATTGGAAGTTGTTAACACCCTTCTTCCAAAAAAAAAAAGTGCCTGAAGGAGTATCAGTAACCACTAACCCTATATGCCTATTCTTCCATATATACAAAATCTTCATGAGAGCCTTTTATACACAAATCAAGGACACCCTCAAGAAGGAAAAAAAAAAGGAAATGTTTATAAGTGACATTCAACAATGGGCAATATTTTTATCATTTCTCAGTTAACTGAAAGATATAGAGAATAAAATTCCAATATGCTCGTTGTTTACAGTTTATTAGGAAGAATTTGACTCAGTAAAACAAAATGTCACCTTATAAGCAACAAAGTATTACCAATCTTTAACAATCATTAAGATCTTTCAAGACTCCTTGGAAGAGATAATAACAGAAGTAATTCTGTTCAATGACCCTTTGGTAATAAAACTCAAGCAATGCACAAAGTAAGGAGATAATTGCTCAATAAAAGTATGCACCATTGTGATGGAGGAGATCCAGCCAAAGTCCAAGCCAAGGAAGGATTTCATATGGATTGTGATATCCTCCAGATGCGCCTCTTTGAGATGTGATTACGCTGATCACATCAAACTCCAGAACATTGCAGAGCCTCCTCCAAGAGTTCTGTAAACCCTCAAAGGTGTTTGGCCTGTTTATCCATATGGGAAAGACCAAGCAGATAATGAGCATATATCATCCAGATTTCAACATATATTTGCGTGGATAGTCCAAGAGATGCATATCTGGAATGTACCGTTGAGAAGGACTAGTTGGGCCAAGAGTTCTACAGAAGGTGAAGAGCAGTGTGGGTTGCTCATAAACAATTGCAAAGCTCTTTTACTGATGAGCAAAGGCCCATCTTTTCAATACTAACATTTTACTGGTTTAACTATATGGTGATGAGACATGGAATAGCATTGCGTTGAAAGAATTAAAAATAAATATGTAGAAAGAAATGAAGAAATGAATATATGAACAGGCTGCAATGTATAACCCACAAGTGACTTCAAAGAATAACATGAGGAAAGGGCATCATCTGGAATCATAGGATCAAAGTCTAAGAGATGAAAGAGATCTTAGAAATTATATAGTTCAAATCCCTCATTTTGCAAATGATGAAACTGAAGTCTAGAGAGCTAAAATGAATTGTCATAAGAACTGCATAATGTAGAGAGAATATGAGCTGGCAAACTGGCAAGGGCAAGTCAACAAGAAAAATTCCCTGCACCAATACAAGGCATTGGCAGCAACTTTGCAACTTAAAGTCTTAAAGAGGTCTGTGAGAGCACTGAGAAGTTAAAGCAACTTGTCAAGGGCATATATGGGGAGCATGATTTGAACTCCAGTCTTCTTGACAATTCTTTATCTACTATGCCTTTAGGCTTCTCTAAACTAGGCATTTGTAATAAGTCTTTTTAATTGCTGAGACAAGAAAATAGCTGAAAACTACAGAATTCTGATGAGTTCCTCGAAATGAGAACAATTCAAACCCAGGAAGGTTATCTAAAAAATTCACATCTCAGAATCACAATCCCCATTAAGAGTCACCAGGCAATCTTGGATGCCATTTATAATACAGGATAAAACAGCAGTAAATGCAACCCTGTGGCTTTAAATAGCTTTCCTTTTCCTCCTTCCCCCCACCAGGGTAAGGAAACACATTTCATATTCTTTCTTACCACCAGGTATGTGGATTTCATCACTGTGGAGATAAAGCCACAATTGGTACTTACATAATTAGCAGAAGAGTGGGTCAGCAGCAGTGGGGTGGTTTCAACTTTCATCATTCCAGAGTAACATTCCAATCCTAATTGAGGTCCCATGGTTGTCAGCAGCTTGCATGATCAAGTTTTTAAATCTTTTGCCTGCCTTCACTGTGCTATCTTTGGTCTGGTTCCACTGTCTCTCAGGGATTAGCAACATGCACACTCCCTGTCTAACAGCTTTACTTGTCTCTTGGCAGCATTGGGCTTTGAACTTAATACTACAGGAGATCAGGCCTTCTATTGCTAGGCTCTTTCTTTGGAAAATTCTTGTTAATTGAATGTAAGTCTGCCTTAGACTTGAGGTTATTTTTTTTTAAATTTAGTTTATAAGGAAGACCTTTTGGGGTGCTTTGGAGCCTCATGCATATGAGTCATCCAGCTTTCTAGGAGTCTTTTCCAGCTTAGTTGAGGGCTGTATCCTTCATCTACCTCCTCCATGGGCTGTTAGGAAGAAAAGGCTTGGCAAACCATAAAGCACTATATAAATGTGAGTTATTGTTATTATTTCTGTGAGTCCTTGAGAGGAGGGGGCAACACCAACTGGAATTCTGACAGCTGGCAATGGTTTCACCATCACTTACATTATTCCTCACTTATGTCTCTCTTCTTTCAAAAGTTTCTCAAGTTCAGGGCTGCTGCAGTAAAAAAGCATCAGTTGTAGAAATGTTACATCTCATCAGTCATGAGCTCACTTAGCATAGGGATGAGGTGCGACTATAAAGTAAGAATTAAAAACCAATATAATGTTAACAGTGGAAGGGACCTTGGGGATCATCCTGTGCAACCCTCCCATATTATACATGACAATACTGAGGCCCAGAGCGAATGAACGACTGGACTGAAGACACAGAATTCTGCAGTAGAGCTGAACCCAGGTCTTCTGACCTCAAACCCATTAACACATTGCCTCTTCAAATGGTTTTCCAGTTGTTAAATATTACAAGATATGTACCGCCAAGTATGTGTTTTTGTTCCAACATATTATCCAGTTCCTCACACAATTTAAGGCACTTCATAAATGCTTATTCACTGTCCCCTCCAACACCATTTCAGGATGTATTCCAACAATACTACTGTTCAGACCCATAACTGAAAAGATCTCCCCTTTTAGCAAAAACAGTTGTGGGGAGATGACAGATGGTAAGACAACCACAGGTGAAGTGGTACTAAGAGAAGGGGCAGTTTGAATCTTATTATAAAAGGGGTTGGGGGTAGGAAGACAGAACCCTTGAGAGGCACATTAGAACGTTGGAACCATGGAGGGAGTGGCTTGGGGGTATCTGCACTATAGAGTGGAATTGGCCAAGGGAGTAGTGTGAAGCCAGGGTGTGGGGACAATTCTCATCATGGTAAGAATGTGGCCCTTCCTGGGGAGGAAGTACATGCCACCTTTCAAATTCTAGATGTTGGTGCCCTAAAGCAAATTCCATTTGCCTCATGCTGGTAATCTCTCCACCAATGCTTAAAATATTCTTGGAGCCACTATTTTAAAATGTTCTACAGATATTTTAATATTTTCTTTTCAATGTCTTTCCTCAATGATGGCAAATCCCTTCAGAATTTATTTGATTCCTGAAAACAGGCAAGAGTCATTTAAAATGAAGTCAAGTGAATGATATGAGTGACCAAGCTGGGTAAGATTGTTTACTGTGGCCCCAAAGTATTGAGATAGGACTCATATATGAACTCCAAAGGTAATCTCTGAAAACCAATTCTAAAAATGTTCTGAAGTCTGAAATACAAATATGGCTTCGCTAGCTGAGTACTCTGAGAGATGACACTGATTTAAATGAAGTTTCATTATGTACATCATAAGTCAGTCTCATCCATTTTCAATTCCATCTCATAGGGCTGCAGAAGACTGACTCTGTTCCTTCCTGGCTGTATGACCTTGTTCCAGTTACTGTACCTCTTCTGGATGCAGTTATAAAATGAGGGTCATTTACTACTCTAATGCTGTGCTTCTTTATACAACCCAATGCTTATCTGGTACTGACCCTTTGATTTCGCTATCCCAATTGCTACTCTGTACCTGAACCTGACTTTAGCTGGCTTCCAGTTTAAATGCCACTATTACTTCTGACCCATTTCAGGAATCTGTATGTGACCTATGCTTATTGACCTTCATTTCTGTTGCAGGCAAGGCTACCACCACTGTCCTTTTCACCTGAGATCTAGTCACGGATCTCTATTCTTCCTTTCCCTTACTTCCTTGCCCTGACTGCTCAGTAATAGTCTAGCTAAAACCTCTTCCTCAACTCCTCCTTTCATTTTCTTTTTTTCTCCTACCCCTACTTCACCATCCTGCCCTACCGAAAACTCAGTCACTGACTAGGACATAAGATAAATGTAACTATATTTACTACAGGTTCCAACTTCACCCCTGACCAGTAAAAGATTGTAAAATGGGAATTTTTTTAAAAAAGCATAATATAATCCCTATTTTTAGAAAGATTATAATCTACTTAAGGAGATACAACTCATAAAAATTTCAAAAACAATAAATTATTTTTAAAAAGTTCCAGACAGTGGTGGGGATGTCCAAAGGCTATTTGTGATTAATTATTAAATGTTAATTGTAGTTGGCATTTATGCTGTATTTTAAGGTTTTCAAAATTCTTTACAAATATTGTCTCATTTCATCCATACAAAAACCCTGGAAGGTAGGTGCTGTTATTATCCCCATTTTGCAGATGAGAAAACTGAAGCAGACAGAGGTTAAGTGGTTTGCCCATGATCACACAGCTAGTAAATGTTTGAGGCCAAATTTAAATTCACGTCTTCCTGACTCCAAGGCCAGTACTTCAGGGGGAAAAGAGATCACCTTGTTATCATGGTCACAAAAATAACAGACTTTCAGATCTGGGATAGATCTCAGCAGCTATATAGTGCATCTAAAATTTTGGAGAGCTAAGTGAAAAGCTCTTAAGGAGGGTACCCAGGCCAACCATCTCTTCATTTTCTACCCAACCACAGAAATAATGACCCAAACCTGGGAAAAATAGCTAACACATTAGATGATGGAATCAGTATCGGGTAATGATTCAACAAACTAGAATGTGAGGATGCATTTAATAAGACGGGATTTAAGGAGGAAAGCACCACCCATCCCCACTCTTTGGCTTCCTTTTGTGGGTTATCTTCCTTCATTAGATTGTAAGCTCATCGAGGAGAGGAACTACCTTTCTTTTTTCATATTTGTATCCCTTGCACTTGGCATAGTGCCAAGCACTTAATAAATGTTTATCAGCTGACTGATTAATCGCTAAAGAAACTCTTTTCACAATATACCAGATACATGGTCGTTCAGCCTTTGCTCAAGATCTCTATTGAAGGGAAAACCATTTCCACCTGAAACTGCTCTTCCATTTTGGGATTGACCTTCTCATTACATTATTTTGTTTTTACTACATCAAATCTCACTGTGACTCTTTATAATTTCCACTGATTGCTTCTAGTTATTCTCCCTGGGGAAAGCTAAACAACTTTAAACCCCTCTTTCAAATGACAGCCTTAAAATACTTGAAGACAGTTATATGTCTCCCCTGATTTTCACTTCTCCAGGGTAAACTGTGGCACTTCTCAGTTATAACTGGCAAATTTGGCATTGGGCAAGCACCTCAAAATGTTCCAGGGTCTAACAACATGAAATGTGCCTTCCAATTGAGACAAATTCAATTCATTAAGGTAGGTAAGGGGGAAATAGAGACCTCAGGATTCTATGAAACAGCTATTGGAGAGGCAACTACTGGAGGATGAATGAAAGCCCAGGAAAGCTGACCAGGGAGAGTTGCCAGAGGGATTAAGTACACCATCTTGTAGCTTCCTAATTTAACCAATTTTTTGTTGTTGTTGTTTTGGGTTTGTTTGTTTTTTTTTTACCATCTAGATGCTAAGCTTATGTGTTTTACCAGCTAAAGAAGTACCAGTAGTCAGTGCCCTTGGTCAAAGCTCTAGTCACCCTGCCCTAGTTATGGATTTGACAGGTCCATTAAGTAATCATCATATGACCCTTTACCATTCTGGTCTTCCTCCTCTGGAAGCTTCCCTGCTTGTTAATGTCCTCACTAAAATGGGGCACAATATGTCAGATTTGTCCTGACCAAGAAAGATTACAGTAATAATATCACTTCAAGGGTACTATAATCTCTTAATGCAGCCTCAGATTTCATTGTGCTTTTGGGCTGCCATAGCACACTGTTGATTCTTAAGCTTTCAGGCCACTACAACTCCTAGATGGTTTTCAAATGTACTTGCAAAATTGCTTTCCTCCTTAACTCTCGTCCTATTTTACATGCATCCTGCCATTTTAGTTTGTTGAATCATCACTGGAAGCTGACTCTGTCATCTGACATGTTGGCTATCTCTCCCAGGTTTGGATCACTCTGCATATTTGATAATCATATAATCAATACCTTTCTCCAAACCTTTGTTAAAATGTTAAACATTACAGAGCACAGATCCTGGCAGAGCAGGCGTAGAGGTGGGCCAGGGCTGGGGGTAAAGAGAAAGTGGGAACAATTAAAGAACAACTATCAAGTTGAAGGGCAGATAGATTGTGCAGTAGATACAGTGCTGCCTGGAGTCAGGAAAACTCTTCCTAAGTTCAAATCTAGCCCCATATACTTACTAGTTGTGTGACCCTGGGCAAATCACTAAACCCTGTTTGCCTCAGTTTCCTCATCTGTAAAATGAGTTGGAGAAGGAAATGGTAAACCATACCAGTATCTTTGCCAAGAAAGCCCCAAATGAGACCACGGAGAGCTGGATGTGACTGAAAGATGACCAACCAACACCAAGTTGAAGCTGAACAATTAATGAGTAATCTTTGGGGCTAGTCATTCAATCAGTTCATCAACCACCTGGTTCTACTATCTTGTAGCCCACGCATTTCCATTTATTCCACAAGAATGAGAGATTTTATAAAATCCCATGCTTAAAATCTCAGTAAACTATTTTCAGCCTTCCAGATTCTAGATCTACCAGTCTATTTATACTATCAAAAAAGGAAACAAAGTTAGTTTGAACATGGCCTATTCTTGACTGAAGCCATGCTGGTTCCTTGTGATCACTGCTTCCTCTTCTAAATATTCACGAACTTTTTGCTGGCACTTGCTAAATTTTATCAAGCATTGAAGTCAATATCTCCATTTATAATGAAGGTGACATTAGACCTGAGTCAAGAACACTAAATTGAGATTTAAACAGATGGAAAGTAGATAATATTTCTCCTGTTTTATAGTACAAAACATTTTGCTTTGGATAAGGCCCCAAACATCAATGATTAAGAAAGTGATGAATAACAGCCTCACTGCTAAGGGTAAGGAAAGAAGATAAACATGATAAAATCATAAAATGGAAAATGGGAAAGACCTCAGATGTCAATTCCTCATTTTGCATCACATCAACTTGTTAATAAGGACACAGAGGCCTAGGTATTGTAAATGACTTGCCTGAGGGCACCCAGTTAGCCTATGACAAGGAAGTAGCTCAAACACAGTTCTTATATTAAAGGCATTGCTCTTAGTGAAATAAGCTAAAACTCTATGCTGTCACCTGGTGAATTGTAACTGGTCAGTATGACCTCATAAGTCTGATAATGTAGAAATTTTACCCTGTTGTCTATAAGTAACTTCCTTTTCTGAGCCAAATATTTTAGAATCTATTTTTGAAGTGAATCGGTTATTATGAATATGTCTAGGGCTTTAAATTTCTTCTTCATAAACAACCCAAACAAGAAAATCTGCTGAATGTTTAGGAGTGGCGGTAAAGGCTCCTTTTGGACTAGTGACAAAGAGAGGGGAGAATGACAGTGGAATGTTCTGCTGTTGGTCTGTCCAGCCACAGGGGGTCATTGTAAGAGTACAGTTTGGCCAGCTCAGGAGGCAGCTCCAACCATATACTGAATATTCCCACTGAAAACTTAGTGCCCTGAATAGGAGTCTACATCTTTACATCTACCATTCTCATTTGTGTAGTGGTATTGTCATTTTTTTCTGGATTTAAAAGCCTTAAAAAATATTTTGTCTAAAGCTTTCATCTTGGGGTGGTGGGGGAGGGAACGCGAAGCTGCCAAAATATATTTTCCAGGAGTGAATCAACCTTAGTGGTTTCTTTCTTTCTTTCTTTAATTGTCTTATATAGTTCTTCATTATGAAAATAAATGCAAATGTGTAATTGATGCCTCTCACTTCTACTCAGATAATATGATAAGAAAAAGCTAGAGAGATGACCCTTGGCATTCTTGTTGTTAACATGTTAATACACTGGTTCATGACAAAAGTAAAATCCCATAGTCAGCAGCTGCAAGGAATTGATGTTTTATCTGTGGACTGGTTCAGACAATAAGGTAATTCAAAGAGTCTTAAACTGAATTCATATTCCACATTAGTGGAGGCCTGCTACCCAGCAATTCTTATTAAGTTCCCTGTCTCATTTTGCTGGGAAATGATGGCATAATCCATCTGGGAGTCTGGATGATGATATTTTTCAAAGTGGCAAATGACCATAAGGGAAAATGACAGATGGAAATGGGAAAGTAGATTGCAAAAGGAAGATGTACCCCACTCTTTCTATATGTGTCTCACAGCATCCAGTGACTGTGTGATTGTGTAGTAGACTCAATCCCATTTCTGATTTTGGAGACAGAGGTTTTGCTTGGTTGCATACTTATTTGAATTCCTCATCCAGGATAGAGTGGGCCACCATAAGAAGATGAAAGTGATTTTCTTCCCTATCTATTGAAAAGTTTGGGGAAGACAGTGTGGTACAATGGTGGGATCTGCTGTGAGTAGTATTGGGTTCAAATCCTATCTCTAAAACTTACTATATCTGTAAATTTGGACAAATCACATCACCTCTATCATCCTCAGTTTCCCTATCTGTGAAATGAGGGGGTTGAACTAGATGGCTTCAGAGATTCCTTGCACCTCTAGGACTATGATCCTATAATCCATCCTGGCCACCATTGCCCATGGAGCAAATGGTAGACTGTATTCTATGCTGGAAGTTGAGGTACATCCAAAATCTAGAAGCTGCCAGCCAAGGTTCTCTACAGAGAAGCTCCTTGAAAGTTTGAGGTATTTCATTTTTTTTCTTTATTCTTAGTGCTTAGAACAGTGCTTGGAATGTAGCAAGTTGGTTACCAACTTAATTAAGGTTGCTTATTGATTGAGAGCATCTTCAGGTTTTGGGAGGTAAAAACAGCGCCATTGTTTCTGTTCCCGGTGCTGAGCAGGTGTCGGCAGTCAAAACTTCAGAGGGAATATCCAGATCTTCAGGTCCCTGTTCCATGAGAGCATCTTACAGAGGACTTTCCAAGACAGATAAAACATGAGAAAAGACTATTCTGAAGCCTTTCAAATTTTACTTTGGAGGAAGATAAATTTTCTTGTGATTTCTGAGGTATTCTCAATGACATCTGCAGTTGAATCTATAAACATCCTCTGTGGCTCAGGAGGAGTCATTGAAAATATTTTGCTTTTGTTTTTCAGCTAAAAAAAAAGGTTATTTCAAGTCTGATCTCCATTAGATTATCTTTTAGCTAAATAGAAATTACGTTTTTTAAAAAGTAGCCTTTTTTCGCTAGGGGCAGATCAGTGGAAGAATGCCAGGCCTGAAGTCAGGAAGACCTGAGTTCAAATGTGACCTCAGACACTTACTTAGTTGTGTGACCTTGGGCAAGTCACTTAGCTATATTTGCTCCTGTTTCCTCATCTGTAAAATGAGCTCAAGAAGGAAATGGCAAACTACCCTAGCATCTTTGTCAAGAAAACCTCAAATGGGGTCATGAAGAATTGGACATGGCTGAAATGATTGAATAACGAAAAAAAAAGAGGTGGTACTGAACGTGAAAGGGAAAGCAGGCATTCCTTTGCAGAGGCAATCCTTCAGGAATCTAGCTAAGTCTTTCATAAGTAAATATTTTTTTTCAATACAGAACCTCTGTAGCAATATATATTTTCTTGGGTTTTCAGAATCAGGTAGATTATGAACACCTTGCCACCATCATAATATTATCCTTAAGCTCAAGAGAAAAAAAAAAGCAAAAAAAAAAGCTTCTCTCTTCTATTCATATGCTAAGAAAAGGTATCACATTGTAAGAACTTAACCTAAATTTTACTGCGTGAGAAAGACTAAGATGGCATATAAATCACAAATATTTATTGTTTAAAAAACAAAATTCAGTCAGAAAAATGCTAAGAAAAATGCAAAGTGTTCCTACCTTTTGCCTCTACTAGAAATGAGAATAGATTAAATAATCCATCATACTTAGAAACTTGCAAAGGTACAGAATAAAAAAAAAATTATCGCCAAACATCCTGGGGGCCATATCATCCAATGTCGCAATAAAAACAAATCATACAGAATCACAGTATGCTTTCTAAATCAGATTTACTTAGACTATGCAAATACTAATTGATGATTTTAAAAGGTGATATGAATAACAAATAAAAAATTGTGTCTTTATTCGGATTTTTGAGACAAAGCAGATTAAGGAATTCGATATGTTTTTGCTCAATGTATTTAGAATGTATCACTAAAGTTGTACTTTCATACCTTATCAGAGTGTGAAGGTGACACTAGGTTATTGAAAGCAATGCTGGAGGAAATTAATCTCTTTTAGAAGGTTCAACCAAGCTGGAAAGTCTTCAACTACAACCCACATGAGGAATTATATTTGCTTTTCAAGGACCAGTCTAGCTAAGTAGGGAAAGGCTCATTCAGAGTGGGTTGACCAATGGTTACTGAAACCAGAGAATTCATCAAGAAATAAAGTCAAATACAAAATATCCCTCAGTCTTGTATGGGTTCCCTTTTGCTTAATATTAATAATAGCCAGCTTTTATATAGTGCTTTAAAGTTTACAAATATTATCTCATTTTATCTTTACAAGAACACTGGAAGGTACTATTATTAATCTCCATTTTAAATATGAGGAAACTTAGGCAGATGGAGGTTAAGTGACTTCCTCATGGTCACACAGTTAAGTGGATTTAAATTCATGTAGGTCTTCCTAACACCATTCCAGAGCTCACTTCACTACTCTACCTAACTTCTGTAACAATGATGCTAAAATGTAGAGAGGGCTCTGAGAATCACACAGTTTTTATTAGACTATTTAAAGGTATTCATTTAATTGTTGGTGCTCTTAATGTGAATTTTCTGTTCGATATTAATGGGTTAAAAATCATCTTGGAGGAACTGAACCATATCAGTGTTCATCATCTTGTCATTAATTAAACCAGAAAACATAAGGTACAGAGGTTCTCTTTGGAGAAACAACTAAAAGAATTTGGAGGAGTGGTGCCCCTGAAGACAATAAGAAATATACTTTCATGGAATAGTTAGGCATCTTGCCTTGCAGCTTTCATGATGAGCATAAGCAAAAAAACCCACTTTAAAGAATTGTAATTTATGCATGAACATCTGTTCCCAACAACAATGAAGTAGAGCCACGCTATGAAGAAACTGACAAGATCCTTCAGGACAAGTCATCATGGGCACTGATACTCATTTACTTCAATATAAAATGGACAGGAGTAAATGGGCAGGAGAGATTGTCATGAAAAATATCTTCTAAAACTAAGCAATCTAAGAGTTGAAAGGAATATTGACTACTCGTAAACCTAATGCCTATACATCATAAAATTTCTTTTAGAAAAGAGTTTGAAGATAATAAACATGGACAGCACAAACCATACTACAAAAATGAAAATCAATTTACTGTATCTTTTGCTTTTATTCTAAAATAAGTTTTGTCTTTTTTTTTTTAACAACGTGATGACTTCCAGAAATAACTCTCTCACAGCTACCTCCTGATTGAATCTTACCTTGTAATAAGTTGACTCCGTTATAAAATACAGGAAAGACCTGATTAATAGTGTAAAAGTCATTTCCATATCAATAAACTGTATGTGGCCAAACCATCATATAATTAAAGCAAAGTTTACAATCAATACCATACTCAAAGAAAGGGGGCAAAAAACCACAACTAAGAAGCTATTGTAAATAGATACAACAGCTCCAAACTGAGCTATTAAAAATAAATATTAATAACAAAAGTGGCAAAATGATCAAGGAAATGACACTAATTCTAATCCACATCATTTCTTATAGAAGTTTAAATAATAGAAAGCACTCACCACAATGAGGAGGCCAGCAAGTTATGGGATAATGCCCCCAACCAACAAATAAATGATTTCATAGCAGTCAAGGACAACAAACTAATTTATTGAGGAGGGTAGTGGAAAATTATAAGGAATATTATATCAAAAACAAGGTAAAAATGAAGAGAGTTGGCAGAAAGTTTGTTATGAGCCTCAACTATGAAATTTCATTGCAATCGATGAATAAATAGGACAAGTAAGACAGATTTCTCAACATTTCCGTAGCAAACAGTTTCTAGTATTAGTGACAGTAGAACAATGATTCTTGGATTTTAGTGCCTCAGGCCCCAGTGTAGTATGGGAGGAAATAGAAAGGGCATTGAAGAAGATAAAGTTAGGGATAACAGATGAACTGGATTAAATATACACAAAAGAAAGTCAAGCCAAACCTGATGCAATCTTTAAAACCGTATTATAAATTTTCATGACATTTTGAGGAAGGGAAGATAGTGAAAGATTGGTATTATGACTTACCCCTAAACTACAGTTCAGTGGAAAGATTTGAAAAGAAATCAGTAACTTCATATTTGTATGCCTACTTTTTCAGTCCTTAAAAGTCATTATGGGAATGATCTATCCGTGGATCATATGTAAATTTAATGAAAATATCAGAGACTTTTATACCTTCAAAATGATAGATTTGACTGAAAAATACAAAGAGTGTAAGAGCTTGCTTTATGCTTTGTTTCCTGATTACAAAAAAGATGAAAAAAAGACTCAGCAGAAAAAAGCATAGCCTTGGAGGCTCTCCTCCAAGAAGGTATCTCCCAGGCACATGTTGAGATCATTTAAAATTTTTTGATAAGCACAATAAATTTTATTCAATAATCCTCTGATTATCAATAAGGCATAAAACAGGAGACATTTGCTTGCCAAAGGCATTTACCACAGTCATGGAGTTCTGAACGTGATCCAAATAGAAAATGGATTCCCTATGAATGTTCGTGTTTGCAGATGACCTTATTATGATGATTGCATCAAGACACAAAATACTGCAGGGCTACCCCTCAATGGGATCCATAATCACTAAGAAGAAAAGAGCGAAGCAATCCACAAGGAAGAAAACAAATAAAGAAAGAATGGTTATATTCTGCACTTTTATCTTAATTGTATATGACCCCAGGGGCAATAAAAGGAAATCCAGGTGCTGTTCAATATACTGCACATGCTGCCAATACTGATGATTTGTATGCAAAAGCCAGTATTAAAGATATGAATAAGGAAGTGTATGATTGCAAAAGCAGATAGGCTGCTCATACAGTGAGAATAAAGGATGACAAATAGCCCAAGTGCACTACTTATACCTAAAAGATGTTAAAAGGGTAAGGTTTCCAGTGTGCTGGGTAGATCCTCCAGACTTGAATGGATTTTCCATATTCATGCCTAAAACTCACAGGAGTGCTAGACCTTTGATTTCTCTCTCTCATCTTCTTATTTGCTATTAAATTCTGACCACATGTCAGAATGTATCATCCTAAAACCTACCTCCACTCTAGATATTGTTTTAATCTACACATAGGAATCACAATAAAAATAATGCAAGGCAAATTGATTATAGAATTTCTTCACATAACTAAGGTTTTGTTTCAGAAACTAAACTCTACAATTTAGAAATGTTTTAAGGCTTATTAAGGAGGCAAAAAGGAGATTATTATTTTTTTAAAATAGTAACTTTTGTGAACCCCAAACCCACGAATGCCACAAACTCCAATTTGAAACAGAATCTGCTCTAAGAAAGAGTCAAACAAAATTAGGGTACATGTATTCACAGTTTAATTTCTCAAAGTGGCTTGACATGCATTGCGTGGGAGTTTAGTCCAAAACTGGGCCCTTCTAAGGGGCCCAGTTCAGAACTGGATCAGTTTAGGATTTTGGGGTACAATGTTATATGCCCTTTGAAGAGTAGGTGTTCCCAAAGGGGTGCCAATGAAACGTGATTGTTCAACTTACTAGAAAGTTGGTGGGTTCCTTAGATCACTCAGTCTACAGGGTCTGATATCCCCTGCCATCAAAGGAAATACGACTCCTAGTCTTGGAAGTCTGCCTCTACCCAAACCTGAGTAGGATAAAATCAATCCAGGCCTGATTGGAGTTTGACCAAGATAAGAAGATTCAATGCAATCTCTTTATCAGAGGTGTCCTTCTGAACAACTTTGGACAGAAGACTGGCAGGGTGGAGCTCTGAGTCTCCAAGATACAGATTACCAAGAGAAATCATTTTTAACACTTTGTATAACAGCTAACATTTTTGTAGTACATTAAAAATTGCAAAATAATTTGCAGGTATGTATGTATGTGTGTGTGTGTGTGTATACATATATATATATGTGCATATACATATATATGTATATATATGTATATATATATATACATATATATATACATATATATATACATATATATATATATATACATATATTTCATTTGATCCTTAAAGAATCCAATGAGATGGGTGCTGTTATTATCTCTATTTTTCCATATGAGGAAAGAGAATTTGTGTGAGTTTTTGAGTCTCACCCATGGCCATACAACTAACAAATGTCTTAAGCAGTATTTGAATTCATGTCTTCCTGAATATAGTATAGTATAGTATGTAGTAAAGCATAGCTACTCTACCTATTTGTCTCTAATATGTGTAGTGCTTCCTTTGATTTACACCCCAGCCCCTGAGGCAGGTGATACAATTGTTATTCCCATTTTATACTCCAAGAAACTGAGGCCCAGAGAGATTGTGATTTCCACATGGACACACAAATAATGAGTTTTAGGTACCAGATTTGAACCCAGGTCTTCCCACTTCTAGGTCCACTATTCTATCTACAGCTTCATGATGCCTACTGAACTCCAATATTACATGTACTGTTTCATACTAGCCTGATCTGAGAATATAGCAGTATTCAAACTCCATATTCTTTGTTTTTAATATTAACAAATGGTTGCTTAAGAAATATGAGCATATTACAGAACAAATTGTTCTGATTAGTTTCTCCCAGTTGTAAATTAACTCAAATTTGGCAGACCATTAGATTATTATTATACTATTTATTGTTGTTATTATTATTTTTGGTATGCATTTGTTTCCTTATAATCTTTCTCCAGTAGGGAGTTCTCTTTTGAAGTATGAAGAATTACTTAATGTGGATTGCACTGTTAGAATATGTTACATAAATACAAGAAAATTCTTGTTTTGTTTACTGTTGTTTGCTGTATTTGACAATTAAGTATAATGGATCTAAGGATACACAGGCCTTTTTCACAAGTAAGAGAAAAAGCATAAAGATCTTCTCTTTCTGAAAAGCATTTATTGAGTTCTTGTCTCTCACACAGACACAAAAATACATGACTATTCTATTTAAAAAGACAAATCTTTTCCTGCCTCTCCACCCTCTACCACACACCCTTATGCATTCTTTTCAGTAACTTATTGTAAAAAAGGATTTTCAGAGGAAAACATTTTATATGTGACTTAACTATACTGTTGTGTTCCTAATAAAACTGAAAAATGACATGTTCCAAAGAGCCATAATTACAGGGAGTTTCTGAAGATATATTTGAGAAGGTCTAGTGGATTAGGGCTTAAAATGGTCCAGCTGCTGTAAAGTTTTCCTTTAATGTTAGCTTGGGTACGTTTTCAAATGCAGTACAATTGGTTACCAAGGGTACTATGTTTGACTGATCCAACAGATGCCCTCTTTATAATATTACATACTTAGATGTTTGGGGAAAATGTATTTATTCCTTTTAAGGGGGTGCAGGGGTGCTATTTTCATTTTTAAAAATCCTTATCTGAAGCTTTACTTTGATATTAAGATCTGGCATTTAACCAGAGCAAGTATTGCCTCTACTGACCCCAGGTAAGTCACTCTCCAAACTCGGCTAGCCTAGTCCTTTTAACATCTCCACAATCTGTTGCTATATCCATACTTGAAGCCTTTTCCACTTGTTAGGAATTTCCAGGGCTTGTACTACACAGGCATAGCCTTTGAATCTCCAAAGTACCTTTATCTCAAAGAGTAAAGACAGGAGGACTTGAGCTGAGGGTTTATATCATTGATCAATTAATCAATTAACATATTTATTAAGTGCTTACTTACTATAACCAAGGCACCAAGGTTCCACTTCCCAATCCCTCCTGCCAAAAAAAAAAAAAAGAAACAACTTTTGCTCTTAAGGAGCTTATGGTCTATTGTAGGAGACAAATATCACTAGATATTGAAATGTATTATTTTACTTAATTTCAGGAGTGGATAGTAATAGCAAATTCTTCCCTCCCCTAAGATATTTCAGTGTCAAAAGCTAAAGAACTTTTGTAAATGCTTAGAGTTGCCCATCTACCTCTTTAATCATACTGCATTTGCACAGTAAATAGTAATTGTTTCTCTTCTAGCCAGGAACCCTGAGAGTCTTCCCCTTCCAGTTCGATGTTGTTGGTTTTTTTTTTAAATTAGTATTATTAAAGGGGCCCTCCCTTGCCTCATTTCTTAAAGACGCCTATTCACTGAATGGGTATTGCTTCCCTCAAAGTGAGAATCTGAAAAGACCTCAACTTAATAGGGCCAATGTCTCCCACTGCATCCTGGCCCTCTCCAGTCATCCTGATCTATATCTGGCCACTGGACCCAAATGGCTTTGGAGGAGAAAGTGAGGCTGGTGACTTTGCACAGCTCTCCCTCAGTTATCAAAGTCAATTGCAAGTCATGTCATCATCTCCCTGATGTCATGGTCCTCTTCGAGAACAAAGTACAAACCACACACAATCTGCACTATAATTGTCATTAAATTAAATGATCATACTTTAATTTATGGTATGGTCACAATGTACTCAGATTATAATAACATGGAAAGTAGTCATTTAAGACAAGAACTTTGAATGCCAAGTAAGTAGGCCATGTGTAGCTTTGTAACATCATAGGCAAAGGGTCAAACCTCAAATTGAGAAGACCTAAATTCTGACATAGCTAGTAAAACATCTGTGGGCAAATTCCTTAACCTTTAAGTTCTCTAAGATTCGAGACTATAAGTTATAAAGGCATTGTCAAACTGCATCAATGGAAAGCATTTCCACACTGTGACTTCCCTATGCTGATGAAACTACAGGGTGTAGACCAAAAACAAATATGCTAAATCATCCCAATTTATGAAAATTGATATTATCAGATCAATATTTGTGATGTTTTAAGTCAAATTGACAAGATTATATTAATCATCAAGACTAGGAGTTAGCTAAGAATAGATGACGTGGTTGGAGGCATGGGTAGGGAAGTTATCATAACATTTCTTCTATTTTTTTTTCAGCCAAAAGACAAGATTTATTAAAGATCTGCCATACTGGCCAGACTATTAAGGAATCTGAACATTGTGATCTATTGGCTAGGTTCTTAAGGAGTCTAAGCCAATTCTTAGTGTTTCAATGTCAGTAAATAAACATTCATTAAGTAATAAATACTAGGAACTGTAGCAAGTGCTTGAGATATAAAAAGAGGCAAAAAATAGTCCCCACCCTAAACACATTCACAATCTAATGGGGGAGAAGACCAGGGAGCAAATATGTACAAACAAGCTATTTACAGGATAAAAGGGAATAATAAAAGAGGAAAGGCACTAGAATTAAGGGTGGTTAGGAAAGGCTTCCTATAAAAGATATGATTTTAGTTGAGGCTTAAAGGAAGCCAGGGAAACCAGTAGACAGAAATGAGCAGGGAGAGAATTCCAGTCATGGGAGACAGTTAAAGAAAATGCCTGGAGCCCAGAGATGGAGTATCTTATTTATGAAACAGTAAAGAAGCCATTGTCACTGAATAAAAGAGTAAGTAGTACATGGAGGGGAGTAAGTGTAAGAAGACTAGAAAAGTAGGAGGGGGCTAGATTATGAAAGGATTCAGTTGCCACATAGAAGATTTTGTGGAGTTTATTGAGTAATGGGGTGCCATGATTGGATCTGTGCTTTAGGAAAATCACTTTAGGGGCTGAATGGAGAATGGATTGGAGTGAGGAGAGACCTGACTGAGGTAGGCCTAATGAGGGCCTGTACCAGAGTGGTGTCAGTGTCAGAGGAGAGAAGAGGACATGTTCAAAAGATGTTGCAAAGATGAAATCAACAGGCCTTGCCAACATATTGCATATGGGGAGGTGATAGAAATTGAAAAGCTGAGGATGACATGTATGTTGTGATCCTGAGGGACTAGGAGGTATTCCTTTCAACAGTGATAAAGAAGTCAAAAGACAGGGAGGGCTGAAGGGGAAAGATAATGAATTCATTTTGGGATGTGTTGATTTTAAGATGTCTCCTGGACATTCAGTTCAAGATGTTTGAAAGACATTTAGAAATGTGAAAATTAAGATCAGGTTACAGATTGGGGAAGGATAGGTAGATTGGAGAATCATCTACACCTCTATTCAGCTCCAGAGCAAGCAGAACCCAAAGCAATATACACAAGTTGCCCAGAGGCAGAAGTTGGCTTTCCTAGGAATTAAAGGCAATGAACAGTGAAGTGGGCTGCCTCAGGAGGTAGTGATTCCACAACTTATGTGGAGAATATATGGTTTTTATCGAGGAAACTGTTGAAGATACTGATAAGTATAGATTCAATCTGAGGTCCTGCCATTGTTTGACTTGAAAAATCTGAAATAACTTAAGGAAGAAATTCAGGAATTATTGGCCAAAATAAGTAATGTGTGTATGCAAACAAACATGATATTGGAGCATTGCCAGATTGCAAATATTTCCCTCATTTAACGAAGGGCTTCAGAAAAAATCCGGTCAACGACAAATTGATCTTTCCCTTCTATATAAGACAAACTGATGGAACCTTTAAAGAGGAGTAGAATCACTAAACCCAAACAAAATTAACTGGAAAAAGCCAAAAAGATTTCAGTAATCATACATTATGGGCAATATGTTGGAAGTTTATGAGGGAGTTAAAAAGGAATAATTATAAAGGAAGTCAGTGGGGGAAAACTCTATTTGTATTTTGACCGTGTTCCATAACAAAATAAATAAATAAATAAATGGAACAAAAATGAATATGGATCAGTGCCTTATTTGGGTAGAGAAGCATAAAGAGAAGTGTTCCTCTGGGACGAGTAATACATATTATCTTCATTAATAATATATAGAAGGACAGGTAGGTGGCACAGTGTATAGAGCACTGGCCCTGGAGTCAGGAGCACCTGAGTTCAAATCTGGCCTCACACCGAACAGTTGACACTTACTAGGTGTGTGACCCTGGGCAAGTCACTTAACCCCAATTGCCTCACCCACCAAAAAAATAAAATAATAATAATAATATATAAAAGGGAGTAAAGGGCTTTAAATGTCAAACATAGCAGTTTGTATTAGATCCTAGCAGTAGTAGTGAGCCTTGGAAGTTAATTACTCTAATGTGATTTATTCAGAATTGTGCTTTAGAAATATGAGTCACAGCCAGGCATTGCGGCGTGTGCCTGCAAGCCCTGCTGCCCGGAAGGTTGGGATGGGCTGTTGATCGAGATGCCTACTCTAAGTTTGCTTATTTATATGGTGAGCCCCTTAGGAGCAGAGGACCATTAGTTTGACAGGGTAGTGCCAATGACAATCAATAGTGGCATTGGCCCATGAGGAGCCCCTTAAGTTCTGGACTGGATGAGATAAAGGTATTCAGTCATTAAAAGGAGAAGAGGAACATAACACAAGTCATTAGAGATTGTTTCCTAAAGACTAATGATAATACCTGTCAAAATTCCTTGCTCATAAAAAACATTCTTCAACTATTACATAAAATTGCCTGTGGTTGTTTTTACATTTAAAATGGTTAGTGCATTTGAATAAAGAAATAATGGAAATAGAGGTGTGAGCAGGGACAAGCAACAGGGAGTGGGATGGTAGATCATGACATACTGACAGACAAAAAAAGATTGAACTCTAGTTTGGAAATGGCCATTTTATTCACCAATGCCTTATGTAAATACTGTGACATCTCATGATTCAAATGCCATGGATAGATGAATTTCTAACTGTAGAAGTAAGGCTGCTGGATGAACTAAGTCTTAGGGTAGAACTGTATTAATTTATGCTTATTGTGAAACCAACCAGTATAATCTTTTGGAAAATTTCCTTCCTCAGTAGATAAAATACTTGTAGTAAGACATTAAGTATAGTGTATGGTAAACTTTTTTGCTTGTATGTTAATAGCTTTCTTAGATGCCTGTCATAGTGACTTGTTTTCCTGTTGTATCTTTTTTTTCTCTCTTGGAATTTTTTGAAGGAAGAGTTATTGTGAACTTTCTTCAGGCTTTACTATCACCCTGCTGTTCCATCCCCATCATTCTAAGATAACAATAGCTTCTTTAAGGTCACCCTTGGAACATTTTTAGCAAATGCCCTGAATGGCTCTCCCATCCAGATAACAGCTACCTGTTGAACATATGGCAAGTCCCCAGAGACCAATGAGGAGTTCAAAAAGAATGTCTGTCCCAGCCATATTGATCCTAGCCAATCAATACACCTAAAACCTTCAAGACAAGATCAAAAGTGAGACTTTGCTGATGAGCTATGTCAGAAGAAAGGCTTTTTTTTCCTAAGTAAGGACCTCATATTGCACTGAGGCCAAAGATTCATGCTAATAACACTATGCCAATGCTAGTGATTGCATTGACATGTCAACAGATATCATGGGATGAGGAACATATGGGCCTGGAGGGTATGCCTCTTACCTGAAGGGAAACTGGGCAGTAGCCACATTCCTATGTATGTATGTATATATATATATATATATATGTGTGTGTGTGTGTGTGTGTAGGTATGTGTACATAAATATGTATGTGTATATATGTGTGTATGTATGTGTGTGTGTGTGTGTGTGTGTGTGTATGACCCAGTTGGCTATACCATGTCCTAAGGTAAATCCCCACTGGAATAAAATCATATACATATATGCATACTTATACATACATACATATATACACACACACACACACATATGTACACATATATACATACATACATATATATATATATGCTTCGGATTTTGTTTTTTACTTTTAATGGAGATGAAGCAACATTTATCATTGAACTATCCATTGAGAAAGTATTTCTTTCTGAATATTGGGGAATAAGGGGCAGCTAGGTGCTCCAGTGGATAAAAGTGTTAGGCTTGAAATCAGGAAGATGAGTCTTCCTGAGTTCAAATCTGGCCTCAGATGTTTACTAGCTGTGTAACTCTATGGAAGATACTTAACCCTCTTTGCCTCAGTTTCCTCATTTGTAAAATGAGTTGGAGAAAGAAATGGTAAATCACTCTGGTATCTTTGCCAAGAAAACCCCAAATGGGATCATAAAGAGTTGGAAAAGACTGAAATGATTGAATGACAACAAACAATAATTTTGGGGAGTGAATTGGAGAGATTGATCACTGATTTAAACCTTGAAATTAGTCCTTCAAACCTCATGTGTCAAAGAGAAACTGCAATATATCTAACCTTTTAAGGCTGAAATCAGAAAGACTCGTATACCTTCTCACCAGATATACCTGGAGTTTGTCACTGACATTTGTAGTGGCTGATACAAAATGACTCATCAGTAACCCTGACCAAGCCTGAGAGCCAAGAGCAAAGAGTGGCAGAGAAATTTTTCCAACAGTTTTAGGAAGGAGTGCAAGCCTAAGATTTTGCTTTGTTAAACTTGCCCTTTTGCACTGATTACTTTGTAAATGGAATGGTCAATGAAAAGGGCCAGTTTCAGAAAAGCAAAAAAAAAAACTTTAAAAGGAACTTAGATGTCAAAGTTTTAGTCGTCAAGAGCATCCCTTTCCTGTCAGTGTTAGGAAGGTAGTTTTTTCCAGAGTCAATGTCTAGGAGTTGCCCCATCAAGATCCAGAGCTCAGTGAAGAATATCAGCCTCAGGTTCTAAAGACATTGCTGTTGATAAGACTCTGAAAAGCATTAACAGCTATGCCCCTAAATCAAAGAGGACCCCCAAAATGCTTCAAGTAGTAGTTCTCTTTCCCCAAAGCTTTAAAGGAACATGAAAGAGAGCCTCCTGATGTTGAGAACGGGTGGACTAGGAAAGAGGAAAAAACAGTTCCTTGTAATTACAGAATCTCAGAGTTGGAAAGGACCTCAGAGGTCATCTGTTCCTATTGATGTCTGCTCAAGAATCCCTCCTACAATATCACCAACATTCTTGAAAGCTTGCAGTGAGGGGGAACTCACTATCTCCTAAGATAGGCATTATCCACTGAGATGACTATGATGCTTAATTTTTTTTTATTATCTCAAATCAAAGTCTGACTTCCTGTAAGTTTTTCTAATGTACCTTTCTGCCTTCTAAAGCCAAATAAAACAAGTATAGAACATATTCCTTATGAACTCCAAATAGTTGAATAACAATTTTATACCCAATAAGTCTTCATTCAAGCCAGATATTCCCAGTTTCTTCCATTTTCCTCATATTGCATGGTCTGTAGACCCTCTCCATATCTCATGATATCCTTTCATGACAAGATGAGTAAACGTAGACCTGATAATACATCAATCAAATGGTTAGGTAGATTCAGAAATGGCCAAATGATGAACTCAGAGAGTGATAATAGGTCAGTGTTAACCCAGATCAATATCTCTTATGTAGTGCCTAACTCCATCTCCATCCCATTCTATTCAACATTCCCCTCAATGCCTTGAATTCAGGCAGAAATAGTATACTTGTCACATTTATGGATGACAAAAAATTGAATAGCAAATATATGAGAGATGAAATAAAATTTAAAAAAAACTAATAAGCTAGAATAATAGATAAAATACAGTAACATAAATAACTATATATTTTGGTACTCTCACATGGGTTGAAAAAATAAATCATATGAGTTGAATTAGATGAACCATGTAAAACAACACTAGATAAAAGCCCTTTAGGAGTGGATATAGGGCATTTTAGAGGACTACAATGTGTCATTGTGGTATGATAAGAAAAAAACTCTATCATGTCTATTTCAATTTTGGGACATATTGTTTTCACTCAAACTTGTTAGAAAAAAGTTGCTTTTGAAAATGTGTAACATTATCTTAGCTGAACTGAAAAAGACTTGGGATCAGCAGATTCTCCTGGGGAATAACATATGAAATGCCTTGCCATTAGAAATCCAGGAAATCAAGCTGGTATTGGGGCATATGGACAGACTCTTATGTCCAGAGTCCACATGGATATGGTTTCAAAGCAAGTGCATATTGCTACTACAGAGAATGGAATGGCTGACATGGATAGTAATGAATACACTGGGCTCTGAATGAAAGATGACAGCTATGGAATTGACCAGGAGGAGGTTGGCTTAAGGGTCAGATCTCCAAGATCAAGCCAGGGTAGTTCCTCAGTGTCAGGAGACCCTGCCAAAATCTGTGCTGTGTGAAGTTACTGGAATGAATTTGAAGATACATGTTGGATACAACTCAACCCCTTAGAAAAGAGCTAAAAGAATCAGAGTAGTAGAAAAAGAAGCAGATGCAGATTTAATTGGACAAGAAGGGAGATACCTGCACAGCTTGGTAGGGAAAAAAAGTCACAAACCAAGAGATGGTAGAAGGCAAAGAAAATGCAGAAGGATGGAGGAGAAGCCCACATAAAAATTGATCGAAAAGAAGTGCACAGTTTTAGTTCCCTCTCTGTGAATCTTGTGGTGCATTCATTTTCCCCAAACACACACACACACACACACACACACACACACACACACACACACACACACATACACGCAGTTCCCAAAATGGAAATTGGGAGAGAAGGAAAGGGAAATATAATGATGGACTCTGAAAAGGAAAGCGCTATTCCTGTGTTCCAGGAGAGAGAGGAAACAGCCACCCAGACTTGTGATTAATCCTCAGGCTATAAAGGAACACACCAAATATTCTCTGACACTGGTAACTAGTGGAATAGCCACATTAGGAAGTTTACTCTCAGGCTTTTGTGTCAGATTGTGGAGAAGTGATAGAGTGCTTTTGGAGAACAGGAAAAACATGGTAGTGTGAGAACAAAAGGGAGAGAATGAATAGACACAGAGGAAACTAAAAGAATGTTGGATGGATTGTTTGTATGTTGCCCTCTGGATAAGGTGAGGGAGGAAGTTTGTGAATTATGTATGAATTCTCTACAGACTCCTGGTTCAGTTGGGATTGCTTCTTATAGTGAACCTAAATTTAGTGAATGTAAAGAGCACTCTCAGGTTGTGTTTCTACACTGAATGAATGTGGAAAGAGTCTTAATCCATAGGGTAAGCACTGACAGGTGAGAACTATCTGAATGGCCTAGCTCCAAGCCTCCACAGGGGCAAAGAAAGTGTTAATACAGGGTTAAAAAGTCAGATCTTTTAGACAGGTCATAAGATCAAGAGGAATGAGCATGTGTGCCCACATCAGTCAGCTATGTGACATTTTGAAATATAATGTTTGCACAAGGCATCTTACTAAACAAAGTGGCCCTCAGATGAGCGAACATTCTGGTGCAACGAGTCACGGAATATGAGTTCTAGCTATTCTCAGTTCTGACATAAGTAACTTTTCAACCTTGAACAAATGCATTGCCTCTTTTACCCTTAGTTCTTTCTTTCGTCTCTACATTACTCCTCATTCATATCTTTTATGTATGTCCAGTCAAACTTGCCTGTCTTATGTTCCCTGTGTGATATTCCATCATTGATCTCTGTACCTTTTTTCCAGCTGTTCTCCATCACTCAAATACACTCCTTCCTTACCTTTGCCCCTTCAGGTCTGAACTCAACCAGTTTGATCCACATAATGACCCTGGGAGGGAGGTGCTGCTATTATCCCCATTTTTCAGTTGAGGAAACTGAGGCAGACTGTCAGAGTTCAGTGACATTCCTAAGGTCACAAAGCTAGTAAGAGTCTAAGGCCACAATATGAACTCAGCTCTTCGTGATTTCAAGCCCAGTGCTCTGGGCACTACACCACCTATAGCCCTCATATAACATGATATAGTGGACGACTTACTAGTATTGAAGGGAGAAACACCTGGGTCAATCTCCTGAATCTGACACTTATTTTATGACATTTATAAGACAGTTAACTTTTTTTTGCCTCCAACAGCTGTGTAGGATTTAGCTATGAAGTCACAATTCATAAAATCATAGCTTCTTTGCATATTCCTATATTTATTTTACTGCCTTATCTTATGTTTATAGTGACTGAAGGAAATTTCAGAGCTCAGTGATTAATACTTCCATGACATAGGGTAATGATACAGTTTTATCTCTTGGTTTTAGATTTGTTAATGAGGATGTCAGAATTTTAGGAACTTGCCTAAAGTATAGAATCATGGGATTAGAGCTGGAAAGGACCTTGGTGGTCATCTAGTTCTAATTCTCTCATTTTAAAAAAGGGGAAACGAGAGAGAGAGAGAGAGAGAGAGAGAGAGAGAGAGAGAGAGAGAAGAGAGAGAGAGAGAGAGAGAGAGAGAGAGAGAGAGAGAGAGAGAGAGAGAGAGAGAGATTTTATGATGCTCCCAAGGTCACAGAGGAATAAATGTCAGAGCCGAGATGTAAGCCCCTGGGCTCTTTGAGTCTCCAACTCGAAGCCTAGAATTCTTTAGGTTATAGTATAAAGTATAGTATAAAGAAGAAAGAAGAGTTCTGTCTCACTTCTGAATTCTATCAAGAATTTTGTTAAGTAAGGTAAAAACGTGTTCAAACTCCCATTTCAGAATACAAGATTAGGCCTGGATTATATACCTGGAGTAGTAAGAAGTAATTGATAGAGACAAAAAGTAGACATCCCATTGAAATAATATATTGAATCTGCATGTACTAAGAGGAAAGAAAAAAATGATTTGAATTATTTTGACTTTTGCACAAAACATCATTCTAAAATGGATTGGTACCATTTTGGTTACTTCCCAGGGACATTCCTGTCAATCACCAAATTCTTAGTAACTGCTTTATCCCATCTTTCCTCCTACCTGTCAAATGTTAAATGATATTCCTATCAAACAGCCAAGTGCTGAATGAATTATTTAACCCACTGCTATTTTAAATGACCTATGAAAACTGTTAGTTTCTCAGTCTTTGCCAGGCTGTGTAATATCATGTGGCTGAGCTGGCAGTATGATCTCTCACAGACTGGAAGAAAACATTCTGTACCAACATTTAACATGACTGACTATTTAGACGAAAATTTGATTTCTGAGCTTTTGAAAACACATTTACGCTAGGTGCCCATGGCTCAGCTCTTGAAGGAACATGCTCTGATTCTGGAGCCAAATGTCTTCCTACATCATTGCAGTGACTTTCTGATTCAGAGGAGAAGCTTGTACATTACCTGACCAGGTGTGCAAGAAAACATGGCAGCATCAGTCTCATGCACTCAAGTTCTAAGGACTTCAGCCAATAAAGTCTGTGAAAATCATTTATCTTGAAATTATATAAACCCATACATTGCTGAATTTGGCAAAACCAATGAAATCAACAGTATATTAACCATCTTTTAATGTAATCATATGAGGTTGTGTTTTAACAGATCTCACTGGCATTTCTGAGCAGGGTAAGAAGGAAATAATATGAATAAATTTAAGAGAGCCAATATGGCACAGCAGATAAAAAGCCAGAGTCAGGGAGACCAAAGTTCAAATTTGGCTTTTGGGACTCACTGGCTGTGTGACTGTGAGTAAGTCATATGGCTTCTCAGTGCCCCACAGAATTCTCTAAGACTGTGAACTGCAGACCAGGGGCATACATACATACATACATACATACACACACACATACACACACACACACACACACACACACACACACACATACACACACACACACACACACACACACATATATATATATTATATATATATATATATATTTATATATATATATATATATATATATATATATATATATATAAAGAGGGATTTTCAAAGCACGAATTACCCATAACAATGAAATCACAAATTTGATATAAAAAAGTGAAGAATTTATATTTGTACATTATTTTGTAATTTCCAAATAACTTTTTATAACACCTCATTGGATCATCAGAATTATCCTTTGAGGCTTGGGAGTTCATTTATTACTATTCTCAAATTGTAGATGACAAAACTAAGGCTCAGGAAGGGTTAGAACTGGCTTAAAGTGATAGGACTAGTAAATATTAGATCAAGGGCTAGAATTCAAGTTTTCTAGCTTTTCATCTGGTGATTTTCTTACTTTTTCCAAAATGCCATCACAGTCAACTAAAAATAGTGGTACCAGAGAAATCACACTTAAGGAGAATGATTTACATGGAAAAAAATTTTCCCTATTCTTTCTGTTAGCTGATATTTAGGGATTTAAATGCATAATTGTCTATGATTTTCATTGTCTATGATTCCTTCATTCAACACATATTTATTGAGTGTTTACTTGTCATATTTATAGTTAGGTCTTATGTGCTAGATACTGTTGAGAATGTAACTGACATATCTCCCTCCCTGAGACCAAAGTTTGTAAAATATGCCTGGAATATTAACACTTAAAGAGACTAGACCCTCTGGGCAGAAACCACAAAGACATAAGCCTGCTTTCCCAGGTGAATGTTGGGGAGGTTCACTTTGTCTACAGTAGACACTATTTTCAGTAATTCTTCTCAAACATTAGGCGCTAAACTCAATTACTTCAAAGCTGACAAGAGAGTGTATTGCTGTCAGCACCTACTTTTGAGGTTTCATTGCAAAGCCCTGTTATAAAGCAGCCCAGCATGGAGTTCCTGCCCTCCAGAAGCATGTCCATCTACTGATTGTTCCTGAAAACATTTCTGTACTCAGATATTCTGCAATTTACAATCTGAAAATCACAGCATCGTGGAAACTTAGAGTTCCTAAGGGACCTGAGATATTAATTAATTCAAATGCTTTTATTATACATTTGTTATTAATTAGGAATATTTTTAATAACTCCTAGTCAAAATTAGTAGTTGGGAGTTGCATGAAGAAAACAGCAAGAACTAACTTACCCAATGATAGCTAGCATTTATTTAATACTTTACAGTTTGAAAAGCACTGTACAAACATTAGCTTCTTGCATCTTCACAAAGACCTTGAAAGAGAGGTACTATTATTAGCCTCACTTTATAGATGAAGAAACTGATGCAGACAGAAGTGAAGTGACTTCCCCAGCGTCACATAGGATGTATCTGAGGCAAGCTTTGAACTCAGGTTTTCAGGACTAGAGGTACAGTGCTCTACCCAACATGCCATCTACCTGTCTTATCCAGTAAGCTCACCCATTTTCCAAAAAAAAAAAAATAAATGCCAAAAGTATTATAGTTTAATTAAGAAATGGCATAAGGATCTCAGAAATGAAGAGAAGAAAAATGTATGATTCTTGTCGTAAAGGTCATGGAATATTTAAGTTCAAGGAAAGATTTTGAGGTGAATTAACTCAGGTTTTCCCTTTTGCTTCAGACTCACTAGCTGTGTGATCTTGGGTAAGTCATTTATCCTCTATCTGCCTCAATTTCCTCAACTGTAAAGTATAGATAATAATAGCACCTATCTCACAGGCTTGATGTGAGGATCAAATGAATTAGTATTTTTAAAGCACTTAGAATGGCGCCTCACATAGTAAGTGCTTAATAAATTCATATTTTCTTCCTTCACTGAAAATATTAGACATACTGTAATAAATCAGTTAGGATTTTGCATCTTTGGTAGAGAGATGAGTTTTAGGTATCCTTTTCCAAGTTCAATATTATGGAATTAGGTAATTCACTCTGTGATAATTCTGTTTTCTCTTGGTTTTTCATCAAACAGCATCTGTGAGCCATGTTTTCTCCTTTACATACAAATTAACATCAGTTATTTTTCATTGGATTTCCTCTAAAAACAAAAATGCCTTTAACATTTGTTTATTACCGAAAGCCTGATAAAATCTGAGTCTGAGACATAATTTTCGCACAAGAGGTGCTAGAGAAAGGCTGCTGAGAGGACCAAACCAAGAATGTAGAGGACCCATTTGATTACACAGAAATGACTGAAGTTGCAGGGTACTGTGATACCTCGGCTTCTTTGCATACAACTGATGTTGAATTTAAGAGGCTAAAATTTACAAAGTGTTGAATTTTCTAAATAACTATGTGAAGACTACAAGATAATTTAAAAGGGCTGTTGGGTAGTAGAAAGATAGATTTGTGAGTTTTACTTGTTAGGAGAAAGATGAGTCACTGAGCATCAGAAGAATCTGATGTGAGTCATTGAGGGTGTTAAAGAGAGGAACAATTAGGGGGGTGGAAGCAGCTGAACAAAGAGAGAGAAGCAGAAGCAGTCTATATGAAGAAAGGTTTCAGCTACTCTATTTGGGAGGCTGCTGATTGGAAGAAAGAACATTGCTTTAAGATTTGGCTGAAGAAAAGGTTGAAGCATTCAGATTGGAAGAGAACTGAACTCTTTTGAAGTGTCAGCCATGGTTTTTCAAAATTATCTACAGTTTGAGAAAGGTGAATTGCTGGTTCTCTCTATTCTCATCTATGATTTGCTAGGAAGAAACAAGGGTAACACAAGGTTTTCATGTGTCTTATGAGACTTAAAGATGCTTAATTGATTAGTAGACAACTCAGTGTCCTCTGGAATGATAAAATGTTTTGGTTATCCAGAGAACCAACCTGAGGAATTTTTTTGTGAGTTCTATTTGGTTGTAAGAAAATCTGAAAGCAATTTGGATGAACCAGCATCCTACTAAGCAAAAAGTGGGGCTTCTCTGCATTGCCCAGAGATTCAACCTGAAGAACATTATAGTTTTCTGTTTTAAAAGAGTGGTTGATCATTATGATATCATAACATTTATATGTACCCAATTAAGGGAATAATTTTGAGTTAGAAAAACTTGTAATGGCTTCATTAATTTGAGAATAGATAAGGAGTGGTTTTCCCAGAAGGAGAGCAGGGAGGACCAGAAAGCAAGAGTTAGCAGAAAAGGGGTTTCATGTGGTACAAAGTGTTAGTGACAAGACCAACAATATTGAGGCCTGAAAATCAAAATTTCCAGTGATATGGGTTGAGTTCTGTCATATAGTTCCCTGGTGGATTTCTGTAAGAATATGTGTACTCTTCCTGTTCCCTCTCCACTCCCACCCCCCATAGATATTCTGTGCATTGGTAGGATAATGTGATCTGGTTTATGAATTCACTTTGACATATTAAATATTATTTATTTAACCTAATCATTCAGTAAATGTTTTATGTTTAAGAGTAAATGCATCCAGGCATTGGTAGCACAAACCTGTAGTCCATGCTTCTGGAGAGGCTGGGGTTATGGATTACTTGAGGAGTTCTAACTTACAGTAGGACTAAACTTGTCTGCATTATCTGGCATCAATTTAATGAGCACCAGCAGCAGAGGACCAGCAGGTAGCCTAAGAAAAAGGGAGTCAGAGCAAGTCAGAAAAGTGGGGCACATTAAAGCTTGCATAAAAATTAAATGCTATGATTGGCAGCTGAACATCTGGTGCATGACCCAGGCACAGAAAAACAAATAAACAGTTAATAATGTCAACATTATGACTGAATGAATCTGTGTAGATGGGAAGCACAGAGTTTGGGACTCAGGAGTTAACAGTAGCAAGCAGGGAGTATGTATCATCCCCAAACCAGGGTTGCTCTTAGCATCCTGAGGGAATTTAACTGTCAGCTCGTTGTGGTTGTCCTTTCCTGGGAACCCAGCCAATGTGAAGGCAGATTGAAGTGAGTGAGACAGTCCTGAGAGATAAAACAGTTTAACATGCCCCATGTGAGAGGCTATGCTCTGGGAGTTCATTCCTGCGACCCCATGGAGGTGTTCCATAATAATCAGTGTAAGGAATTGAAGATGTTTAGCATGTAGAAGAAGAGACTGAGAAGTGGCATAAGGGATTAGAATGGTTTTAATTTGCTTCCAAGAGAAGAGCACTGGGAGAAAAATGAAAAGAGGAAATTTTAAGCTCAATATAAAAAAAAATTCTAAGAATTAGAGATATCCAAAAGTGAAATGAGCTGTCTCAAGATGGTGAGTTCCCACTCATTCAATATCTGTAAACAGAACTGCCAGTTGACCAGTTGCCAGTAGAAAATCTAAGGTGCACAATCAGAACCCACATCTTCTACCTTCTCATTCATTATTCTTTCCACAAAGTATAGTTCTAGCTGCCGCTGTTGTTATTGTATACACCAAATTATTCTCCACAAATGTTAATATAACCAATATTTGTTTATAACAATATTCATTATATATTTCTTTTTTTTTGTCCAGACCAATGATTTTATCAATGTAGGGAACTCTTGGAGAATAAACTCCATCTACTAATGCAAATTGGCAACTGTTTTGAAATTTAGAGTTCTGTGTACTATAATTAATATTTCAATATTACAGAGCTTGTTGGGGCAATGAAATTTTAAGCAATCTCTTCAGAGATGGGATTTGAACTTAGGTATTCCTAACTCAAAGTCCATGGCTTAAGGAAATGAGAACTTAAGGGAAGGTGCTAACAAGAGTAAGAGTCATAAAGAATGAGAAGGTGTGTCTGGTTTGCTGTCTGCACCATTGTAGGGAATACTCACCACTGTGAAATCACAGATCCATCAAACCATCAAAACATACAAGTACCTCAAACAGTAAATCATTATGAGATATAAACTATAAAATGGATAGGGAAAAAGGAGAAGTGAGTTGTTCCTGTATTTTTGACAACTTTTCCTTCTGGAAGCAGCTAAGAGGTACAGTTGGATAAAATACTAAGCCTGGAGTTAGGAAAACTTGAATTCAAATACAACTACAGACAGTTACTAGCTGTGTGGCCCTAGGCACAAGTAATTTAACCTCTGTCTGCCTCAGCTTCTTCAACTATAAAATGTGGATAATAATAGCAACTAACTCCCAGAACTGTTGTCAGGATCAAATGAAATATTAGTTGTAAAGTGCTTAGCATAGTGCCTGGAACATAGTAGGTACATATAACTACTACCAATAATAAATGCTTCCTTCACTTCCCTACCAGAGCATTGCTCCTTGTCTTCAAGATATGCAATAGGAGGAGGAAGCTGCATTCTTAGGGAGATTAGAAAGTCAGGCAGTATAGCAGGATGCTTAGGTGAGAAGGTGGTTCTTTTAAAAAATTGATCTGAAGAACTCATAAATGGTTAGTTGTTAACATTTTCCCCCTCCCCCCCATTATCATAATTCCATACTTTACCCCTTTCACCCACAACACTCAAACGGTAGGCTCCACTCTGATGATTAATTTTCAAATCTGTCCTTCAACAGTGTCCTTAACATTTGTCTTAAGCAGGTTTTACCTTTACACAAAATGTTAAGGGGAAGGTGGAGCACACAGGATGGTTTGACCTGGGCTTGCAACCCTCTTTTGGGGTGAACTTGACCTTCATCTTTTAGATCTGTAAGCCAGTTACTTTTGGTCATTAAAAAGTGAACAAATCCAATCAACCTTTCATGCATAAAAGTACTGGCCCTATAGTGATACTTTAAAAGATATACCACTTTCTTTCTTTTAAAAAAAATATTTATTTTGAACATTCATTCTTTTTAAATTTTGCATTTCAAATTCTCTCCCTCCCACCACTGAGAAGGCAAGAATACAATATCAATTACCATGTGTAATCACACAAAACATATTTCCATACTAGCCATGTTTCAAAAGAAAACACACACACACACACACACACACACACACAAATGAAAAAAAGAATGTTTCAATTTGCACTCAAAGTTCTTCAGTTCTCTCTCTGGAAGTGGGTAACATTTTTCATCATGAGTCCTTTGGAAGAGTAGCTAAGTCTTTCACAGTTGTTCATGTTTACAGTATTACTATTACTACTGTGCTAATTTTGGCCTAACAATTAACACCAAGAAAACACAGGTGCTCCATCAGCCACCACCACACCATCCATACTTGAACCCATTGGTTACATCAAATGGAGAAATTTTGAATGCTGTGGATAAGTTCACTTACCTTGGTAGTCTATTTTCCAAGGATGTACACATTGATAATGAGGTTGACACATGTGTTGCCAGAGCATGTCTTGCTGGGCTGGGAGAGGAGCACAGTGCGTGAGGGCGTGCAGGCCACAGCAAACCTGGAGCAGGCCTCAGAGGCCTGAATCATGGACAGCTGTGGCAATTTCCAGTCTCCTCAACCTATGAACACCAAAGACAACTGACAAGGTCAGTGGGAAAAGTCTGTTTCTGCAGTGCTGAGAGAAGAACGGAGGGTCTCAGCTCCAGTTCCCCAAGAGTGCAGCTGTGGGGGCAGGGCAGCTGCCTCCTGAGCTTCTGGCCCACAGACTGAGGGGGAATCCAGTGGCTGATCAGAGAGGGATTGAAGGGATCTCTTTGCCAGTACTGAGGCAGGAATATCTTGCTTTGCCTATGCTTGGCTCTGGGTCACAGTTCTGGGCTGCGGTCCTGCAGTGAGGAGGAGCACTGGAGTGGTGGAGCTTGTAGTAGCTGTGAAGATAAAACCCTCCTCACAGTTACAGAACAGAAAGTACTTGTGTTCACCAATAGACCAGAGCACAGACCAGGAAAGGAGTAAACACCTCGCCCCTTATCAAACCACCTTGGAAGAACTGAAAATTTACAGGTCCCTACAAGTATCTCTGAAAACAGCTGAATAAACCCCAGGAGCTTGCGACAGTACATTCTCCACCTTGTAAACACTCTTACCTTAACAAAGAGTTTAAAGCTCAATTGGCTGGGATCATGAGCAAGCAGCACAAAAAGAGTCAGACTATATTATCTTACTTTGGTGAAAAAGAAGATCAAAATATACAACCAGAAGAAGACAACAAAAATCAAAGCTCCTACATCCAAAGCCTCCAAGAAATTATAAATCAGTCCCAGGCCTTGGAAGAGCTCAAAAGGGATTTTGAGAAGCAAGTAAGGAAGTAGAGGAAAAACTGGGAAGAGAAATGAGAGTGATGCAAGAAAATCATGAAAAACAAGTCAACAGCTTGCTAAAGGAGACCCAAAAAAATACTGAAGAAAATAACACCTTAAAAAACAGCCTAACCCAAATGGCAAAAGAAGTCCAAAAAGTCAGTGAGGAGAAGAATGCCCTAAAAAGAAAAATTGACCAAATGGAAAAGAAAGTCCAAAAGATTACTGAAGAAAATACTTCCTTAAAAATTAGAATAGAGCAATTGGAAGACAGTGACTTTATGAAAAATCAAGACACTGTAAAACAAATCCAAAAGAATGAAAAAATAGAAGACAATGTGAAATATCTCATTGGAAAAACAACTGACCTGAAAAATAGACCCAGGAGAGATAATTTAAAAATTACTGGACTAACTGAAAGCCATGATCAAAAAAAGAGCCTAGACATCATCTTTCAAGAAATTATCAAGGAAAACTGCCCTGACGTATTAGAACCAGAAGGCAAAATAGAAATTGAAAGAATCCACCTATCTCCTCCTGAAAGAGATCCCCAAAGGAAAACTGCTAGGAATATTGTAGCCAAATTCCAGAGTTCCTAGGTCAAGGAGAAAATATGACAAGCTGCCAGCAAGAAACAATTCAAGTATTGTGGAAACACAATCAGGATAACACAAGATTTAGCAGCTTCTACATCAAAGGACCGCAAGGCATGGGATAGAATGTTCTGGACAGCAAAGGAGATAGGATTACAACCAAAATCGCCTACCCAGTAAAATTGAGTATAATCCTTCAGGGGAAAAAATGGTCATTCAGTGAAATAGAGGACTTTCAAGCATTCTTGATGAAAAGACCTGGGCTGAATAGAAAATTTGACTTTCAAATACATGACTCAAGTGGAACACAAAGAGGTAAACAGTAAAGAGAAATCATAAGAGACTTATTAAGACTGTTTACATTCTTGCATGGAAAGATGATATTTATAACTCATGAGACCTTTGGCAGTATTAGGGTAGTTGTAGGAAAAAATTTTTATGGTAGATAGATAGATAGATAGATAGATAGATAGATAGATAGATAGAGGGCAGAGGGTGAGTTGAAGATTAAGGAGTCATATCTAGAGAATAAAATTAATGGATGAGAAAGGATTATGCTAGGAGAAGAAGAAAGGGAGAGTTAGAATGGGGTACATTATCTCACATAAAACAGACAAGAAAAGGCTCCTACAGTGGAGGGAAAATGGAGGAAGGTGAGAGGAAATGAGTGACTCTTATTCTCATAGGATTTGGCTTAAGGAAGGAATAACATACACATTCAATTGGGTATGGAAATCTGTCTTACCCTACAGGAAAATAGGGGGAGAATGGGACAAGACATCAGGGGAATGATAGAGAGGAGGACAGATTGGGAAAGGGGGTAATCAGAAGCAAATGCTTCTGAGGAGGGACCAGGTCAAAAGAAAGAATAGAATAAATGGGAGGGCAGGATAGGATTAAGGGAAATAGAGTTAGCTTTTCACAACATGTCTACTATGGAAGTGTTTTGCATAACTGCACATGTACAATCTATACTGAGTTGCTTGCATTTCAATGAGGGTGGGTGGGGAGGGAGGAAGGGAGAAAATTTGAAAGCTATAGTTTTAAAAACATGTGTTTAAAAAAATTGTTTTCGCATGCTACTGGGAAGTAGAAATACAGGAAGTGGGGTACAGAAGTCTATCCTGCCCTACAGGAAAATGGAAGGGGAATGGGATAAGAGAAGAGGGGAGAGATAGAAAAGAGGACAGACTAGGGGAAGGAATATTCAGAATGCATGCCATCTTGGGGTGGGGGGAGGGGGGAGATAAAGTGAAAAATTTGGAACTCAAAATCTTGTCGAAGTAAATATTGAAAACTAAAAATAAATAAATGCATATTTAAAAAAATAAAGTACCCTTCTATCCCTGACAATCCAAAAACAAAAAACAAACAAAAAAAACCCAAAAACCAAAAAGTTCTGTCTGCATTCAAATTCCATTAGTTCTTTGGAAATGGACAGAATTTTTCATCAAAAGTCATTTAGAATTTTCTTGGATTATTGCTTTGCTGAGAATAGCTAAGTCATTCACACGTGGTCATTGTACAATATTGCTATTACTGTGTACGATGTTCTGGTTGTGCTCATTTCACTTTGCATCAGTTCATGTAAGTCCAGGTTGTTCTGAAAACATCCTGCTTATAGTGCAACAGTATTCCATTGCAACCACTTACCACAACTTGTTCATCCATTCCACAATTGATGGGCATCACCTCAATTTTTAGTTCTTTGCCAGCACTAAAGGAGCTGCTGTTAATATGTTTGTACATGTGGGTCCTTTTCCCATTTTTATGAACTCTTTGGAATAAAAACCTACTAGTGGTGTTGCTGGATGAAAGAGTACGCATAGTTTGATTGCCTTTTGGGCATACTTCCTAATTGCTCTCCATAATTGGGGAATGGCTGATATTTTGATAAATTTGACCCAGTTCTCTACTGTATATTTCCTTCCATTCCATTCCCCACTGCCTCCCTTTATCCTACTCTCTCTTTCCTTTCACCCTGTCCATCCCCCAAAAGTGTTTTGCTTCTAACTACCACCTTTCCCAATATGCCCTCCTTTCTATCAGCTCCTTCTTCTTCTCTAGTCACCTTGCCTCCTACTCCGCTATAGGGTAAGATATATTTCTATACTCAACTGAATATATATTTTATTCCCTTTTTGAGCCAATTCTAATGAAGGTAAGGATCAAGTGCTCCTCCCCACCTCCATTTTCTCCTCCATTGTAAAAGCTCTTTTGAACCTCTATTATGTGTGATAATTTACCCCATCTTACCTCTCCCTTCTCCCAGTGCATTGCTCTTTCTCATCCCTTAATTTTATATTTTAAATATCATCCCATCATATTCAATTCACACCTATGCCCTCTGCATATGTATACTCCCTTTTATAGTATTTATTTTTCCAATTACATGTAAAGATAGTTTTTGACACTCACTTTTTTGAGTTCCAATTTTTTTCTCCCTCCTGCTCCTCCCTGCCCCCAAGATGGCAAGCAATCTGATATACTCCATACATGTACAATCATATTAAATGTTTTTCCACGTTAGTCATGTTGTGAAGGAAGAATCAGAACAAAAGAGGAAAACCATTAAAAAGAAAAAAAAGAGAAAATAATATGCTTCAATCTGCATTCAGATTCCATAGTTCTTTCCCTGGATGTGGAAAACATTTTCCATCAGGAGTATTATGAAATCATTTTAGATAGTCATACTGCTGAGAAGAGCTAAGTATATATCAAATTTGGTCATCATACAATGTTACTGTTACTGTGTACAATGGTTCTGCTAATTTTACTGAGCATCAGTTCATATAAGTCTTTCAAGGTTTTTTCTGAAATACACCTGCTCATCATTTCTTATGGAAAAATATATTCCATTACAATCATATACCACAACTTGTTCAGCCATGCCCCAGTTGATGGACATTCCCTCAATTTCTAATTCTTGGCCACCACAAACAGAGCTGCTATAAATATTTTTCATACATGCCGGTTCTTTTTCCTTTTTTATTATCTCTTTAGGATACAGCCCTAGCAGTGGTATTGCTGGATCAAAGGGTATACACAGTTTTATACCCCTTTGGGCAGAGTTACAAATTTGCTTGAAATATCAGAATCTTTAATGTAAAAATTGCTAAATATTGTTATCCTGACTGTGGTTCCAAAACGTCTGAATTGTTTCTTTTTAGCTGCTTGCAATATTTTCTCCTTGACCTGGAAGCTCTGGAATTAGGTTATAATATTCCTGAAGTTGTTAATTTAGGATTTCTTTCAGGAAGTGATCAGTGGATTTTTTCAATTCTATTTTACCATCTGCTTCTAAAATATCTGTGCAGTTTTCCTTGCTAATATTTTGAAATATGATACCTAGGTTTTTATTTTTATCATGGATTTCAGGTAGTTCGATAATTCTTAAGTTATCTCTCCTCAATTTATTTTCCAGATCAGTTGTTTTTCCAATAAGATAATTTAATATTTTATTCTTTTTTTCTTCTTTTGATTTTGTGTTAGGGTTTCTTGATGTCTTGTGGAGTTACTGGCTTACTCTTGCTCAATTCTAATATTTAAGGTATTATTTTCTTTAGTGAGCTTTTGTACCTCTTTTTTCCCCACTTGGCCAATTATGCTTTTTAGTGAATTTTTCTCTTCATTGAATTTTTGTACATATTTTCCAATTTGGTCAATTCAGCTTTTTAAGGAGTTTTTCTCTTCAGTAGATTTTTGTGCCTCTTTTATCATTTGGGATATTCTATTTTTAAAGTATTATTTTATTCAGTATTTTTTGTGCCTGCTTTACCAAGCCAGTGGCTCTGTTCATAATTTTCTTGAATCTCTACCATTTCTCTTACTAATTTTTCCTCCACCTCTATTACTTTTTAAAATCCTTTTAGAGCTCTTCCAGGAATTGTTTTTGGGCCTGAGACAAATTCACATTTTTATTTGAGGCCTTGGATGTAACAGTTTTGACTTTGTTGTCTTTGTCTGAGTTTATGTTTTCATCTTCCCTGTCACCATAGTAAATTTCTATAGTCAGAATCTTTTTTGGTTGTTTGCTCATTTTTTTCCAGTCTATTTCTTGACTTATAACTTTATATCAAAGTTGGGCTTTATTCCTGAGGTGGATGGTGAATTTTCCTAAGCTTCAGGTTTTTTGTGCAGCTGTTTTCAGAGATAGTTCTGGGGTCTATAAGTTTTCAGTTCTTCCAAGGTGGTATGATCTAAGAAGAGATGTGTTTACTACTCTCCTGGCCTGCACTCTGATGTGGGAGCAACCACAAGCTCTCTTTTCTACCCTGGAACTATAACCAGGGTTCCCACTCCCATGTGGCCACCAACTATGGTGTACTAGTGCTTTTCCTCACCCTAGGACTGTGAGCTGGGGCTATCTCCTGAATCCACCTATGAGCAATGCGGAACAGAGCTCTGTACCCAGTGCCAGCAAAGGCACTGTAATGTCCTTCTGACCACTTGTCTGACCTACTCACCATCTGCAGGCTGATAGCTCAAGAAGCCACAGATGATGATTCAGTTGCCCCCAAGGTCTGTTGCTAGGTTGCTGGGATGTTGCTTGACTGGACTGCTTCCGCCCTCACTCTGGTGTGACAAACCTTTTCTAAGTTGTCTTGGGCTGGAAAATTGTTTTACCTCATCCTTTTTGGGGTTCCGGTGTTTCATAATTCATCTTCAGGTATTTAAAAAGTTTTGGAGGAGTGACTCTGGGCAAGTCACTTAACCCTAATTGCCTAAAAGAAAAAAGTTTTGGAGGAGAATTTGGCAGAGTTTAACCTAGTACTTGCCTTTTTTCAACCATCTTGGCTGTGCCCTTCCTATTCTGTTTTTTAAGGAGTTCTTTTCATCAGTGAAGTTTTATACTTCTTTTATCATTGGGCAATTCTGTTTTTAAGTTGTTATTTTCTTTAGTATTTTTTTGTGCCTTGTTTATTAAGCTGTTAATTCTTTTCATAATGTCCCTTTTTCTTTCTTCTCCCACTCATTTCTTTACCCAAATTGTCCTCTGATTTTGAAAACAATTTTTATCTCTTCCAGGAATTCTTGTTGAACTTCTATCCAATTCACATTCTTTCCCCTTTAAGGTTTTGCCTGTATCTATTTTGACATCGTTATATTCTTCTGAGTTTGTGATTTGATCTTCCCTGCTACCATAGTAGCATTTTATGATCAGGTTCTCTTTTCATTGGTTACTCACTTTTCCACCCTATTTCTTGATTTTGAAATTTATGTTAAAGTAGAACTCTGTTCCAGGGAGTAGGGGTAGGTGTGAGGGAACTGCCCAATAAATCCCAGCCCTGTGCCCAGGGTCAGCACAGGGGTCCCCTGTAATTTAGGACATGTTACCTAATCCCTTTACTGTCTCTGTCTTCAGGGCCCCTGAAGCTGCTGCTTACTGCTGCCACCTCCAAAACCCATAGTTGGCATTGCTACCCCATAGATTCTGAGACAACCTCTACCCCAATGTCACAGACCTCTCCTGCTGGCTTTCTAAGCAACAAAAAATAAAAAGAAAGTCAAATTCATGAAGAGATCATTTAATCCATCACCTTCACTTTTCAGATGAAGAAACTGTATTTCTAGAGAAAGAAAGGAACTTACCAAGGTCTCACAAATAGTAACAGTAGAACCCAGATTCAAACCCAAATTCTCTGAGTCTAAATTCAGAGTACTTTTTTTAAAATATGTATGTATGTGTATATATACATATATACACATGTACATGCATGACCATGCATATGTGTTTATATCATACATACGTACAGATATATTTTGAGTTTTATATCACAATTATTTCCTGGTTCACAAGCCCCATAAAACCCTCCTTGTAACAAAGGAAAACAACAACAACAAAAAAGCAAAACTAGCTGGCACAGTGACACATTAGTGTATACCAACATACAAGGGAATAAAGCATCTATATTTCCATTCTTTCATACTGAGAGGAAGGAGATGAGTTTCATCATCCATCCTTATCCAAGGTGCTTCTCCTACATCATGCTCTATTCATGTTATTGCCATTGTTTAGAATTCTTGCCTATTTTGCTATGACAACCATTTGTGGTTTCCCCTCCTAGTCATAAGATCATAGAGAGGAGAATTGGCTGAGAGCTGGAAGGAATCTTTGAGATCATCTCATCTAACCCCTTCGTTTTACCAATGAGGCCCTTCAGAGACCTACAAAACTTTCTTATGTAGTTTAGCCTTCGTCTCTCTCCATCTTCTCTAAAATTCCAAAATTTTTACAGCTTAATTGAACCCTTGAAATCCCATTTTAAGTTTAACCTTTTGTTATATTCTGTCTTGTGTTGTTTCATTGTGATAGTTTTGTTGTAAGCTCCACTCTGTGAAGATGGGGTCCATGTCTTCTATTTCTTCTGCAAATTGTAAATTAAAAAGGCCAACTGCTCACTAAGCTTATATTACTGTTGAAAAATCTGTGGGGTTTTTTCTCCCAACTGATGTGGCTACTCCTTTTGCCACCATTGATGCAACTGAAAGGTCTATAAGAAGACAGACTGTGCAATTTTGGTAAGTCATTAAGATCCTTAGGCCTCAGATTTTTCATTTGCTAAATGAGAGTATTCACCCAGATCAGAAATGTCAAACATGAGGCTCATAGTACTCCAGAGTACAGCCCAAACCATTAAAATATACTTGAAAAATATTTAACAATATAAAAAGCAATAAAACATAGATTATATTAACATGTGATTTTTCTATGTCAATAGGTTGCCTAAAGGTATTCTTATGTATGGGTTATTGGCCCCTATTTCTATTAGAATTTGATCCACTGGACTAGATCATCACAGATGTCTTTTTCAGCTCTGAATCTGTATGATTCTATGATATCTCAAAAAATTAGACCTTCAAATTGATTTCTGTTTGCTGAGCACCCTAGATTGTTTAGCCCCAGGTATTACACATCACTTTATAGCTATCTGGACAAGATACTGCCTACTCTCTAGCCTCAGCCTTTCTTGAACTAACTACCTGTGATCTTAGGCTCTGGTTGGTAAGCATTTTACCTTATTTTGCCTAGTCTTGGGGTCACCATTTTACTTTCCAGTCATCTTTATGCCACTCCCACCCCAAGTTCCTTTTAAACTCTAGCTCTGAGAATAATAATCAAACAACACCACCATTCCCTATAAGGACATGTTGATCAATTGCCCTATTACTCCAATCTCCATTCTCTTTGACTTTCCTGTACAAAATTCCTTCACCTGGCTACCACTTCCCTATGTGTTCTCTATTCGAATGCAAGCTTCCTGAAGGCATGTACATTGCTTGCTTCTATTGTAGCCCCACCCTTAATACAGTATATGACACAGAGAAATAGTTAATAAGCACTGCTCATTCATTCATTCAAAATTTTGAGTGGAAGGCAATTTGTTCATCTCATGGCCAGCCTAGTGACAAGTAGGTCTAGGTAGGACAAAAGATATTTGGTCCATCTCAAGGATATGTTCAAAGATTTTTCACAGCTTGGTAGGACCTGTCAGAGCCTGTTCTTTAATGACAACCATCAAGAGCTCAAAGTCACTTTCAATCATGATAATGCCCCAAGGTAGGATTGTTGTAGGTTGCTGTTGGGGAAAAAAAGAATGAGAACACTTTTTGTTAAAAATGTTGAGAAACTATTTGAGAATCACTGATATATGATATAACATAAGACAAAACCATAGATAAAATATTCATGCAAAAATTCACCTAAGGATATTACCAACAAAGCCCAACAGCAAGAGATAGAAAGTGAAATCCCATTTAAACTTACTGTAGACATTATAAAATATTTAGGAGTCTACCTCCCAAAACAAACCCAGGAATTCTACGAAGACAATTACAAAACACTTTTCACACAAATAAAATCAGATCTAAATAATTGGAAAAACATCAGCTGCTCACGGGTAGGCCCAGCTAATATAATATAAATGACAAACCTACCTAAGCTAATTTACTTATTCAGTGCTATACCAATCAAACTACCAAAAAAATATTTTATAGAGTTAGAAAAAATAATAACAAGATTCATTTGGAAAAACAAAAGGTCCAGAATATAAAAAGAACTAATGAAAAGAAATGCAGCAGAAGGCGACCTAGCAATTCCAGATCTTAAATTGTATTATAAAGTGGCAATAATCAAAACTGCTTGATACTGGCTAAGAAATAGAGTGGTGGATCAGTGGAATAGGCTAAATATGCAAGACACAGTAGTCAATGACTATAGTAATCTATTATTTGATAAACCCGAAGATCCCAGCTTCTGGGAAAACAACCCACTCTTTGAAAAAAAACTGCTGGGAAAACTGGAAGAGAGTATGGCAGAAACTAGGCATAGACCCAAATCTCACACCGTATACCAAAATAAAGTCAAAATGGGTTCATGATTCAGATATAAAGGCTGATACTATAATCAAACTGGGAGAACAAGGAATAGTTCACCTATCAGATATATAAAGAACAGAAGAATTCATGACCAAACAGAAGATAGAGAACATTACAAAAAGCAAAATAGATAATTTTGATTACTTTAAATTGAAACATTTTTGCACAAACAAAGCCAATGCAACTAAGATTAGAAGGAAGGTAGAAAATTGGGAAAGAATTTTTACAACCAGTCTCTCTGATAAGGGCCTCATTTCTACAACATATAGAGAATTAAGACAAATTTATAAGACTGCAAGTCATTCCCCAATTGATAAATGGTCAAAGGATATGAACAGACAGTTCTCAGATGAAGAAATTAAAGCCATCTATAGTCATATGAAAAAATGCTCTAAATCATTATGGATTAGAGAAATGCAAATCAAAACAACTCTGAGGTACCACATTACACCTATCAGATTGGCCAACATGACAAAACAGGAAAATGATAAATGTTGGAGTAGATGTGAGACAATTGGAACACTAATTCATTGTTGGTGGACTTGTGAAATGATCCAGCCATTTTGGAGACTAATTTGGAACTATGCCCAAAGGGCTATAAAAATGTGCATACCCTTTGACTCAGCAATAGCACTTCTAGGGCTATATTCCAAAGAGATCATACAAATGGGAAAATGACCCACATGTACAAAAATATTCATAGCAGCTCTTTTTGTGGTGGCAAAGAATTGGAAATTGAAAGGATGCCCATCAATTGGGGAATGGCTGAGCAAGTTGTGGTATATGAATGTAATGGAATACTATTGTACTATAAGAAATGATGAACAGGTCAACTTCAGAAAAACCTGGAAAGACTTGTATGGTCTGATGCTGAGTGAAGTGAGTAGAACCAAGAGAACATTATACACAATAACAGCCACATTGTGCGATGACTAATATTGATAAACTTAACCCTTCTGAGCAATACAAGGATCTAAGACATCCCCAGAGGTCTTGTGATGGAAAATGATATCCACATCCAAAGAAAGAACTGTGAAAGCAGAATCGCTATCATTTTTTTCTCTTCTGTTGAGTTTTGCTTCCTCTTTCTAATGGTTCCTCCTATTGGTTTTAATTTTTACTTACAAATTCACTAACATGAAAATGTTTAATAGGAATGTAAATGTATAGTCTATATGAGATTGTGTGCCATCTTGGCGAGGGTGATGAGGAGGAAGGGGGAGAAAAATTTCAAACTCAAAAACATATGGAAGTGATTGTTGATAAATCAAAATAAATTAATAAAATTTTTTAAAAAATTCACCTGAGGGCTCCCTAAAATATCATATCTTAACATAGTCAAAAAGTACAGGATCGAATTAGGTTGAACACAAGGAAAAAATAACAATTATTATCCTTAACATAGAAGTATAGCCAAATACTTTTCTGTCTAAAAATTGGGGGTGAGGAAATGCATAGAAAGATGATGGCAGATGGGGGAGACAGGAATAATGGCAAATATTTTTATAGAGTCTTATGATTTTCAAAGTATTTTACATGTATTATTTAGATTAGTCCTGTGAAAGAGGTTCTATTACTAACCCAATTTTACAGGTGAAAAAACTGAGGTTAAGATAGGTCAAGGGTCATACAGCTAATACCAGAGGCATGATTAAAACCCAAGTCTTCTTGATCCTAAGGCCAGTGCTCTCTACCATATCACAATGTTTCTTAGGTAAGAAAAAAAAATGAAGTACTAACAATCATATTTGTGGAGGGAGAGTAGAAAATGTTGTGCTCACAAGGCAAACAAAGCCTGTGTCCTGGTGTCTGAGTCCATTAGAACTCCCAGGACATCCCCAGTTGGAGATCACAGCTCTATCTGACATGACATCAAATTAGCTGTTCCCACAACTTCTACATTCTTCTAATCTCACTTTATTATACTGAATACCACTTAAATGTGGAATACTATAAAATGCATTAAAAAAAAAGATCTAAGAACTATGTAGCCACATATGTAACCATGATTTTGATGAAAACTGTTGGAAACCACAGTGAATAGTATGGGTCCAGAAATTGACTCCACAGTGTTTGATTCCAAACCCATACAGCTGGCTGACCTAGGCTGCCCCAGACATATTTTTTCCTGGCCAGTTATTCAGTCCTAGTAGCTTTATGTCAGTGCTACTGTAAAAAAAAAAATCTTCTCCTCCCCTTCCACATTTCATAATTTTTGCTTTCTCTAGAGTACTATTACATGGGCAGGGATGACTGATTCAAAAACCAAGATGATGATCCTGGATTCAAAAATGTATTATCTCCTGTTATTTAAAAAAATGGCTCTTCTTAAAACTGCCCATGTGAGCCTGTTGGCTGTACTGACTTTCACTTTCTCGATTATTTCACATTTATCTCATGCTTCCATTTTCAATTTCATTTTCCACTTGCCTAATGCACCTTTTAAAATATCCCTATTATAAGGCTATGAGAAAAAAAAATTCTATTCCCAATATAGATCAAAAGGGGGAGTGGCTAGTTCTATGTCTCCATGTAAAAACCTAGATTGAGGGCAGCTTTTAAAAGCATAGCATAGTTATTGTCCAGTCAGACTGAGAGGCAATGTAGAAGGCCTCATCTCATTTTTCATCTCAGATGTTGACTCAAAACTTTCTACCTGGATGATGCCAACCAAATCTTTTAAGTTTCACAAATCTCAGCTTCCTCATCAGTAAAATGGGCGTGATATAACTTATACTATCTACCTTCCTCTTCCTGATAAGTTTATTATAAAGGCATTCAATTCAATATGCATTTTTAATGCCTACCATATACCAGGCACTGTACTAAGTGGTGGGGACACAAACAAGAAAAAGAAAGATAGTTTCTGATCTCAAGGAACTTATTTAATAGTAGAAGACAATACTCAAAAGGAGACTAGAAAACAGTGGGAGTTTTGTGTGGGGGAGGGGAGAAGTGTCTTCTTGGTCCCACGGAGTTGAAAATAGGCAGAACTGTAGATACAAAGTCAAATTTTTTGTGGTCATAATGGAGATGGTTGGCATAAACTTGTTTGTCTCCTTTTATGTATATATTAGGCATTAATCATCATCACCATCATCTCATAACCTTTATGGCAGGTATCACAACAATAATAACTTCAATAATAATAAAATGTCTATGTAGTGCTTGAAGGCTTAAATAAGCCCTTTCCTTACAATAATTCTAAAAAGTAGGTTAGGATTATGGTAACACAATTCAGCATTTAATAGTTTTATGATCAATTAAATTATAAAGAATCTTTTTGGCAAAGATTGTCATACTTTTGTAATCCTTAACCCCTTGCCAAGTACAATGCTTTCAATATAGTTTGATATTTTGGTTGGAGAAGAGAGAGGGAGGATTAGTTTTTTTGCTATGATTTAATTTTATTTTTTTATCTTAGAGAGTTGAATGAAGATGCCATGAAAACTTACTCCACAGATGCTGATTGGTGACACATGTATAATTCATAATTTTATAAAATTGCCCAGTAAATTTTCCATGATCACAGGGCTAGTATGGATCAGAGGCAGGTCTTAAACACTGGCCTTTTGTGCTCCAAGGACAATCCTCTATCCCCTAGGTCATACAGCCTCTTTATACAAAGTATGTAATCTATAAATAATTGTTGATGGAGTAATAATTGAGTAGCCTGTGGATCTGTTCCTTTGGGACTATATGAAATAATTGAGCACATATCCCTTTTCTTGTGATTACAAAAGTATGACAATCTTTGCCAAAATGATTCTTATTTTGCAAGATGAATTGTAAGAAAACAATTTTTACAAAAACTGTTAAAAGTACTATTTAGATATTGACCTCGTCCCACCCCTTCCCCCTTAGGTCAATGTCTCCACTAATTTTGAGCTCTGGTTTTGATTGAAAATCATGTCATCACAAGATAATGTATGCAAAATATTCATTGTGACTTCACAGGAGATTACTCATTAACCCAACTGGCCTCTTGGTACTTCAATCACTAGGATTTTCCATTTGTGATTGTAACCAAAAATCCAGTTATCTATGTAAAAATTCTTAGAGTTGTGACAGAGTTGTGTTAACCACCCTTGGCTTCATCATAAAATAGTCTCACTGCCAATCTGGAGAAAAGTAGAAAAATTTTAATTCTAGTTCATGCCATCACTGACACTATCTGGACAGTAGAAGATCCTGCAGGTCTTTTGAGCCTTCTTGAGAGTATATATCAAAGGAAAGAAGACAAATGGGCAGTCCTATTCATTGTAACTTGCCCAGACAGGAGATAAACCCACAGGAAACTGGTAGTGGGAAGGACCTTCCCACACAGCCTTCCCATCAGCTCAAAGTCATCTTCAGGCTCCTGAACTGGAAGGAAGAAAAACAGCCAAAATATGAGTTACTCCTCTAGCAGATCTGTCTGCTCAACAACCAATTATTGGGCATCTACCCAGAGTCATAGAAGGATGGAAGCTCCTCTGCCTCAAGCTTCCTCCATCATGAGGAATGTCAACTAAAGATACTCCAAATGGATTAGGGACTCCTGAAATGAATCCTGTACTTCATGTTGATAGGTTGCCAAATGCAAAACCTGGTAGTTGCCTTGTATCCGAAAAGACTTTAAGGTGGGAATCGGAACATCAGAGAAGCCCTCAAAACCCTTATGGGGTCATCCCAAGACTGACTGTGGAAATATAGCTCAGTATTTCTAATCTTTTGTTCGCTTGATTTGCTATGAGAAAAGAAAGAAATGTTATAGTGGAAGTATGTCATGGGGGAAAGAGAATTGGACCTGGAGCATCAGGAAGATTTGAATCTTGCCTCTGGTTTCTACTAACTGTGTGGCAGTTCCATCTTTATGACATATAATTTCACTGATGGAGATAATAATGACATCTCTAATCACTACCTCACTGTGTTATTATAAAGATCAAGTGAGAAAGTACAAAACTATCAATCTTTTAAAAAATCTTTATAGACTATTATTATTGTTATCATAAAAATAATTAGGTAGGCTTAAAAGACAAGTAAATCTTAAACTGATATAATACCAGTGTTATGTAAGGTCCTGAAGAGTAGAGGTTGTAGCATTCTTTGCATCTGTATTGCAGAGGCCTACCACAATGCAGTCATAGTAGATGCCTAGTAAGTGCTTATTTATTGGTTTCTGTTTTTTGATGGGAAATAGATGCTTCATTATTATCATAATCATATTTTATGGTATTTTTCTTGGGCTTAACCATTATTCTGATAGGTTGTATCTGAATTAAACATATCCCCTCTTCCTGGTTCCTTCTTTGCTGCCCTGTGCCTTTATGGAATTTCCCATATTGGTAATCTTCCTCACTATAAATTTTCACTTGTGCTTACCTCTTTGTGACATACAATGTGAGACACTAACAAAACAAACTTGAGAGCGGCACCAGCCCAAACTCCCTCTCTCAAACACTAGACCCTCTTTCTCAGTGCTTAGTGACTCTGTTTGGGGGGACTGACCTCAAAATTCCCATACCATCTTAGGGAACAGTGATGATAGTCTCTCATAACTTGGGATTCAAGCCCAGAGAGTGACTTCTGCAGAATCACTGATCCTCTTGATGGGGTGTGGCCCAAGCTGAGGTCTTCACCCCTTGCCCCAAAGGGAATGTGACACTCATTTGTCTACAGGCCCCAGCCTCTTATCTCCCTTTGAAAGCCCTAGCCCCACCCTTTTGATCTCATTTGGATGCCTTCCAGTTCCCTTCGTTATCTATTCCTATTGTCCATTCAATCTCTCAGACCTTCCAATTGGAATTCTTACCTAGACTCTTTTCCCAGCCCCCTTCTCTGGCCACCCAGAGTTACTTTATAAGATCTACTCTGGCCCCCATTCAGACGCTGAGAATCTCATGCCCAAAAGGCTGAGCCTTTCTCATACCTGCTCATCCTTACAGGCGTCACCTGGCCTATGTGATTTATCACTAATAAACTTTTCCTCTGGCTGGAAGAAGATTTGAGTTGAATTCTTTCAGACAGGGCCCAGCGTCATGATCTTAGGGGTTCCCCCAGAAGCACCTCCGAAGTCCTAGACCTCTTCACTCTGTTTTTCCTTCTATGACTTCAAGATCATCTCACCCATGCTCACAACACCCCTGTAGGTACATCCTGCCTCTCTGGAGATCCAGTTATATTCTTGTCTTTCAGGTGACTATGATTCTTACATGTCTTCACCTCATCCCATTCTCCATCACTCTTGCTCTTCTCCTGGAATGCTTCAGTGAGGTAAAATGCACTCATTGTGAAGTCTTATGGCTTTAGTCATTATCACCCAATTTGTTTCTTCTTTGGAAATCTCTAAGTCCTCAAAAAGCAGTCACAGCATTCATTCATAGAATGCTCTAGAATTAGCAAACTGTCTTGAATATGCTGTTCCAGTTAAGACTCACGTCATCTTCATGAGATAGGCACTACAGACATTATTGCCATAGCCTTAAAGAGCCAGTCACTTGCCCATGATCACAAGTCTGGAAATATCAAACCCAGGTCTTTCTGATTGGAAAAACAAAACAAAACAGAACACCAATGCTAGACCCATTGTATGTGAAAATGTCTCCTGAAGGTTTAGGGTATCATTTCAGCATTTTATCAAACAGTTAAGTCTCTACTAAGTACAAGAAATTACTAATAAAGGAACCCAAACTATTACAATAAGAAGACTAATTACATGTCAGTTCTGAAGTGGACTTGATATCAAACTAGAGGTCACTAGAGAGAACAGACTTGAAAACATCTGCCAATGCTGTCTTCTCTAGAATCATTCAGCTAGTCTCTTACTACGTGTTATTGTTGGCTTTTGGGCCAACAATGGGCCCACTTCAATGAAGAAAATTAGATTTGGAGACAGAGGACCTGTGTTCAAATCCCAGGTCTGCTACTCGTTTCTTGTGTGACCTTGTGCGAGTAACTTAACTTGTTATATAACAACAACAGCAACAATAAATAGCATTTATATAGCTCATACTTTATACCAGCCACTGTGCTAATGATGGGGCACTAATGATGGACCCCTAAAAGGCCCTGGACTTTCCCATGTGGCCCAGGTCCCTGGTGTTCACCTGGAGCTCCTGGCCCTTCCCAGGTAATCGTCCTTTTAACTGCCTTTCACTGTGGCCCTCAGTGCCTGCACCTGGCCCCACCCTAGACCACACCTCCTTGATTCCATCTAGACCTCTTCTCTGTTACCTCTCAGTCACCCCAAGCTGTTGGCCACACTATAAAAAGCTTCAGTCTCCTCAACCTTGATTCCTTGAGTCTGACACACTTGTTAATAAACCTTGTCTCTGACTGAAAGAAGTCTTGAGTTGAATTCTTTTGTGGCAGAACAGGAACCTTTTGCTCTTGAATTTCAGGGCTCCCAGCACCCCTAGACCACAACTCTAAGAGCTTTACAGATAGCTCATTTGATCCCCTTAATAATCTTCTGAGGTTGATACTATTATTACCCCATTACTAAGGTAAGCAGAGGTTATTTGACTTGCTCATGGTCACATAGCTAGTAAGTATTTGAGCCAGAATTTGAATTTAGCTCTTTCTAACTCCAGGTCCATCATATTATCTAATGTGCCACCTAACTGGACAATGAAATTGATCTAGACAACTTCTACAATCCCTTCTGCCTCTAAAATCCCATGATCCTTAGGTTCTTTGAAATACTGCTATTAAAGGAAAGGCCCTGGAAATCACAGAAGCTGATGCCACCATAACCTGAAGTGGGTAATGCCCTTCCAAGGCCCCTAGGACTAAAGGAATTCTTATTCTTTGAGTGATTTTTCAACAGCTGAGTGCTCTGATAATATGAGGATGAAGATAAAGGAGGCAGGAGAAAGTCTCCTACTGTTCCTTCCTCTTTATATGTTTCACATCCTGTTAAAATTGTCTATTTAATTAATTTCTCTATTAAGGATTAGGAACTTTGGTACTGACTAATCTCAGAGGCAGCATATTATACAGGTAGTGAGATGAGATAAATGCTTTAAGGAAGAAAAGGGGGATTTGTAGGAGGCCAGTATAACAAAAGAAAATAGGTACCCAAGGGATCCAGACAATACAAGAGTCTTTACAGTGAACTCCAAAAGACCTGAATATAAGAGCCCACTCACCACATTCATTTTCTCTATTCAGGTTTCCAGGCAACCAAAAGCCTCTGCACATAGATCTGCATTGGGGAGTGATTCAGAGGCACAAGAACAACTGTGAATTGTGTGCAAATTGACCTCCAAAATATGAGTATTCAAACAGTTTAGGCATCTAAGTGCTTGCTCTGACTGCCCTAATTAGTGTCAGTTTTAATTAAAAAAAAAACACTGCTGAAAGACTGAAGTGAATGCAGAAGTTAATGGAATGCTTAATGTGACCTTTTGAATTTAAAAAAAAATATTCACACCAACTTAAGATCAATTTACATGCTCAACCTAGTGTCAGCTGAGCTCTTCCAACTCTCTTAGCTTTTACAATGCAGCCAACATCTCAACTCCTTTTTTTTTTTAAAGCCTACTCATAAAGCATCTGCTCATGGAATCCTAAGTGATAAATATTGGGATTAGCCACCCAAGAGACTGAGAAAATTCTATAGGTAAAATTTGCTTGTTTTTTAAACTGAAAAATTGAAGTCATAATATGCATGAATAGGTGGATGGATAGATGAATGGATACATTGAGGGACAGCAACCTAGTAGAAAGAGTGCTGGACATGGAATCAACAAAAGCCTATGTTCATACATTGCCTCCAACACTTAATAGTTGCATGACTTTGGACATATCACTTAAACTTTCTGAGACTCAGTTCTTTTACCTGTAAAAATGGGAATAATGATATTTATAAGATTTAGCTCACCAACTTTATAAGAAAATTGCTTTGTAATATGTAAAGCCTTTACATGACTCCCATTTATTTATAGGCCCTAGCCCCTCATCTCCCTTTGAAAGCCTTAGCCTACCTTTTAATCTTACTCAGATGCCCCTTTGCCCCTTGCCCTAAAAAAAAAATCTGACTCTCTTTTGTTTATGAGCCCCAGAAAGCCCTTACTCTGGTCTCAAATGGTTCCTTATGGACTTCCCTCATTGACTGCCCCTTATCTCCCTTTGAAAGCCCTAGCCCCACCCTTTTGATTTTATGTAGATGTCTTCCTGTTCCCTTCATTATCTATTCCATCACCTATTCAATCTCTCAGACTTTCCAATTGGAATTCTTACCTAGACCCTTTTCCCAGCCCCCTTGTCTGGCCACCCAAAGTTACTTTACAACATCTACTCTGTCCCCCATTCAGACGCTGAGAATCCTATGCCCAAAAGGCTGAGACTTTCTCATGCCTGCTCGTCCTTATGGGAGTCACCTGGCCTATGTGTTTTAACACCAATAAAACTTTTCCTCTGGCTGGAAGAAGGTTTGAGTTGAATTCTTTCAGGAAGGGCCCGGTGTCACAATCTTTGGGGTTCCCAGGAGCACCCCAAACCTCCAGACCTCTTCATAAGGACATATTTTCATAAAAGTGAAGAGAAGACAAGGCCCTTATGCAATTAAAGTAGAAACTTTAATGGTGGTGGAAGGAAAGATTATGGACAAAAAACACTGTTGACACTGATAACAAATTTCCCTTTACTATTTTGGTTAGGCCTGACTTTGAAGGTCTTTTTTTTTTCTTTATAGCAGTGTAGTAGCTAGAGATAGCTAACTTGAAGGGAGGGAGCCCTGAGTTCAAGTCCGATCTCTCATGCATATTTACTATGACCCTAGATAAGTCATTTAACATTTCAGTGCTCTAAGAAACTCAGATGACTGTAAATTACATTAAAATACCAACCTACATTGGTAGGAGGTTTTCACTGGAGTCAGGAAGACCTGAGTTCAAATCCCACCACAGATACTTACTAATTATGTCATCCTGTACAAGTCACTTTGCCTCTTCCTGAATACGTTTACACATCTGTAATATGAGAATACTAATAAGACTGATGGCAATAGGTAATAAGATCATGCTATACTTAAACATTAAAGCACTCTTCAAATGTTAGCTATTATTACTATAACCACATGCATGATAATGTGCTGGACCCTGGGGATACAAGATCAAAATGGCAGTCACTGCCCTCAGGGACTTCCTTTCCACTTGGGAGAAATGAGAAGTAATGATATATTCATAACAATTCAATGGGAAGCAATGGGGGAGCAAGCAAGGACTTCTCAGAGCCTGAGGTGAGATAGGAGTATTTTCCATGCATGGAGCCTATATAAAGGCATGGAGGTGAGAACTATCCAAAAATGGAGTATCTTGCTTCACTGAGGGTATTAAAGCAAACACTAGATAGTCATCTGTCAAGGACACTTTGGAAGGGATTCTTGCATTTGGAGAGGAGATTTTAGTTCTTTCAGCCTCTGAATTCATGTGACTTCCTAACTCAATGCTTACTCATCTTGATTCAGTGCTCTTTCCAATCATATAATGTTGTTTAATGATTTTGTTCCTGATGTTACAGATTAAATATTTAAAATTTTGTTAATAACTTTTAGTAACCAATGAAAGTGGGTCAGCTTGTTAGGTTATCTGACAGAAGTTGAATTCCCAAGATATTGTGAAGGATTATTCTTGATCCCCTAGGAGTTCACCTAACTCCCACTGTTTCTTTCAACAACTAGTTGTTTTGTAGGCCTAATACTCAACAATTATTGTGAAGGGCTTTCTTTTCTTTTCTCTTTTGTTTTTCTTCTTTCCTTTCCTTTCTCTTTTTCCTTTTTTCTTCCTTTCTTTCTTACTTTCTTCCTCTTTCTTTTCTTTCTTTTCTTTCCTCCTTCCTCCTATACACTTCCTTCTTACCATCCTTTCCTTCTTCCCTTCCTCCTTTCTTCTTTCCTTTTCTCCCTCCATCCAACCTCTCTCCATCCCTTTTTCCTTCCTTCCTCCCTTCCTTCTTTTTTTCCTTCCTTCCCTCCTTCTTTCCTTGCTTCCTTTCTTCCTTCCTTTCCTTTCCTGGATTGATTGACATGGCATCGTGTGATGCCAAGGACAAGAGAAAACTGACAATTCTGTATGCCTAGACCATTCATAACTTACCATCCTTTGATAGATCTAATAATCTTCATCTATATATCAATGAGATTCTATTCCATTTATAAGTTATAAGAGGTACAGAATATAAAGATATTCCTAGGAGAAGGGTAAGCATTATTTAATCCAGAAAAAGAAAATAAAGCAATTGACAAAAGAGAAGACTTGTTGGAGCTCATTTTCATATAAATGTTAAATTATACATACTAATTTTTATCCGGTGTGCAACAAACTAATCATAGCATGTAAGGTTTAGTTCACATTGATTTGAAGGCACCAACTCCTTTTATGAACAACCTATTGGGAAGGGAGGGCATGCTGTTTTCTGGCACTGTGAAGACACTGCCAGGAAGCACACTCAGAAACTTACATTCTAAGTAGGAACTATTTATTATATCTACACACCAAAACTTTTGCAGAGGCATGTTGGAGCACACACTTATTTCCAGTCCTGCCAAACAATCTTTCCTTATGATCTTATTCAAGACTTTGCACATCATATTGCCTTTTAATTTCATCCATGTTAGATATTTTAAGGCAATGAGCTGATCATGCATTATCAAGGTGTTAAATCTTTTTGCCCTTTACTGGCAGAACAAAGGAACTGAATAATTATCCTCAACAATTGAAAGGCGCCTCTTAGACCAGGAGAAATAACAAAGCAGTATTCTGAGAGTCTCTGTTAATGGTGCCCAAACCTACTTCATATTAATATTAATATTATTTTTGGGATGTGAGGGAAAAGTGCATTTACTTTTAAAAATTATGTTTCCCCCAATTATATTTAAAAATGATTTTAATATTCTGGTTTTTTTTTCAAATTTTGTGTTCCAGATTCTTTCCCCTTCCTCCCTCTGCCCCTCCCTATTGAGAAGGCAAGCAATTTGACATAGGTTACATGTGTTTAATCATGCAAAACACATTTCCACATAAGAGAAGAGTATTTACTTTTAGTGAAGACCTTGAATGCTTTAAAAAAACTGATTATAAGCTTGAAAGAACCTCAGAAGCTCTCTAGTTCAACCTTCTCATTTTATGGTGGAAGAAACAGAAGCCTAGAGAGGTTAAGAACTTTGCCCACAGTCACATGAACCAGAGTCCTTGGACTACTACTTCTATCCTACTATGCTCCCCCCACCCATTTTGAGCTTTGGAGAAAAAGAAAAGGAATAAAATAAATAGGTCAAAACTATAGAATGTTATTCATCATGACCCAGAACAGTTGGTGAAAATCTTTGAATCTCACTAGGAGAAAATAACACAGCATGACACATAATAACATCATCTCTACTAATTAAATGCTTTCTGAATGATTAGTTCCCTATAAAGTAAAAATTAAATTTCATAACCGGCAAGAAAAAAAAAATCCACAACAGCTCTAGGATGTGTTACCATAGGATGTCACAGACCCTGGAGGAATAGAAAGAACCTGGATTTATGTCTCATGCTTTGTAATGCCCAAAGGCTGTGATTATCTAATACTAAAGAAACCACACCCTATATCATATTCTGCTGCTGCTGACTTGTGAAACATTTAAGCTGTGAAAAAATGACTTTGGTTAGAATCAGACAAAAGTGAGAACTGGGGAGTGTGAGTCCTAATGACTACAAAGCAACAGGGTGGAATGGGACATGTGATTTGTATTACTATCAGAAAGAACTGATTTCCTGGTTTAAGAAAAAAGGAATTTCTGGCAAAATTGGAAATGTGGACCTAATCAATTTAATGTTGACACACATTGATTTTTAATTTAGGTTTACTCCTCTTCACAAGAAGGACACAATAAATCTATACCAGCTCTGCCCAGGAGCTGTTAAAATGGAACAAAAATAATAACAAGAAATAAAAATAAAAACATTATAAACATATAGTCTTCACAAAGACTATTTTCACCAGTCCATTGATGATAGCTAACATTTATATAGCACTTAATATGGCCCAAGAACTACACAGTAGACTACAGTTTTAAATTATTATCTCATTTAATCCTCACAAAAAACTGGGAGGTAACTGCTATTATTATCCTCATTTTCTATATGAGGAAACTGTGGAAAACAGGAGTTAGGTGACTCACCTTTGTTCACACAGCTATTAAGTGTCTGAGGCCAGAATTGAACTCAGGACTTCCCTACTGCTGGTCTAGCATTCTATCTACTGTGCCCACCTAGCTGCCTTAAAACAGAGCTTGTGAGATGGTGATCAGGGAGGCCTAATAGTTACAGAAAGAAAGAACATCCCTTAGGAGACAAGGTTATACAAGTAGAATATCAAGGAGTTGATGCAGGAAACAAATCTAGAAATCTAGAGTCATCAAACAGAAATGTTTTCTTAAGGTGAAGACTAAGATTAACTGGCTGGGGAAGGATGGTTCACAGTGGGTCAGGAAATACCACAGAAGGAATAAAAAAGACATGATTTAATGCCAGTTTAATCTCAGACAAAGACACTTTTTCACGGTAACAATATGCTAGTTGCTCTTTGTTCAGTTACATTTCACCTGTTACTAGCACTCATATGACTATGAAACTATGAAAGTACGGTTGGCATAAACTGAAGGCAGGTCCTGCATGACCATTATGCTTATTAATCATGAACTTACTAAATTAATTAATGAATGAGTTAATGAGCTTCCCTAATGCCACTTCTTAAAATGCAGGAGTGAAGTTTCAGTAACCATTCTTACCTGGAATGATAATGCTGAGGACAATGGGATAGGAGAACAGGAGCATTCTGGAGAGCACACTCTGGATTCAAAGGTCAACATTGATCTGGTTGACTTGGGCAGCATGAGTTAAAATACCTAAATAAAGTTAGGCATTGGCTCAGTCTTCATGGCAATTATTCAGAACACCAAACCAAATTAAACCTCCACAGAGTGTATAATAACACTGAATTTTAGGTGTATTTCTTCGACAAGAATCATCAGTGTTGTAGTGAAACATACGATAGAATAGAAGCTGACTGAGAGCAAGGAATGTTCCGTGCCCCCTGATTTGTACATAATAGGGACCTAATAAATATTTGATGAATCTCTAAGTAGACTTCAGGGATTTGATTTCTTATAACCTAGTGTTGAGAACTTTGGAGTGAAAGGAAAAATCAAATTTAAATAAAGATATTTATGCTTAAGGTTGCTGAAGGTTTTGAAAATATGTCAAGACCAAGGTCCCAAAAGATAAATCATTTATCCCTAGACCACCATAATTTCAAGTACAGACTATAAGAGAATAATTTTTTAAATAGGGACGCAAGAAGCAAGGGTTTATTTTGTTTTTGTTTTTCATAACTAAAAATAGCTCAGGTTCAAGTAATACTGAAGAACACTCTAACTAAGGCATACCACTGTCAGAGCCCTGCTGTAAAAGGTCCACTGTCGCCAGCCCTCCACAAACATGGGCTCTGAAAGAACAGGAAGACCAAAGATTAAGGAGAAACAGCACAAGTAGCTGTGGTCCTGCTCCCTTCACAGGACAGTTGGGACCCTGCCATCTATTGTGTTTCTAATAAGATTTTATTGATATCTTCTTTTCTTTTTTAAATTGTCAAAATTTGTCCCAGCACCACTTCTCCTCAAACATTCCCCCTGAAGAGCCATACCATATAATAATTAATATTTTAATATTAAAAAAGAAAAATCAGTATAAAAAAAGAGTAATCCCTTGAAAGACCCTGACAATATGTGGAACGTGAACCCTACCCATGGAACTTCCACCTCTGCAAATGAGTGGAGTGTTTTCTCATATCTTCTCTGGAACCATGCTAATTCATTGTAATTTTACAACAATCTCTTTTGATTGCTTTGTGATTGTTCTTTCCATGTATGTTGTTATAGTCCCTATATATTTGACTTCTTGATATTGCTGAATTCTCTATATTAGATCACCTAAATTTTTCCATGCTTCCCTGTATTCATCATATTTATTCTTTCTTACAATACTGTACTGATGTGCCTTTTAGTTTCCCCAACTAAATGTGCAATTTATGCATTGGACTTTACTTTCATTTTTGTTGGCACATAGTATTGTTTACTACAATATCCTATGCTATATGTCTTAAAAGAGATCATGGATGTAAAACACTTTAGAAACCTTTAAATACTATATAAATGTTCATCATCACCATCATCATCATCATCATCATCATCATCATTATTATTATTATTATTATTATTATTATTATTATTATCATTATTATCATTATTATCCTCCAGTCACCAGGTATCCAGTCTAGTAATGGTTTAATTTTTTGAGCCTTCTACTTCAATTCTGTTGAACTCGAGCAATATTTATAGAGCAATTCAGAGTTGTTCCAGTAAGTGTTTAACAATTGGGGGGTAATGTATGCACAGACACACTTGAATCTGCAGTATATTGATACTTAAGAAGGTATTGACCTTCTGAAGTCTAGACAATCAATAAAGCAATCAATCAAGCCTTTCTTTATAGGATATATTTCTGAAGTATAAATACACTAAAAATTTAATGTTGGGCTCTTACAAGTCATATAGAGCTGGCTCCAGCACAGTCCTGCAGATAATTATCCATTTAAAGAGGAATTGATGCTAAATGTTAAAAGGTGGGGGGACAGGAGTTATTATCTCTCTAACTTCTGTAATTATCCTATCAAACCCACTGTATCCTCTACTTGAAAGAAAATTTAAGCCTAATAATAATTCACATGCAAATAGTGATTTATGTTTTGTAGAGTGCTTCCCTCTCAACAACTCTTTAAGTTACGTAGAATAAATATTATTATCCTCATTTTATAATGAAGTAGTGGAGATGATAAATTTAGAGCAGGAGGGGAGATCAAGTAAAGGAGAAAGCAGACAAAAGGAGGGGGCAAAATGGGGGAGGCAGAAAACAGAAGCAAAATACTATGAAGGAGGGAAAGGGTAAAAGGAGAGAGAGGAATAACAGGAGGAAAAATCATAACTGTGGATGTGAATGAGATGAACTCTCCAGAGTGGATCAAAAGCCCAGATTCCTAAAATATGTTGCTTACAAGAAACACACTTGACCCAGAGAGACTCATACAGAGTAAAGGTAAGGGGCTAGAACAGAATCAGTTATTCTTCAGCTAAAGTGAAAAGAAAAATACAAAGGGAGCAATCCTGATCTCAGACAAAACAGAAGCAAAAATAGACCTAATTAAAAGAGATAAAGAAGGAATCTACATCTTCTTAAAAGGTATCATAGATAATGAAACAGTATGAATACTAAACATATATGCACCAAGTGTTATAGCATCCAAATTTTTAAAGGAGAAGTTAAGTGAGTTACAGGAAGAAACAGACAGCAAAACTCTAGTAGTGGGGAACCTCAACTGTCTCCTCTCAGAACTTGAGAAATCCAACTAAAAATAAATAGGAAAGAAACTTAGGTGGTAAATTAAATATTATAAAATTTAGGTTTCACATAAAGAGTGACAGTATAAGCAAATTAGAAGAGCAAAGACTAGTCTACCTGTCAGATCTCTGGAGAAGGGAAGAATTCATGACCAAACAAGAGACAGAGAGCATTATGAAATGTAAATAGATAATTTGATTATATCAAATTAAAAAGCTTTTACACAAACAAAACCAATGCAACTAAGCTTAGAAGGAAAACAGAAAGCTGGGAAACAATCTTTATAGAAAGTGTCTCTGGTAGAGGTTTCATTTTTCAAATATAGTGAGAACTCAGTCAAACTTATAAGAATACAAGCCTATTGATAAATGGTCAAAGAATATGAGCAGGCAGTTTTCAGATGAAGAAATCAAAGCTATTTATAAGCATATAAGGAAGTGCTCTAAATTGCTTTTGATTAGATAAATGCAAATTAAAAAAAAACTCTGAGGAACCACCTCACACCTAGCAGATTGGCTATCATGGGTGAAAAAAATGAAAATGATAAATGTTGGAGAGGAAGTGGGCAAACTAATGCACTGTTGGTGGAGTTATAAATTGATCCAACCATTCTAGAGAGCAATTTGGAACTATGTCCAAAGGGCAACCAAACTGTGCATACTCTTTGATACAGCAATACCACTACTAGGTTTGTATCCCAAACAGATTATAAAAAAATGAAAAGTACATCCATGTGCAGAAATATTTATAGCAACTCTTTTCATGATTGCAAAATATTGGAAACTGAGGGTATGCCCATCAATTGGGGAATAGCTAAAAAAGCTGTAGTGTGTGGTAATGGAAGACTATGGTACAATAAGAAATGATGAACAGGTAGATTTCAGAAAAGCCTGTGAAGACTGGTATGAACGGATGTAAAGTCAAATGAGCAGAACCAGGAAAGCATTATACACAGTATCAGCAACATTATGTGATAATCAACTATGAATGACTCAGCTCTTCTCAACAGCATAATAATCTAAGACAAGTACAAAGGACTCATAAAGGAAAATTCTATGTACATGCAGACAAAGAATTGATAGACTCTTTTTTAAAATTTTATTAGTTTATTCTGATTTATCAACAATCACTTCCATATGCTTTTGAGCTCAAAATTTTTCTCTCCCTTTCTTCCCACCACCCTCCCCAAGACAGCACAATCTCATATAAGCTATACATTTATATTCCTATTAAGCATATTTCCACATTAGTGAAGTTGTAAGTAAAAATTAAAACCAATAGGAGGAACCATTAGAAAGAGGAAACAAAACTCAACAGAAGAGAAAAAAATGGTAGCAATTCAATTTCCCTAGTTCTTTCCTTGGATGTGGATAGCATTTTACATCACAAGGCCTCTGAGGATGTCTTAGATCCTTGTATTGCTGAGAAGGATTAAGTTTATCAGTATTAATCAATTGATAGACTCTTAATGCAGATTGAAGCCTAGCTTTTCACCCACTTTATTCTTTTTTGTGGTTCCTTTACTTTTTATCTGTTTTCTTCTTTCACAACTGTGACTAATATGGAAATATGTTTTACATGATAGCACATGTCTAACCTATATCAAATTGCCTACCATTTTAGGAAGGAGGAAGGGAAGAGCATGGAGAAAAATGGGAACTCAAAATCTTATAAAATGGAATACTAAAAATTGTCTTGACATGTAATTGGGAAAAAAATAAAATACTACAAAAAAGCTAAGATCCAAATATGCAAAGAAAGGTCATTGGAGAGAAGTAAAGAACATTTTCTTTTTTTACTGTACCTAGCAACAGTGGCAGAACTAGGTAAATTACACGATAGAAAATAAATCCACACAAATCATTAGTATCTTTATATAATACCAATAAAGCCCAGCAGAAAAAGATAAGAGATATTCCACTTAAAATAGTGCATAAAGAATGTGTAATATCCTTGGGAGTTTACCTTAGAAGATATACAGAAGAACTATGTAAATATAACTACAAAACATCACTTATAGAAATAAAAACAGATCTAAATAATTGGAAAAATATTAGTTGCTCAGGAATAAGGTCAGTTAAGATCATAAAATGACAATGCTACATAAATTAAATTATTTATTTAATACTTGCTAGTCAAATTACCAAAGGCTTACTTTATAGAATGAGAAAAAAATAATAAAATTCAAATGGAGACAAAAATATAAATAATTTAAATGAAAAAAAGTGGGAACCTATCAGCACAAGATCTCAAACTATACTAGAAAGCAGCAATTCTCAAAAGCAATTTGGTATTGTTAAAAAAAAATAGAAGTATCTGATTAGACACACAACATACAAAATGAAATGAACCTAGTAGCCTTGCATTGAATAAACACTCAGAAGCTAGTTATTGGAATTAGGACACAGAAAAAGTATTTATTATGTGCTTGCTACATGTAAAACCTTGTATTTAACTGAGGATAAAAATAGCAAAAGATTGTTCTCGCCCTCATGGAGTTTACATTCTAATGGGAGAGAAGACACATGTGGAAGGTATCAGCTACAAGTCAGATGGATGGCTTCCAGGGCCCTTAAGCTGTAACAGTAATGACCCTTCTTTAATGTCATTTCCACTGAAAAAACTATATCATTTTCTAATGTTGAACCATTTGACATTTCCAAAGACTTCCATGGTAACAACTTCCTTTTCTGGGTCTTCTATAGCTATAACTGTAGCACCTGCAGGAGAAGTCCCCAGGCTGCATCCACCACAGAAATTACTTCCTGGAATGAAGGCTGCAGGCTATAGGTTAGAAGCATTGATATTTCCAAGGCTTTTTGACTCAGGGGTCCTAGGTTGTCTCCATAAGAGTATTAGGGGAGATGTAATCAAGGTGGTGGTGGTAGTGGTTTGATTTGCATGGCACATGGTGCCTCCTGCTTCCACCACACGGTGCCTGGTTACTTCAACTAAGCTGGGCTGCTTGTTCTGTGAGTGATAGGGGTTTGACAGATGATGAGGATGATTAGCCTCTTCTGCATAGAAATTGCTTCCCTGAATGATGGCTGCTTTATTTGATAAAAACTGCTGAGAAAACTGAAGAGGAATAGGGAATAAATTATATTTATGTCAATACCTCTCACCTTATATCAAGATAATTAGTAAAAACAAATATTAGCTAAATATGGAAGGTTACTTCATAAATAAATTAGAGAAAAGGGACAAGAAAAGGCTAAGACAACAACTTAAGTTAGAACATATAATGTTAAGAGAAAACAAGAAGAAAGAAAAAATCAAATATTTTATTTCATTTTTATTTACTGATGAGAAAGATCTGGAATAAAAAAAATGCTATTACATTAAGAGAGTCCTAAGATGAAATAGAAGGTGGTAGTAAGAAATCACTACACCATTTTAATGCATTCAAGTCTCCAGGTCCAGATGAATTAAATGACAAGATTTTGAAAGGAACTTGTACAAATCATGGCATTACTGTTGACAGTATTTGAGAAACATGTAGAAATAGAGAAATAGCAGACAAATGGACACAGATGATTCTTGTATCATGTTTGAAACAAGGAAAAATCATGGACTGCAAAAATTATTGACCAATAAGTTTGGCACTTACCCTCAACAAAGTACTAGAATGCCTAATTAAAATTTTTTTGTGTGTGATCATATAGATACAAATGTATTGGTAACTAGTAGGCAAGTATAAGTTCAGTAGGAAAAATTCATATCAAACTAAATTCATCTCCTTTTCTGATAAGTTTGCCAGACTTGTAGTTAAGAGGACTTAATTTGAGAAAGTTGCTAGACAGAAATTACTCATGTTATTCTCATGGACAAGATGGAGAATTCTAATCTATGTAGATTTGAACCTGGATGCAAAATATAGACGCATTCCCTTAAAAATGAGCTTATATCTTTCTGGTATGAAGTCTCTCAGGGTGTGACACAGAGCTTTGTTGGTGACCATATTAAAAACTTAGATGAAAACACAGAAGGCATGCTTATTATAGAATTACAAAATCTCAAAATTGAAAAGGGATTTCAAAGGCTACCCAGTCCAACCTTGAAAAAGATTTCTCCCCACAAATTTTGGCACAAAGCTAAGCGGTGTAACCAGTGGTGTGCTGGCAAGTATTATAACCAGATCACAGATCTCTGGAAAAAAATACAAATGTGTATGTATATGTATGTGTATATATGTATATGTGTGTATATATATATATATGTATATACATATATATGTATATGTATATGCATATACACACATGAAGGGCATACTTTTAAGTTTAATCTGCATTATTACAATTTTCTTAAGACTTGAAACCAATGAAAGAATAAATAAAATACTGATTTGTAGTATTTACAAATTTTTCAGGCATAAATACTCACACTGAAAATTTAGCAATTGTCTCTGAAGCTGGTACAAGTTGGTTCCAGCGTAACCCTAGGTATAGCTCATTTGTTTGCTATGAGACTCAATTTTTTAAGAAAACAATGGAATTTGATTCAACAAACATTTATGAAATATCCAATACATGTAAGACATTGGCATTGCATTGAGTATGAGGGATAAAAAGATGAGAAACCCCACCACTTTGGGGAATAAGCAGACTTAAATGATAAGATAAAAATTAAAAAAAAACTAAATAAGAGATGTGGTATGAAATGGAATGGTCAGATAGGAAAACTGGAAGAGTATAATGTTAAGGAAATTAAGGAAGAAGAGTATCCAAAAACTGATTTTTTTTTATAAATGAGGCTACTAAGAGCCAAAGAGGTAAATTTTTTGTTGTTGGTCACATGCATATAAAATAGCAGGGATGGGCTTTTAAACCCTGTCTTCTGACTCCAAATCATCAGTCTTTCTATTGTACCATGTAAGACTGCTAGATTTGGAAATTATAGGTTCTCAGTGAGTGATCTTAAAGAGAGAGATTTTGGCATACTGGCAATAAACAAACACCAGACTACAAAGGGTCAAAAATGAGTGGCTGTTAAGGATTAGAAAAAAAGCCTTAGACCATTCTTTCTGGAAGTTGTGAAGCAAAACGTGGGACAAACTATATGGCAGCATTTTGAGGGGTAAAGAGATGAGAACAGTCTTTTCTAAGTTACGATGTAGCTGAGTATGTTTGTGAATTGGGGAGAGTAATCTTAAAATGTGAGATACAATATCCTGGAGGAGATTCTAGAGTAGGAAGTTAAAGGCATAAATTGGGGAATTTGAATGCTGTTATAACAGATGGTCTCAATCTACACGGTAAAGCAAGAGATGAGCTCATTTGTGAAGAGTGAGTGAAAGATAGGAGTGGAGTTGGGGGTTGGATGGGAGTGAAGGTTAAGAACAGCTGGTGTAGGGGGAGTATAAAAGGGAATCAATCAAAGATGAATAAAATAATTACCATTCAGCACTAGGAGCTCAGTTGAGGTTTGATAATAATAATAACCTGTAATGAATTTAATGGGGAGAATTGTATGAGTTCCTCTTACAACAAGTTTGGAAGTAGGGTGGAGCAGACAGATGGCAGTAATGATCTAAGATTTGAAAGTAATAGCATAGGAAGAGAATAAAGGTATGGGAGATGGAGCATTATACTTAAGGGAGAAGTGGCTGAATGTAGAGTCAATACTGAAGAGGAAAACCAAAGTCAGAACAAGGATGATAGGGAGTGAGAGAACAAGGTGTGATTGAAGGATCATTTCACTATAATGATAAAGAGCAGATTCAGAAGAAATAAAGGACATAGCAGAATAGAGAGAAATGCATAAGATGTTGATTAGAGAATGGGATTTCAGAGTTCATTATCTTGGAGGTAAGATAACTTGAGGATTGTGAAAAATATATGTTACCATCCCTAGGGATGATGGGAGATATCAAACTAAGAGATCAAGATGTTAGAAGAGTCAAGAATTATAGTGGAGAAGTCTGTCAGCAGTTATTGAGGTCATTGAAGAAGATTATAAAGTTATTTGGAAGTCAGTAGATGTTTGTGACAAGAATCAAAAAAGGAAGGGGCAGTTAGTGGTGCAGTTGATAGAGCACTGGCCCTGGAGTCAGGATGACCTGAGTTCAAATCCAGCCTCAGACACATGATACTCACTAGCTGTGTGACCCTGGACAAGTCACTTAACCCTGATTGCCTTACCAAAAAAAAAAAAAAAAAAAAAACTGTTTTATATAGAGAACTGAGTCAAATTTATAAGAGTACAAGTCATTCCCCAAGTGACAAATTATCAAAGGATATGAACAGGTAGTTCTCAGAGGAAGAAACTAAAGCTATCTACAGTCATATGAAAAAAAATGTTCTAAATCACTATTGATTAGAGAAATGCAAATCAAAATGACTCTGAGGTACCATATCACATCTATCGGATTGGCTAATATGACAAAACAGGAAAATGATAAATGTTGGAGAAGGTATGGGAAAATTGGAACGCTAATGCACTGTTGGTGGAGTAGTGAAATGACTTATTTTGGAGAGCAATTTGGAACTATGCCCAAAGGGCTATCAAAATGTACATACCATTTGACCCAGCAATACCACTTTTAGGGTTGTATCCTAAAGGGATCATAAAAATTGGGAAATGACGTGTGCAAAAATATTTATAGCAGCTCTTTCTGTGGTGGCAATGAATTGGAAATTGAGGGGATGCCCATCAACTGGGGAATGGCTGGACAAGTTGTGGTATGTAAATATAATGGAATACTATTGTACTATAAAAAATAATGAGCAAGAGGACTTCTGAAAAGTCTGGAAAGACTTGTATGGACTGATGCTGAGTGAAGTAAGCAGAACCAGGAGGATGTTGTACACAGTAACAGCCACATCAGGGGATGACTGACTTTGGTAGAGTTGGCTCTTCACAGAAACACAAGAATATAAAACAACTCAAAAAGATTCATGATGGAAATTGCTATACACACCCAAAGAAAGAAATATGCAGTCTGAATGCAGATGGAAGTATACTATTTGCTCTCCTTTTCTTTTGTTGTTTTGTTTTATTGCTTCATTCTTGTGGTTCCTTCTATTAGTTCTAACTATGCTTTACATCATGACTAATGTGAAAATATGCTTAACATGAATGTATGTGTAGAACCTATATCAGATTGTATGTCATTGGGTGTGGGGAGAAAAGTGGGGGGGGAAGAAAATTTAAAATTCAAGATCTTATGGAAGTGAGTGTTGAAAACTAAAAATAAATAAATTAAATTTTAAAAAAGAATGAAAAAAAGGATGCTCTGTTCAGATGGCCTGAACTTTAAAGGAGAAGAAATGGTGGAAAGATGGTCATAGTAGAATTGTCTACTGGACAAGAACTTGTAGGTATACTTGAAGGAATTTTGGTAGAAATTAAGTATAGACCAATAGCTTAAGCCATATACTATAATGTTCTCAAAATTGTTGTGGGATGTGTAGATTTATAATAGAAAAAAATAAATTAAGCAACTTTTACAACTCTGGCTTAGGAGAGAGTTCTTAACCAAATAGGTTAAAATCAATAATTTTGAACCAAAAATAAAAAAGTATGCATGATAGAAAGAAAAGATATTTATGAGAGAGAAAAACTGATAGGATATTAAGTGAAGCAAACAGAACCAAGAAAACAATATAGATAACGCACATGGAAAAAAGAAAACTATGCAGAATATTATGTAAATTATAATGACCAATAATGTGCCTGAAGAAAAAAAGAGAAAATACTCCCCTCTCTCTTTGCACAGGTGGGAGACCAGAAAAATGGAACCTTGAATAAATGGTCAGACTTGTTTTATATTTTGCTAAGTTTTGTTGAATTACTTTTTTCCCCTCTTATTTTTTCTATCCTTATTAGAGAAAGTGGATTAATTGATAGGGGAAATCACAAGTCTAGAGCTGAAGGAATCTCAGAGGGGTCTAGTCCAATCCTTCCAGCTTTCACATTAAAAAAAAAAAATTGAAACCCAAGGAAAATGAGTAATTTATCCAAAGTCACATAGATTATAAATGGTAAGAGGAAGGATTCAAAACCAGGTCCTTTCTCTCCAGAGCTAACACTCTTTCACTCATCAACTTTGTTGATCCTTACTTACATGTTTTGCTATAATTACATCACTTGTGTATCAATATTATTACACTACTGGGAATACTAATAAATTGGATATAACATTATATGGGACCTATGAAAGTAGATCAATACTAACATAAGTGAGAACAGATAATTTTCTTGCAATATGCTCTGAATTATGTGCCTTTTCAAATAATATGCTCTTCATTCTCCTGAGTGACCAATTTCTCCCCAGCCATAGTAAGTCAAACACTTAGATAGCTCACCATTCCCCCAAGGGCATTGTTTACTGAATTACTTTCTAACCCAAACTGTAACGCAGGTTGGTGAGGTATCTAAATTATATCCTAGGGCATCCTAAAATTATATAGGTATATAATAAATAATATGTTATATTCTTGCATAGAGTACCCACATGTAATTTAAATCTTTTTATATGTTTCATAACTGAAATAAAACACAAATCCATATTAAGAAATCATATTTAAGGATGAGGTGGTGAGGCAGAGTGGATAGAGAGTACTGGGCTTGAGGTCAAGAAGAACAAGATTCAACTCTTGCCTGACATTTACTAGCTGTGACTTTGGGCAAACTGTTATGTACCTCATTTTAGTCTCTAGGACTTACCTAATAAGTAATAGAAGGGTCCAGATATGTTTCAGCAGAGGTAGTTCCCTCCCCAGGATGAAATCAAAGATACTTTATGTATTTGAAAGAAATATTTTAGAAAGCATACATCAATGTTTTGCAAAATATGTCTTGTAATAATAACCACTATAGAAAGATAATCACTGAGAATGTCTTTATTCTTTCTTACCCTCTTATTTTTCTACCCAAAGGAGTTAAAGATACAACTTGTAGATACAGAGCAAGGCCAGATACCAACCAGAATTCTTTGATCTTTTTTTTTTTATTGTAAAAGGAAAACGTGTTTTGCATAGTTACACAATGGAAAAATGTAATGGAATTTTTGGAGTGTGTGTGCGCATGTAGTCCAGACCTCTAATTTTGTTGGTGTGGGGAACTCCCAAAACATGGCAAATCTCTTTACTATGGCAACTTGGGAGTCTGTAGCTTGAAGTTCTAAAGAATTTCCTGGGGCAATGAGAGGTTGAATGACTTGCTCCTGGTGACCAAGCTGGTATGGAACAGATGTTGCACTCAAATCCAGGTCATCCTGACTTTCTCACCTGCTCTCTATTCACTATCCCAATATGACTCATATTTCTATTATTTCACTCCTCAAATGAATCTGTGACAATATCAGTTAGGAAGTTCCTTTCAAGATGCAGCTCTTAATCTAGTTATACCTGCCCATCCCATCTGATTGTCACTTAGGGAGACTACCCAATATACCAAAGGACTTCCTTTATTTCTCCTAACCTCTCAAAATAGTGGTAGAGGGCTCTTACTCTTGACCCATCATCCCTCACCCTCACCACTTTTTATCATACAATCCCTTGTAGTTGTATCTTATAGCCCTGTGCTATATGCATTGGACTCCCATACATTTTCACTTCTAAATGATATTAATAGTGTTCCCTTACTCTTTAGCAATCTCAGACACATCAGACTCTGATATAAGAAACATCACAAACTTTTTTTTTGTGAAGACTAGGAGATACTCTCTTGATTCTTCAAAGGCTATATACAACAACTTGCCTTATTTCTTTCATTTAAAAAATATAAAGTCCTATTTCAATTTCTCCTGGTATAAAAAAAATAGTATCTCACAAGCATCTCACTCAGACTAAATAATCTGATGCAACATTCTAACTCAGAACTTCTGACTCCAGATTCAATATGGTTTCTACTTTGTCACTCTGCTTGCTATTGGTGAATTTAATTCATTGCATTTAATAGAATTTGTAATTCACACCAACTGTATAATAATGTCATCTAAGCAGAGACAACTGTTTTAACTACTGGAAGTTTATGGGGGGAAACTGATGTGTGCCTATGCTGTCTATAGCAATAGTTTCAATTTTCTGTCTCTTCCTCCAGGTCTGTGTGCATGTATGATAAATGATCCAGTTGGGTTGTCATCACAAATTCCCATCCAAGAAGTTTAAGTCAATGATCACATTGATATAGGCTAATCAATAACTCTGTCCCTAGAGAGTTAGTTTTTTAGTTGATAGATTCAAATTTATGGTTTTAAGAAATAAAGATCTTACATAAAAGTAGTACGATCAGTTCCAATCTATAGGAACCTGTAATTTTGTGAATGATTGATTGGGTTCTCTAAGTGGGGCTTAGTGGATTGATAACGTTTCTCTATTCTGGGAATGAACTAACAACAAACAGTTGATTTAACTACAAGTTGATTTAAATACAAGATCTATTCATTTTTGCCATTGTAATCTGCACTGAGAATCTGCAGGGAAACATAATGAAATTATATTAAGTGGTGCAGTGGATAGAGTACCAGGCTAGTCAGGAAGATTCATCTTCTTAAGTTCAAATCCAGCCTCAGACACTGACTAGCTGTTGGACGCAAAGCAAGTCAACTCTACTTGCCTCAGTTTCCTCATCTGTAAAATGAGCTGGAGAAGGTAATAGCAAACCACTCCTGTATTTTTGCCAAGAAAACCCCAAAAGGGGTCACAAAGGATCAGATATGACTGAAAATGATTAAATCACAACAAATAATGGGATGCTATGCCAGAAGCTTAGTTTTAGAGTAAAGTAATGGCAACGCATTTTAGAATGAGTATATTTCAGAGTTGGAAGTGACATCAGTTGTCATCTTGTCCAAACTATAACCAAAAAAGAACCCCCATAATGACACACATAGTAAGTAATCAAATAATCAGCTTCTGCTTGAAGATCTCCAATGAGGGGAAAACTCATTTCAAGACAGCCCCTTCCACTTCTTGGATAGCTCCATTTTGCTAGAAAGTTTTTCATTACTTCAAATCTAAACTTGATCCTTTGAAATGTCAGCAAAATACTATAAAAGGTTTAAGAAAACCAGAGCTAAAAGCCTTAAAAAGGAGGCGGATATGTTTATGTAGCAAGAATTAGGGATAACCGGTGGACAATATCAACGTGTTTTCCACTTATGAACACATGATATCAAGGGACTTAGAAAAAGCTTCCTAGCTGGTCAGGTGGATGCTTTGGGTGATTTAGGGAAAAAAAACACATTGGCAATAGACACAGAGGATAAGAAGGAGTAGATGGGTTATGAGGTTCATTCATTCCATTCCACCTAGGCAAAATTCTGGTGGCTGTTATCTATAGACTTTCAGGTCACTTCCTTTCTTTCTTCAATAGCTTCCTGTGAACCACTTTCTGGCTCACAGTCTTTTTCTCCTCCCTAACTCCCGTCCCTAAATTACGGGACTTCATTATTTATATATACTCTTCAAATTCCCTACTCTCCTAATTGCTCAACTTACTTATTTCCCAGGACCATCTCCTCCACTCCACCTCAGCTACACATATAGTCATATCCTTGAGCTTGTCACTACCCACAGATGGATCAATCCCATGTTCACAGACTAGGAAATTCCATTATCTGAACACAATTTATGGTCATTCCACCTTTCCTCACGCCTTCCAACCCTCAAATTTGTTCTCTGTTAACATAGTGACCTCTAATTCCTCAACCTCTCAGTTCTTTCCCAGGCTGTCAACCCTTCTGTTTTATACTTTCCTCCTTTCTGCATCTTGAGAACTTGATAAAACAGTTAAAGTCTACATCATCCTTTTCTCTTGAGCTCTTGCTTTCTTATTCAATTGCTGATCTTGCCAGGCCAAGCCTTAGCCTTGGGTTACTCTCACCATCCATTGCTTCAGAACAAAGCTGGAGAAATCACAAATCCATGCAGATTGGATTCATTACAAATGTATGTTACATAATCTCAATTGGGACCTCCTTATATTAAGACAACCTGTTTACACTTTACTAATTGAATCACTATTCTATTCACCACCATAGTTTATATAAGCCTTTTATCCCTCCTCAAACTTCCAAACCCTCCCTGTCAGTTGAAAATCTTGTCTTATATTTCACTGAAAATATTGAGGCCATTTACCAACATTCCACCTTCTCCTTTTCTCCTTATCTCGCATCACTCAGATGCCTTCTGAAGTTATTTTTTCCTTCTCCCTTATTCTACAGGAAGAAGTGGGGTAGACCAGGGCCAACCCTTCTGCATATGCAAGTGATCCTATTTCATTCTTTCTTTTCTGGCAGATTACCTAGTCTATCATCCCATTTATCCCCAACTACTAGTTGATTCCCTACTGCCTACAAATATCTTATGTCAACCTCATCCTTAAAAACAAAAGAAAATAAAAACAAAATTAACAACAAAAAACCCCTACGCTTGATTCATCAATCTCTACTAGCAATTGAGCCATATCTCTCCTTCCTTTTGTGCCTAAACTTCTTGAAATGTATGTTTAAAAGTATTGTCTTCATTTTCTTTATTCTTACTGTTCTGAACCCTTTACAATGTTGACTTCTGACCTCTGCTGTCCTCTGTCAATTCATTGCCTTTGCTCTTGTGGAGGCTGACATTGCCTTGTATCTTGACTCTTGCCATAACTTATTGGTTGATCATTCTGCCCCATGTCATTCCATATTCCAGTCCATCTTATACTGAACTGTCAAACTGATCTTCTAAAACACAGATCTGACCATATCGCTCCTATTCAATGAAATCCAGTGGCTTGCTATAACTTCCGGAATCAAAAATAGAATTTAAAGCTCTTCATAACCAAGCCCATTCCTAGCTTTTCCAGTCTTATTAAGTTTTGCTCATCCCTGTATACTCTTCAGTGACACTGGTTTTCTTGCTGTTGATCACATAAGCTACACTATCTCCTGACTCTCCATTTCACTGGATGTCCCTAATTCTGGAACTTTCCCCGCTCATAGCTGCCTCCTGGTGTCCTTGGCTATCTTAAAGTCCAAGACAAAATCCTACCTTCTACAGCAAGTCTTTATCAATCCCCATTAATGTTAGTGCTGTTCCTCTGTTAATCTCCAATTTATCCTGTATGTATCTTGTTTTTACATAGTTGTTTTCATGTGACTGTGAGCTCCTTGAAAGCAGGGACTTGTCTTTTACCTTTCTTTGTATTCCAATCACTTAGCACAGTGATTGAAACATATATCTACTAACTTAATAAATGGTCGTTACTATTATTTACTATATCTATAGACCAAAAGAATCTCTCTGGGGAAATATTAAGTATGTCCCGGAAACAGTGAAATGAAAAAAACTTGTTTTTCAGATGTTTTGTTCTTTTTTAAAAAAAAATTTCATGTCAATTATTTATTAAATGTTCCTATGGAAGCCAAGAGGATTTCATTCTAAATTAATACTTAAAAGGCCACTTTGCTATAATCAATTAGAAGAAGCAGCATAGGCCTCAACTTCATTTAATTCTTTTAAACAAAGTGCTTTTTTTTCCAAGCAATTTAGTTGTGTCCATGTGGCAGTTTCTTTTGTCCTATCTTGTTTTTACTACATGTGCAAATATACATTCAAACTGTCATATTTTCATGGTACTTGATACTTTCTGCCTTTACTCTTGACGAAGACAAAAGGCCCCTGCTACATTATATCAACCAGGAAGAAATCTCAGCCAATAAATGCTATACCCCTGGAATATCAACTATCTACATATATATATACATATATAATTATATATATACACACATACATATATATGTATACATGTATACTCACATATGTGCATATGTACATATGCATATGTACATAAAGCACATATACTGTATATATTTATACATTTATTTCATTCTAGATATTTTCCTAGACCTAGTTTGCAGCTAGTAAATTAGTTTAAAAAAAAACTTAATTCATTTGTATCTTCAGCAGAATTCATCTAAAGGAAATATATTTATTAAGTTGGATTTCAGTCCAAATGAGATGCTCACGGACTAGCTTCATAATGTATGCACAGATTAGTATAATTTTAAACGATATGTGTACATTTAAATTTAGAAAATATTCTTAATCCATTTGAAAATTCATGGAATTATAATCATATTTCTCTAGGGTTGGGAAGTTTTACAAGTGATTTATTTTATGTATTCATGATTATTTGAACAAACATTATTAATAGCTATAGTGACTTATCTTTGCCCTAAGGGCAGTGAACTTTCTCATTCCTGGTCCAATTTCTATATGGAGTACATATATTGAGAGGTCAAGGAAAGAAAACATGTGGCACTCTGATACCACAACTTGAAATTCTACAATACTTTTGACAGGCTAAAAGAAACCTCATGGATTAACAGACATTTGCTATTACCTGTAGTGTGAAACTTGCATATTCAGGTGGAATTTGACAGAATTTATTTTTAAAATATAAATACTTTGATTGATTGATAGATAGATAGATAGATAGATAGATAGATAGATAGACAGATGTTCTTGTTGCCAAACTTTTACTTACCACCTTCTATGAGCAACATATTATCATGCAGTATACACTGGTTTATCTACTTCTTAGTTGAGGGACCTTGGACATTCCCACTCTAAGTCTCAGTTTCTTCATTTGTAAAATTACTTGTAAGATGAAACCACTGGATCAGATCTTCACCCAAGTTCCACTCAGCTTTAAACTTTTATGCCCCTGTTCCATTCTATTGCCTAGATTAAAGTTCAGAAAAAAGCTTCTGGATGAAGCTAGGAAAGAAGGTGTTGTATCTTATGATAAAAGATTTCTTCCTTAAAAATTATTGCAGCCAACCCGTCACTGATTAAGAAGCCAAGTGTCCTTGAACTGTCTCTTCTGTGTGTGCTTTGATTTGCAATCTGACATTTTATAAAATAAAATATTCTGAAAAACGTGGAGCACAGAAACTGCAGTCTCATCAACACAATATTGAAAATCCCAATCAGGCAAGACCACAAATAACTGCAATCATTATAATGAGACTTTGCAATGACCTTCTCTTGCAGGTAGATCCTGGCAAAGCATCAATTTGAATTCTTCTTGATGCTTCTGAAAATTCTCATTTTATAAATGCTGGATGGCTATAAATCACAAGCTGAGCTCTTTGCATCTTATTTAAGGTATTGGTATGAAGCCTAGGAATAATATTCAATATTATTAGTAATTTCAGAATTCTTTCCCCACCATCCACTCATTTCCCTCCTTTTCCGCATGCTTCTCCAAGAGGCTTAGACATGTTTATCTCCCAGGAGTGCCAGATTCACAGGCTGAAAGATTCATCTGTATGATTAAAGGCTGTGAAAAGTTATCAGGAAAAAAATACGGAAGGAATAGAAAGCCCATAGGTAGAACAGTCAAAAAATATCAGGTGAGAGGAAAATATGAAGAATTTCTGTTTAAGCCAAGTTCAAAAAAATCTTTTAGAGAACATCTGCATATACAGTTTTTCAGACTCAACACTTGACAGTAACATAAAAAGCAGTGCATTCCACATCTTCCACCTAGAAGACAATCATCATGAAGGAGATTTAAGGGAACTAATACACTTTGGGACTATTTCTACTACTTGAATTTCAATTATCAATTGGGCTGTTAACTTGGGCAGTCTTAATTTTCACCTTTATCAATTCAAAGATATACCAATTGAAGTGATAACAACCAGGTATTAGTGGTAAAATATTAGATGCTAATAGACAATTCAGAAGTCACGTAATGAGGTTGGGAAAAACATTCTTTCATTATTATTTTACTGCAGTTGACAAGAGTATCCTTGGGAAAAATTACAAAGTTATACTTTGAAAACTGACTTTCATCATTTTTTTGATCTATTTCCTCTGAAATTAATCACTAAGAAACAAAAGTGTCATTAGTAGAAAAGAGAGGAATGCAAAATTGTTTTGCCACCAGAGTAAAATGCATTTTCCTCTAAAAGATCTCTTTTTGAGTCATGGGAAATATGGGCAGGAGAAACATTCCATTTGTTCTTGTGGAGTGACATGAATCCCCATAGGAATATTATTGATGCTGGCAACACTCATGGTTCAACATTGGTCTTATTTAGGATTTGTTATATTTTCCCCTTTATTTAGTGTTTATTATGTATGTATAAATAATTCCTTTAAAGGGATTATTTGGTACTTGTGTATTTGCTAACTGTGTGTGTTTTTTTTTTAATGAAAGATAGAGGTCATGAAAAGTCTACTCACCAAATTAAGGACAAAAGATGAAAGACAGGGGTACTTCAGAGAACAGCAGTGAAATTTTTCATAACCAAAGATAGTCACTTTTCTTGTGAAATTACTATGTTTCCAACTATTTCTGTGCTGCTGTCTGCAATTACCCCCTAAATGTTTTCCTCTGTAGAGTTAAACTACATTTCTGAGACTTCCTGATCTGTTCTAGCCTTTCAAATTATCATTCAATCAACTTTACCTACAAGTATGAAAATCATCCATGGAACTTTCAACCATCTCAGACATCTGCGTTGATAAGAGGTGAAGATAGGAAGGGTATCTTGATTTGCCATTTTTTAATGTTTTCATTAAGTATTCACATATTCAACTGAATGTAGCAATTTGAAAAGGATCATCTATAAGTTATTGAAACTTGTCAAGGGTGATATGTTATCTTAATATCATTTTCAGACAACACAAGGTTGACATATGTCAGTAACTTGGACCATAGCAATTCACCAGTTTTAGGAAAAAAATAAAAATTAGTTTTTGGTGTATATATAATTTTCAATTGTTGATTACTGGGGATTAGGAATGTATTTATCTTTCTTCATATAAGACAATGTGATTTCACTTAGAAAACTATTTGCAAGGTACTTCAAACATAAATACGTGCAAAAATCTTAAGACTGTGACTCACATAAAAAGAAAATAAAAAAGTCATCCAATGCAATTATTCAGATTATTTGGTCCCAGTTCACTAACTATTAGGAGGGGGTACAAAGCAGATTTTTGTAATGCTGCTATATTACTTTTTCTGTAGAAAAAGAATTTTATAGATATGTGTTCTGCTCTCCCTTTCTCTATGTTGAGACAGACTCATTTCTGACATTTCTGGCATCTAGGAGGCATATCACATAGAATGCTGATTTAGAGTCAGAAAGACTTGAGTTGGAATTCTTTCTCATGATACTTAACAGAGGTAGAACCTTGTAAAAGTCACACAAACTCTCTCAGCCTTAGTTTCGTTTTCTGTAAAATGGAAATAGTGATAACACCTATCCCATATATGTGAGGAGCAAATTTTGAAGATCAAATGCAGTTAGGTGGTGCAGGGGCTGAAGTTTTGAATTTGGAGTCAGGAGAACCTGAGTTTAAATGCTGCCTCAAGCTCCAGCTGTGTGACCCTAGGCAAATTATTTCAATATTGTCAAGATTCAGTTTTCTCATCAGAAATATGGGAATATTAAAAACACTCACCTCACAGGTGTGTTAGGGGGATCAAATAAGATAACATATGTAAAGTACTTGGAAAACTTTAAAGTGCTATATAAATATCATCATCATCATCATCATCATCATTCCAAGATGACAAATCAGTGCTCTACCATGTTTAGAGGTATCAAAGAAATGACTAAGAAACATGATCAGTTTGTCTACGTTGGTAAATATATGTAACTATTAATAAATATTGTTGGATTTTATGAAATCATCTACACTGCCTTTCAGCATAATACATAAGAAGGATCTTATTTTTAGGTACTTCCACCATTTAACAAAGGTAGTAATGATTTAAAATGAAAAGAACAAATTGGATTTTTAGAGTGAGCATTGGCAACCACTTAAGATATAATAGATGAAGAAACTATAGATTTTAAAAATAAAATATCCAAGAGGCAGATAACATTTTATGTGGGGGGAAAAGAATCTTGGGGAGTAGGAAATTTAGCATTTAGAAAAAAATGTTTATTTCAGGAGAATTTCTTTGTCCAATATTAGTAGAGTTTTGCTGCTCCACTGAGTCTTCTCAATATTACCAAGAGAGTGATTAAATGTTGAAAATATGCAGAAGTCAAATGTCCTATTTCTGCTCTAATTTCTTTTCCTTTTATAGGCTCTAGATTTTATTTGCTGCCCAGAAAACCTGTGCTGTTTAGGGACTGGAATTTATTTACAATCTTCAACTTTATAACTAAGCTTGGATGGATTCTGAAAATTAACTTTTGGCACCCAGTTTTTGAGAACTGGAGCCAACTCACGATAGCCTGTTGCTTCAGTTCAAAAGGCCAGGAAGCTCCAAGAAGAAAGAAACAAAAGAAAAAAAAGACTGGGCCATGAATGAAAAAAAAAATCAACACCAAAACTTTGATGTAACCCAAGAATGGTTTAGATTCCAAAGTATTTTTTTCCACTTTTTTCTCTCCAAAAGTCTTCATCCTGGTGCTGACAAGATTGTGCACCACTGTGAATTAATGCATGATGAGAGCAGCTGATACTTGTGCAACATAATGCCACTACATAAAAGCCTGCTCAGCCCAGTCAAAGCTGGTGGACACACCATTTATGCCCTAGATAGCCTTAGCACAAATAGAGAAATCTCTATGAATACATAGGAGGAGTGAGGATATGTGTCAGAACAGTGGGCAGCTGGCAGAACTCAGGGATTTATCAAAAGAGGAATCTCTGGGAAGCACTGCAGAGAAAATTCTCCTTTTCTTCAGTTTTTCCTGATTTCTTTAGCCAAAAAAAATGTTCTCTTTGCTGTCTCTGTCTCCTTCTGTCTCTGACTCTGTCAGAGTCTCAGAGACTGTCTCTGTCTCACTCCGCCTTTCCCACTGTGTGTTTATTATCTCCATTTTTGCTCCCATTTTTGCAAGAAACAAAAGCACGATTTTTGTCCAAATAGGATGATGAGAACCCCAGACAACATAATGAGAAAAATGCCACCATGTTGGGTCTGATGGAGTAAGGGGATCTTTGTTTCCTCTGGCAGAGCAATTGTTTTAGGAATCCTAGTGTTCCACAGCTTCAGGGAATTGTCAAAACACTCAGTTGAGTTCTAATCCTTACTAACCTTCACTTAACCTATCTCTTGGTAAATTCCACAGTGTATCTTAGCCATATTTCCTTTCTCTTGGTGCTTAAGGATTGATTGATGGCCAAATTCTCTTGTCTTTTCTATAGTTTGAGGAGGATACTTTAAATAATAAGATGTCATTATGCATTTCTTCCATTTTTTTCAAAGTCTATTTGACTTTCCTTCAATTAGTTGCTAAAAATATGCATATTTTTGCCTTTAAACTTTCTCAAACTCTCCTCTGGTTTTAAAAACAATAGAATAGGATAAGCATAAGTTAAATGATACAAAAGAATATTAGCAGGGATGTTAGGGGAAAGCATGTTTATTTTTCATTTGCTGCCTTGTTGTTTCCCATTAATTTTTCTCCCCTAAAATAAAGCCAGTTTTGGTCAAAATCAGTCCTAAAACAAAATATTTGGAGTATCTACTTTAATATGCTTTTCATGTATAGGGGAGTACTTTATAAAGTGTTAAAGTATATAAATATGGATTATATAAGACATTAAGTATTTTCAAAGTTTTTGTTCATTCTATCACCTTTAATCTTCATAATAATATTGTGAGGTAGGATGGACAATGAAGACTTGCATAATCCAGATGTGCTTAGCGGTTCAAACACACCCTGGTGAATGTACAATGGTAACGTTTAGCCTGGGCTTTCCATCACACATGAACCAGGCTCTGTGCAGGCCTTTGATGGGGAGCCATCATCATTATTATTGCCATTCTCTAGCTGTCTTGTATTTCATTTGGGATTATTTGGCACATGCATACACATTGTTTCTTCTCACAGAATGTAAGCACCTTGATAATAGGAATTCCTTCTTTCATCCTTTATATGTGGTTCCCCAGGTATGATACAATAGGCGCTTAATAAATGCACATCAGTTAATTGATTTTTGAACTATATTATGGAAAAAGTATGGTATAAAGAAAAGAATGCTGGATTTTGGATTCATAGGACCTAGGTTCAACTCCATGTTTGTTTTTTAACCTCCTGTGGGACTTCAGGAATGTCATTTAACCTTTGGGACACAGTGCTTTCATCTATAAAATGAAGGACTTCAGGTGACCACTTCTGGTTCTCAATAAGGATGATTGAGGTTAAATCATTTGTCATATGGCTTGTAAATAGGCAAGTTGTAACTTGAATCCAGCTGTTCTTACTCCCAGTCAGAGGCTCTTCTCATTCCACCAGCTTGTTACTTGCTCTAGGGAAGGCATTATGCTAGATACATAAAATAAAACAAGATGGCGCCATGGGCTATTCCAAATCTGCTTAGTTGTGTTATGCAAATGTGTCTGTATATGATTGGTAGACTTTAAAGCAAAAAGATTTAATCTACAAAACAGCCATGAAAGTTCACCTCAAAATTTTCTAGTCATAACTCACGGATCTAGCCAACTGAACTATCTATGCATACCCATAGTGCCAAACTGAGTTTTAGGCACTTAAAAAAAATTGGCTGAGACTTTTGATTTAATCACGTGGGGAATTCCTAGGGTAGAAACTTCCTCCATTGATGCATGTTTGTAACTTAGGACCTTAGAGAGTTGCTAGGGGCACTGAGAGATTAAGAAACTTTCCTCTGATTTATATGTCAAAGGCAGAGTTTGAATTCAGGTCCAAGATTGTTCCTTCATCTACCCCACATTGCCTTTCAGGCACATCATAGTCATCTGATGAATATTTATTGCATCAAATTACATGACTTTTAACTCCAGGTCTGTCCTTGGCATGTGGTATTACTCTCAACAAGAACTTTAGCCTCTTGCTTTCACTGTGTTACTTTGATGAAATAAAGAGAATGATGTAGACCTATCTGATAGACTTGTTGGGGACCATTTGTGAAGTCACATTTAGAATCAAAGGCAACAGAGAAAGTACTGTAATTGGGTCAAGATGGCCCAAGTGCAAATCCTGCCACAAACACTTACCAGCTGAGTGATCCTGAGCAAGTCACTGAACTCCTCTCAGATTCCATTTCCTCACCTGGGAAATGAGAATAATAATAATAACACCAAGCTCACAGGGTGGTCACTAAGATCAAATGAGATAATATATATAAAATATGCTTTGTAAACTTTAAAGTGCTATATAAATGCAAGCTATCATATATTTATAATTTTGATGTATTACATGTAATTATGTATTATCCATGATATGTAATTACATGTAACAGCATATATAACATACATAATGTTAATATTATATAGTTACATATTAGATAATGGTTTCTGTTATAGTATAGTCATATTGTGTCATATATATAATATATATGTAATATATTGTATGTAATTATATATGTAATATATAAATTATATCCTATATACTAATGTTATATGGTATATAATATATTTACCATGTTATATTATATATAATGTAATATAGTATATATACATATACATGTACACACACACACACACACATATATATATACATATATATTATATATATACCCATATACACATATACACATTATACATATTGACAGCTGAAGATCTTCATTTCTCAGAGTTAGCTAACACTCTTTGGAAAGTGTTTGTTATTTAGAGATCAACTGAATTTAGGAGTTGGTTTTGCAGTGTGTCCCTCAGTGCTAGCACAAATAGAGTAATCTTCACCAGTGCAGTGGGTAGTGGGGGATGTCAAGTCACAGGAATTGGCAGTCTGCTCAAGAGAAGCTTCGATGACTAAGGGAAGATGTTTTGCAGGTTGGGGTTGGTTAGCATAGTTAATAAAGTCTAAGTTATTTAAAAGGCCCTAAACTGATGCTTCATTGATTGCCATGATTCTCTTTAAATGCTCAAGGCTTCAGAGAAGCCATCTAAGTTGTACTCTCTTGCTTTAATTAAAGCCTTACAGACTCCAAAGGAGGCCATGGAACAGATAACCGAGATGTTCCTGAACTGTCCTTTCTCCCTTGGATGTGCTTTGTACTTATATAATGTTTGTTTACAAGGGCAGGATTGTTTCTGGAGGTATAGGGGCTGGTTGCCTGGGACTGGATCTTGGTTTCCTTAGAGCCCTGGGTAAACAAAGGCAGCATTTCATCGTCTTGGATGACTGAAGGAGCTGAGCATCATATAAACCAAGATATAGTACCTATGACACTAACTACAGTGGAAGGTGTACTTAACCAGTGGTCCATGAACATTTTTTTTAATAACTACATTTCAACATAGTTTCCTTTGAAATCTTAGGCATTTTATTTTATGCATTTAAAATACTATCCTAAAAAGGGTTGCATAGACTTATTATGATTGTCAAAGGGTGTTACAGCACAAAAAGATTATTAACCACTGTTCTAGAGTCAAAGGATTGGGGTTCAAATCCGGCCTCTGAGATATACTGCGTGTATGAACTTGGGCAAGTCATTTGCTTTGTACCGCAGTTTCAGGTTCTTCATCTGTGAAGTGATGGGGTTGTACCAGACGGCCTCTGATATCGCTCTCACTTCCATAATGTTCGCCCAATGATCTGGATTCAAATCCAACCTCTGAAGCTTGCTATGTTTGCAGACTTGGCCAAATTATTGTACCTTCCTTCCTATTCTAGATTTGTGATCTTGGGATCTCAGTGAGAAAAGAAGATTAGAGAAAGAATCTTCATAAAAGATACCTCAGGGGAAAATGACAATCAGGAAACCAGCGGTAATGACATCACATGCATTTGAACTAGTTAGCCACATCCGTTCAGCTTCCTGAGTTATACTCTTTATCTATAGAATCTGCCATTCAGGACAACAAAGAGTCAATGATTAAAGGGATGTTGATGTCCACCCCACCCCTACCCAGGATGAAGAAAGTGGAACACAAGCTTCCCACCTGAGAGAACCCATTTGCTAAAACAACACTAGCCTTGAAAACATTCCACAATCTATTGCATAGTCAGGTGCTAGAGTCTAAAATAGAGATTGGCAGTCCAAGACCCTAACCCAGTTCTATGGACATTTCCAAACACATCAGAGGCATCCAGACTAATCTTCATTTTATACAGGATACATCGGGACGGAATCTCTGGCAGAAACAGCACCCATCTCTGAGATGACTTCAATGAAGTCTAAAGCTAAATCCACTCTAATCCAGGGTCACTTGGTCTAGCTGAGGAAGGACCATTCCAGGGTGGGGAACTAACCAGAGGAACTAGTGTCCCTTTTCTCAAAGGATGTGCATTCAGCAAGCCTCACAACTCACACCACTGAGTATCTACAGCACAAGAAGAAGACTGTCTAAGATCAGTTCTTTGCTGCTCCAGGTTTGGAATGTGACATGACACTGTTGTAAAATTGATTTTAGAGAAAAGGAGCCACAGACCTTAATCCTTGATGATTCCTCTTTAAACACGCGAGACTCGGATTTCAACATTGCTTCTACCACATAGAACTCTCTGCCTTTCTGAAATCTTGGCCTTTTTATTTGTAGATTTTACCCAGAGCTGACATACTTGTTGCCCGAAAGGCAAACAAAATGGCTAAATCAATGTATTTATGTAAGGGATTAAGCACATAATTACACGGCTGAGTGAAAGGAAAGGGATGGATTCAATCATCTTATTGCCTGGGTGGAAAGTATGAAGATCAACCTGGAAATTCATGCAAGAGTGAAGATCCTTAATATAACTGTCAGTGAAGGGACCATTATTGACATGAACGCTTCTGAAAGGCAGGTAGAGGCCCACGCTATGAATCCAAAATGAAAGGGCTAGGGGACAATATATTGTCTACTTGAAAATTGCATTTTATAAGATTCATTTATAAACCTAAATGTTCTCCTGTATTTTTCTTACAATAAATTACCCTCCTCTCCCCCTTCCTCTTCCACCTAAGACTGTTAGGAGAAAGAATAATGGTTTAGTATTCTGTCCAATGACTAATTACTAGCCACTATTATGAAGGACAATAGCTGCAATTCATGTGATTTCCTCTTTAGAATTTCATAACTCATCCCACACGTATGTTCCAGGGGCAGGGGTAGCAGAGTTTGTATCTCAGATGAACAGATGACATTTTAGGGTAAGAGAGAAATCCTGATTTTATGTTTCCATGGTTACAGTTTTTAAAAACTGATGTAGAAACTGAATGTGTTTCTATGATTTGAAATTCAAAAGAAGTACACAAGTTTTTCCTCCCCCGGGACCCTTCCCCCAGCAAGTGATCAGATGGATCCTCTCCGAGTACATTATTCTTTGGCAATGTTAAGCACTTTGGGACGATAGCTTGCATTTCCCTAGTGTACCATAGTACCAACTCAACAGCAGGAATTTAGTGAGGTTTTTGCTACAAAACTTAAACAGTAAATCTGTTCATGTTGCATATGTTAGATATAAGGTAGGCACCATGCTGAAATGATTTCATATCAAATAATAGTAGATCTATACTGTTCTCTCCATTTTTGTGGCATCTTTCCCCATAGGAATCCCATAATTCATCTTGCATATGAAGGCTAAAACTTATTTTCTTCCATCATCATATACGTGTGTGTGTATGCCATTTTTATTCATGATCAAGATAACATGAATGATGTTATTGTTTCCATATCATATTCACATTTCTATGAATTGCCACTTTCTGCAATAACTATGACTGCCTTGATTTTTATAAGATGGCTTGATACTATTATAATTCCATCTCTTCATGGCCCAATCAGTTGCATGGGTGGCTCTGAAAAGTTGGATAGAACACCTTGGTTTCAGTTCTAGTTGAACACCCCCATGAAGGGAGGGATGAAAAGTCACACCCAAGTCAGCCCCCAGCCATAAACTACATATGTTATAGGAAGATTACTTTGGCAATTAACTAGCAGGTAAAGCTCTAATCAAATAAATAAAATCCATCGCTGTTTTCAACTATTGTTGAATAGATCTTTACTTGCTTTGTATAGTTAGGAAAGAGTTATCTGCTGGCTTATATTTTAGAATACTTTCCTTGACTTTTCATGAATTTGCTTCCAGCAAGCCAGTGATCAGCTCTATTGATAAATCATATTCAACCTTACCACATTATCAAGGTAGTTAAGCCATTTGTGGTCTGGTTTATACTTTCAGATATCCCTGTTGCACTAATTACAACGCGAAAACAAACACAAAATTTTTTCCTATTCTATATTTTCAGCTACACTTACTGTTTAAAGCATATACATTCATGATGCTCAAGAGGCTTGGCACTCACATATGTATGTCTCACATCAGGTATAGAATCTACTCCTTCTGGATATAATAAGGTGGATATTTACATAGAAAAGGGGCATATTACGTTGTTTAATTTAGCATCCATTTAATTTCTGAAGCTCAGACATCTGAGGAGAACTTTCCTCTAATAACAAATTTTCAATACCCCTCACAAAGTGTCCAACAAGACTATTTCAAAAATCCCACTGGATACCCATGGTCAAGTCAGTTACAGCAGGCATGACATTTACTGCTTAGGAGACTCAGTTCCTTGTATTGCTCTACATCATAAACAATCACATCAGGATTTCTTAGGCCTAAATTAAAAACCTACCACAAAAACCCATGACTATGTGACCTTGGGCAAGTCCCAGTATTTCCAGGCCTTGGTTTTCTCATATATGACATTAGGTTATTGGACATCTTATTTAGATGACGTTTAAATTCCCTTCAAGTTTTATGTCTATGATTGTATATAGGTATAGGAAAGTTGTAGGAGACAAATCTTATTTCAACTACCCTATTATTTCAAAATAGAGTCGAGTGTAATGTGACAGTCAAAAAAAAAAACCACCTAAAATGATCTTAGGCTTTATTAATGCAATAGTTTACAGAATAAAGGAGAGCCTAGTTCCATTGTACTATGCTTTGATCAAGCAGGGCATAAAGAGATTATTATTTTCAATTTCTGGGGTAAGAAGGACACTGACAATCTAGGAAGATAACCAAGGCATGACATGAATGGTGAGGCCACTGAAGGACTGGCTAAAGCCCAGAGGTAAAAAAAAAAAAATCCTCTTGAAAGATACGACAACTGCTTTCAAGAATTTGCAGGCTTGTCATATGGAAGAAGGTTTATTAAATTTGCTCTGGTTGGCCCTGGAGGACAGAACTAGAATTAAAGGGCAGAAGACATACGGAAATGGATTTTTGTTCAATTAAAGAAAAAAAAGTCTCAAAAATTGAAGCTTTCCAAAACTTGAATGTGATTCCTGAGGAGGCAGCAAGGTCACTGTCACTAGAAATCTTTCAGTAAAGGCTGAATGATGACTTGTTCAGGGATGCTATAGGGCGCACTCAAGATTCAAGTAAAGGTTAGACTAGACATTTGTGACTCTGTTACTTATAATGGAATAAGAGAAGACTTGATAGAAATTTCCAGTCTCATGGTGGACCTAGAGTCATGGAAGACTTTAGATATTTATTATCTGTATGACTCTGGGCAAGTCACTTGCCTGTAGTCTGCTTCATTTTCTCAATTTGCCAAATAGGAATAATAATTGTACCAACTTCTCAGGATTGCTATGAGGACAAAATGAAATAATATTTGTGTAGTGAGTCTGTTCTCTGCATGTAGCATGAGGGGTGTTGTGTGTGGAATGCTGACTGTTATTATCATTCACCTTTCAGCCAAAAATACAATATACCAAGAGACCAGGCAGGGAACAATAGGTAGTGTTTCCAAGTTCTTTAGTGCTAACATTCCTTTATAAGAAACATTTTTATTAACATTTTTAATATTTAAAATATGAATAACAAGACCCGTGGTCTCTATTTCACAGGATTGTGAAGATAGTGAATGTAAACCCTTTATAAACTTTCAAGTATTATAAACATGTTAACTAGTACCTTCATTTCACAGAGGACAGTGGATCTCTATGAGGGTAAGTAGCTTGATCATGGGCAAACATCTGGCTGGATTTGAACCCCAGGTTTCCTGAATTACTAAATTACCAAATCTTCTAAATTACTTTTTCTACTCTATCAATCTTGCCTATCCATGGTGAAAGAAATCATATTGTATATAGTGACTTACCTTTTTTTTTAGTTATATGATAAGGGGAAAGCATTTGCTTTCAGTGGTTGTTCTAAATATTTGAAGTGTTAGAATCATAAGGAGTGGAAGTAACACTGGACCGGGAGTGAGAATTCTCTATTACAGAATATTTACATCTATTAAATGTTGTGCTAGGTCCAAGATTATAAATAACTTAACTAAAAGATAATAGTCTGCCAAACAATCGAAGAAGAAAAAAAAACACAGCAAGATAAAAGTGTTGAGGTTCCTTGCTAAAAAACAAAAACAAAACAAGGAATCATTCAACATATACGTGTAAAGAAGGGATTCAAAAGGCTAGCTAGTTGTTCAAGATTGGCCTAGCTTGAGGACTGCTTACATTTACTCAGAAAAGATACAATTTCATATGCTTTGTGTTTAAGGCAGGGGCATGTGGTATGTGCAAATCTAGCAGATTCAAGCAGTGCCTGCTTACATTAAGAGGGTCTTTGGATAGTTAGCATTGTTCTCAACTCTACAGATGTCAGCCAGGGCTATTCTCATCTCACTGAGGAGCTAGTTGGTTTTGGGACAAGTATCATAGCGTATCCTACTGAAACAGTAGTTTCCAAATACACACACACATACATACACACACACACACACACACACACACACACACACACACACACTTTGAAGACTCGTGCCAGATCTAGGAAATGGCAAACCTGTTGCACTGAGTTTGAAAGATCTGTTTCCTCTAAGTCAGAAAAAAAAGAGAAAACTTTACAAGAACTCCTGACATGACCTCATAACAACAAGGAAGTGTCTTGGCTCTGTATAGTGATAGAGCACAGTGGCAGCTAGTCATTATACAGCACTTCAAAGTTTGCTAGGTATTTTGAAAATATTATCACATTTATCCTCATAGCAAGATTGGGAGGTAAGTACTTTTATTTTCCCATTTTAGAGATGAGGAAACTGAGGCAGAGTAGTTAAATGACTTGCCCAAGGTTACAGAGGTAGTAAATAATCTGAGATACGATTTGAACTCAGGACTTTCTGAGCCTAAGATGTTGCTCTTCACTTTTATTGTTTATAAAAATGCACTTGGGCAAACCAAGTGTAATCTAAAGCCTCTCCCCAAAGTAGAAATCTCTTTTACATTGAACTTGCATGTACTAAGAGTGCAAAAGATTCATTGATAAATGAAAATAGGGAGGTCCTCCAAGATATTCCTCACTATTACCGAGGATAGTTATCTTATGCAGAGTTCATGTGAAAGAGTAATGTCTTATTGGGCATTACTCTTTCACATGAACTCTGCATAAGACATTCCTGTTTGCAGATGATAATGAGCTGATTTCCTCAAAATCTTGAATAATGCAGGGATTCCTCCATGGTTACTCAAAAGAGATTGCCTAAAAATCCGTACAGGAAAAACTAAATGGATGACAAATGTTTAATGCCCATACTATGACAATTGAAAGGCCAGCACGTAGAGTGAGTTCATTAGTATACATGTCTAATACCAGCTTTGCAAAAAAGATGATGAATTGGTCACATTAATTGAATAATTCTTCAGTCAACCTATATTATTAAATACTTATGATGTGCCAGACACAATGATAAATGCTAGATAGAAGGAAGATGATGGGTTGCATTCTGGAAAACTTCTCATAGATTTTCATGACCCCAAATTTCAGCCTGCATAAAAGCCCATCTAAAAATACCACATCTTAGGGGCAGCTAGATGGTGCAGTGGATAGAGCACTGGGCCTGAAGTCAGGAGTACCTCAGTTCAAATCTCACTTCAGATCAAACACTTAACACTTACTAGCTGTGTGACTCTAGGCAAGTCACTTAATCCCAATTGCCTGAAAATCAAAAAAAAATTAAAAAAAATAAAAATGCCACATCTCTAAAAATTCAAAGTCTCAGTTACTCATTAGTCAATGGAGGGAAATATAATGTGAACAATTAAATTCTACCATATTTCTGGTGAACAAGAAGCAGCATAAGGAAATGTATTGAATTTAAAAAAAATAATGAATTGAAAAGGAAGTAGGCTGATCACATAGAAAGCACAGGGTAGAATAATCAATGGACATCCAGAAAGTTGTACTCATAGCCATGAAATATCAAATGATCTGGAGGAAGTTCTTTAGAATGTTAGGTGGATCTTACAGGGGCAAAAGTCACAGTGGAAGTGAAGGAAGGTTGAGTTGCAATCTACATAAACAGAGTTCTCATTAATAAGACCGAAGATCAACTGAATTATTGAAGTATTAAACTATCCAGCATCTGATGTAGCATTTTCTTTATCTTAGGAGCTTAATGAATATTTATGGAATTTAATTGTTGACATTAGGATGAATAAGAAAGGAGATGGGGGTGGGTTGCACTAAGAGACAGATGCATAATTCTGATAACAATGTAATCACCACACACTATGCTGATTTTATTTGCTGTTTCCATGAACTAAGCATATCCATGGTAGTGATGTCCCTAGAATATTTTCTCCTTGACCCTGCTGCTTATTCCAAAAAGAGAACTATTTTTAAAATATCTATTATATTGAGACTACTCCCTTCTCTTTTTTTCTTCTAGCACAGGTTTCATCCTTTTCTCCCTTGTACCCCCATGTCCTCTAAGGTTATAGAATGAAATGAGACATTCATTTTCTTGGTGAAGTCATAAGAATAAACAAGGGGAGGTTAGTAAAAGAAGTCAAGGTCTCCTTTTTGAGTAAACTAAATTTCACTGCAATAGTACTCCTTTATTTTTTCAAGGAGGTTAGATATCTACACAACAGATAGGTAGCTGTGTGCCAACCCAGGAAATACTTCTTTGCCACCATGGTTAATATTCTTGTTGCTGTGAGTGGTGAGAAGGCTTCCTTCATCCCCAATTGCATTCAGAGACATGGTAGTAGTATGTAGTCATGTGTAGACTTCTAAATCGATGATTCTATCAAGATATATCTTTTTAAGATCACTGTTTTATAATCACACAGTGAGCTTTTTCTTCTAGCTGTTTACTAGAGCCAAGATTAACCTTATGTGCCAATAGATGTTCTACCGTGGAATAGCAAAAGTTTCACTGTGATCAAAATATAAGCATAAAGATATTTTCTCACACTGAATTAACAAGTTGTTGGTAGCCAATTTTTGCCCTTGAAGGTGGGCCTGAAGTTGGTACCAAGGATATTTTATTCACATGTAACAGGAATAGACTATAAGACCAAAAAATAATGTATAAGAGTTTTAATAGCACATCCCAGCCACACTGGGCCTCCAACACTCCAGGCCTGAGTCAGATTACAATGTAATTCTGACATATTTAACAAAATAAATATGTAGCCAAAGTCCCAAAGCCCGTTGTTATGGGACTCTCTCCTTGTTGCTGGAGATCAATGCCTGGTACCTGAAAAAGGAGCAGAGTAGAATTGAAGAGAGTGGGAGAGCATAAGTTCTCTTCAGTCTTCTTCAATCCTTCTGCAAGTCTCTTTGAGTCTCTCTGGGCTTTGGGTACTTCTGGCTTCCAACTTCAAGAAAGAAGATAAATGACGCCAAGCCTACTTTAAGCTGCTAAATGAAAAAACTCTGGGAAGAAGCCAACATAAAAGGAATGGCCACTCTCCATCGTATCCACATCCTCAGCTTGCAACATTAGAGATTTTGGGGGATGTCCCCTTGGGAAAGATTGAGAATTCTCTCTTGTGGTTGAGTATGGCAATCTCACTCTCCATGGGAGAGCTTTTTCACTCGATAGTGTCTTGTATATATTTCTCTTCTGTATGAGTTCTCTGACTTCTATTTTGCTATCAATTTAGATAAATGGGTTTCTTTGCTAATTGCTATGTGGGTTCATTGTGAACTAGGACTTGATGGGAAGGGTTAAGCCTTAGATATGGAGCATGAGGTCTTTACTCCCAATTAATGAAAGGGATCATAAGTTAGATTGAACCTGAAAACTACATCCCACAGAATAATAATATATAAGGTAAAAGATAAAAACAATTCTAGCCTGGTACTTCTTCTCTCTGAGGAGAACAGAATAGCCAAACTTCTGTTCCCAACCTTCTTCTTCCCCTTCTTACAGGAATTAAAACCTCCCTTAGAGGGGTATAGGGAGAGAAGAGGCCAGAGATGTCTATTCTGCTTCTCTTCAAACCACTTCCCCAACAAATAAAAAATAATAGAACACGGATAATGTTAATATGTGTTTTTCTAAGTCAGTATGCACCTCACAGTTATCCTTATATACACATTTAGTGGCCTCTGTTTCTATTTGAGTTTGACACCATTGATGCATAAGATGTTTACTAGCACAGGGATCTCACTTCATTCTTCAGGCGATAAGAAAAGAGAATATTCCTTAGTTGTTTTATTACAATTTTAGCGTGGCCCCACGATTGAACTGTTTTCTAACTCTGTTACTGACAAGTATTTATGTGAGAGCCTCAATGATTTTGTCTTAGCATTTGAACTTTATTCATATATGATTCTCTGAGGACGGTGAAAGGTACCAAGTAGTCTCTCCTAATTTGAAATCAATCAGCCAACAAGTAGTATATTTATTGAGTATCTATTATATATTATATGCGTAGCATGAAATTATGAAATTAGAATTAAAATAGAGGACACCTCTTATTGCTTAGCTAACTTGAAGACATAGAAAAATGAAGATGATGGCCTGTATTTTTTTTTAATTTTCATCCTGATATCATTAGATGTAACTGAACCCTTGCATTCTTTTCCTTCTGTTTTTCTTTACGTGGTCTCAGAAACTGTTTTTCTGTTAGTGTGTCCCTCCCTCTTTTCACCTTCCCCCAGGCCTTCATCAATGGCCATCACTTAAGAGGCCATGTCATGCTTGTCGGTTGTTAATACCACATGTGTATAATTCCACGACTACATTGAACACACTTCAGGCTTGCAGGCCATGTAAAAGCAGAGCCCTATTATGAATGATTACAAAGCACTTTCCAAATATAAAATTCTAATCACAATAATATCCTGAAAACTCTAGTATAAGTCTGTCATTAAGAAGATCAAGAAACCCATGATTGATTGTTCTGTTACACTATTCACTATTCACAACTTTTTTTTCCTGTTTTCCTTATTAATGCCATTATTATTCTGCTTTACAATCTGAAGCACAATAGGCTATTTCAAGGTAATTTCTCCCTTGCAGTGATTACATCCTAATAGGTAAATAAAAATGCCTATTATTGTTTTTATTACTGGATATTTGACAAACCATAAAAGTCCTTTGAACTTCATTTTCCATCAAGTAAACATGCAGGCTGAAAATTGGCTGCATTGTTACTACTTTCTAAAATTATTTCCAGATAGCAATCTTTGTACTTATGTGAAAGAAACAAGTCCAAACTAAAGCTTCCCAATACAACAAGTAAATCCCCATATGCTTCATTCTATTTCCACCTTGGATGACCCCCCCATGAAAAGATACAATGCCTCAGAGACCATAATCAAACTGAAGAGTGCAAGACTATGCCATTGTAAATATGCCCTCTATGGGAATCACCAGGAACAGGTAAACCTTAGCAGTTCACTCCTTCTCAAGGCACAGACCAAATCTTAACAAGGGATGATAAAGCAGTCTGCAGTAAATCACAGTGTAAGAACATTATGCATCACATGTCTCTGAGTCATAGTTGATTGAGGCAACTTCCAAAGAAGCAGAATTTTATAAATGGAGATATCATCAAGTAAATATGACTCATTACATATATGTAATTGGCACTTTTCTCTTCTATCCCATTGTCTGCCACTGCCACCCACCCTGATTGGAATGGGCAATAAACATCTCTTAGGTCAAAAGTCTAGTGCTGGAAGAGAGCTCAGATACGATGTAGTCCAATTTAGCTATTCTACAGAATTCTACAGCAATTCTACAGGAAACTGAGGCCCAATGATATATACATCATTATCACGTAAACAGGTTCGCATGATTAATGTGTCAGAAGGGACAGATGAGAATCCAAGTCCTCTGACTGAAAAGTTAGCATGTTTTCTGCTTTACTAGGCTGCTTTCAAAAGAAGGAAGAGGTGTTCTACTTTTTTTTTAAAGACCTGATTGATATGCCACTTTTAGGGGTGAGCCTAATGCCAGCATCCTATTACTTCAGATTTGATATTATGAGGAAATGAGGCATTCACAAGTCATTGAACAGTTAGCAAGAGGACGTTTACTTTGCTCTAATACAGCAAGGATACAATGGCACTTAACTTATCTAGAAAACCTGCCTCCATCTCCCTAGGGAAATGTATCTGCTCAGCACGTCAGGGTATGGTGGCAGAGTGTTCCGACAACCATTAAGTTAGTTGGGCACTGAATGCATGTGGGTCAGATTGTTTTATGCCTGTAGGTAACCAGGAAGCTGAGTTAAGGAGATAGCTTTAGAAAAATTGATCCCTGTTATATGGTCTTATCACAGAAACTGTCCATACAATTTTGCCTCCACCACCCAGGTGAAAGTGATCTCCCTATAGCATCTCACCTGGATCTCTCTTTTGCATTTATCTCACTCTGCTTTTTAACAGATTTGTTTTTGCCCATGATTTATTAATTTATTAATACTTTAACCTTATTAAGCACCTGTTGTGTGAATACAAAGTACTTGAGAAAATACAAAGACAGACATTTCAAACCTCAATACTCAGGTGTACCTGTGGTCACATTGATGTGGTTGCTGTAATAGAGCAGAGGTCACAGACTATCCACAGTTTATCATTTCTTCTTATGCAAGTACGGACATTTCAAACATCTGTTTCTGTTTTATTTTAATGGTGGACATAGCCAGAGGCCAGTTATTCACTAGCAAATATATCTATTCTCATTGAACTTTACTAGTGTGGTACATAACCCAGACTAACTTTCACCTCTCTCTTGTCTCACTATCTCTGTCTCTCTGCCCACCTCCTCCCTCTCACAGTACACATATACATGCATGCATGCATACATACATACATATATATATATATATATATATATATATATATATATGCACAAGCATTTATTAGCCTTTTACAATGTGCCAGGCATTATGCTAATGCTGAGGATGCAAAGACAAAGTATGAAAAAGCCCCGCCTTCAACAAGATAACACCACATCAGGGAGACAAGATGTTCATAAATTAGTATAGAAAATAAATAATGTAGCTCCACGTAGAAAATTGAAACAAATCAAGAAGGGAGCACTAACAGCTAGAGAATGTCAATAAAGTCTTCATGCAGAAAATGGCACTTACACATTTTGAAGGATATTAGGGATCCTTAGAGGTTGAAATGAGGAAGGAGTGCATTCCAGGTGTGGGAGACAGTCTGGGCAAAGGAAGTGAGATTGATGAGAGGGTGTCTTATGTGAGGTACAGCAAGCAGATCAGTTTGCCTAGACCACAGAGCACAAGAAAAGGGAAAAAATAACATGCAGTAAGATCTAGGCCAGGCCTTGAATGGCTTTAAAAGTCAAACAGATTAGTTTATATTTTATCCTAGGGAGCAATCGAGAGCCATTGGAATTTATGGCATAGAGGAGTGATAAGGTCAGATCTATGCTTTTGGAAAATCATTCTGGCAACTGTGTATAAGATTAATGGGAGAAATTTGAGGCAGGGAATCAGGAAGTATACACACAGACACACATGTATATTTGTGTCTAGACTTGTGATTTTATTGGTAAAGGGAACTTACTAATGAGGAGAAATGCATCACAAATTATAGTTCACTTGAGAATTGCCTAGGAGACTAAAAGGTTAAATGAGAAAAAAGTATACTTGGATATTCATTTTCTATGGATCCATGCTGTCATTGTTGTGAGTACCCTCTCTAATAATGTTCTAGTACAGATTGCAACCAGTCCACTTGTGATCTCTCCATTGTGTCTTCCAATCTAAGGAGGGGCCTTCTCCTAGATTTTGCACTTTGAGTGGGTACCCATGAAGCGCATATGCTATCTATAAGTTATCTTCCCTCTCACTACATGCCCAGCTCAATTGCATTTCCAGTCCTACATCTCAGTGACTATACCCTTTTAAGTTGTTTCTCCTCCATAATTCTTCATTGGCAACATATTACAGCCTACTCATGCCCTTCATGACACCTTCAACTGCCCTTTGGGTGACCCACAGCGTTCACTCTTCAGAGAGAATATTATTCCATGACTCACAATCATACAGTGTGACCAAAAGACTATTGATATTATAATAAATATGTGCTTTTGTTTCAGAGGGGAGCTTGATACTGTTAAAAATATTGAACAAATACTCAAAGGCAACCTGGCCCACCCTTTTCCCCTTGTTCCATTGTAGATCCTCTCTTTCTCTTTTTTTTTTTGTTCATATACGATATTCTACTACTTGAAATCATACAACATCACCGGAAAAAAATATCGTATTCAAAATATAGGCCTTACGAGAAATACTGCAAATAAATGTAAAAAACAAAAACAAACAAAAAAAACCTAGTAAACTCATCCTTTATAAAGCCACTTGACATATATAATAAAATAAAAATAAGAATTAATTCATGGTACACAAAAAAGATAAAGTCCAAAATGAAGATATTAGAGAAATCTTAAATAATGAGGAGGTCAAAAAATCCTAGCAACAATAAAAATGTGAAAGAAAATTTTAATGATGAGAAAATATACTGAAATTTCTGTGATCGAGCTAAAGCAGTCCTTGAGAGGAAAAAATATGTCCCTAAAATATGCATTAACAAAAGAGAAAATTAGGATAAATGAACTGAATATGATTTTTTAAATTAGAAAACCAACAAATGAGCAAGCCCAAAATAAGTGCAAAAGAGGAAATTTTGAAAATAAGAAGAGCGATATATACATTGGAATCCAAAAAAGACTATATATCTGATGTTATTGGTGTTTTTCAGTTGTTCAGTTATGTCTCATTCTTCATGACCCCATAGCACACCAGCCCCTTCTATCCTCCACTATCACTCAAAATCTGTCCAAATTCACGTTCCTTGTTTCCATAATACCATCTATCCATGTCATCCTCTGCCATCCCTTTTCCTTTTCTGCCTTCAATCTTTCCTTCAGGGTGTTTTCCAATGAGTCCCGTCTTCTCATTATGTGACCAAATATTTAAGCTTCACCTTTAGAATTTGACCTTCAAGTGAATAGTCTGAATTGATTTCTTTAAGTTTTAACTGACTTGACCTCCTTGATGTCCAAGAGACTCTGCAAGTCTTCTCCAGCACCCCAATTTGAAAGCATTGATTCTGTGGAGCTCAGCTTTCTTTATAGTCTGACTCACAGCCATACATTGCTACAAGAAAAAAAAACCCATAGCTTTGATTGGATAGATAGATGGAGATATAGATAGATAGATAGATAGATAGATAGATAGATAGATAGATAGATGTATATATTTGTTAAACAAAACTAAAAGCTAGTTCTTTTAAGAGACTAAGAAAATCCATAAATCTTTAGCCTATCTGATTTAAAAGAAGACAGAAAATCAAATCAACAAAATTTTTAAATGGACTTTTTCCAAAGTTAGATACACAAGGGGCAGCTAGGTGGCGCAGTAGATAGAACTCTGGCTTTGAAGTCAGGAGGACCTAAGTTCAAATCTGGTCTCAGATACACAACACATAACATATACTAGCTGTGTGACCCTGGGCAAGTCACTTAACCCCAATTGCCTAGCAAAAACAAAAAAAATTTAAAAATAAAGTTAGATACACAGATCATACATAACGTTACATGAGACGTGCATTAGAGAAGTGCATAACAAAATATTTTAAGAGGTTTGAGGAACAACACTGTTACTAATCAAGTGGATCAACAAAGATGGTCCCCAAGGTTTTTACATATTTATTTTTCTGTCACCAATGCATTGCACAAAAAACTCAAAATATTTGTGGAAATAGATTTTTTTTTAAAATTGGCATAGTAAAATGTGAATTGTTTGAAAAAAAAGAAATTCCAAGAGGTTTATAATTAAAGGAAATCTCTACGTGGAAACAAATTTTAGCTGATGAATTTAAATCTCTTTTTTTTGGACTTGAAGCTATTAGAAGAAAGAAAAAAAAGGTAAAATCTGTAAAGGCCTGATGAAATATATTAGTTTAATGATCTCATCAGGTGTGACTGATTTGGGAATCACAAAGCAATGAGATTATGGTTTGCGTCATAATCAATGATGAATAGCAAAAGAAACACAAAGAAACAAAAGTTGAACTTTCTATATCTGTCTAATCTGTGAAGATTTCTTCTCCATATGTTTACACACACACACACACACACACACACACACACACACCATGGGCCTAGTTCATCTCATGTTGATCTGTAAGCAAAGGGAACAGAACTGGATTGCCTCTGGGAAAATGCTTATTGTTTTTTTGTTTTGTTTTTTAGTGATTTTAAGGCTTTCTCTGAAACAGAGGCCCATATTTTTTATATCAGCCTCATTGTCATGCTGTATAGCAATAAGTCACAGAATATTATCATCTCATTGAAAACTTAAACATTTAGATCACCCAAAGGGCACTGGAGAGGTACACAGAGGACTTGACAGACATTACCAATTTTTATCTTTCTAGACATTTCACATTCCTTCCCCTTTAACACTCTGTGGCCTAGTCCAATATAGGACATTCTCTCTTCCACCTCCCTGACTTTCCTCAGGCTGTCACATTGCAGGAATACTCTCCCACTTCCCTTTTGTCTCTTAGAATTTCCATCACCATTCAAGACTCAGCTCCAGTACCACAGTTTGAGGTTTTTCCTGTTGCACTTTCCCCCAGAAATAATTTCCAGAAATCCCCACACCTGTACTGAAATTATGTTCTATTTCTTAGTGTGATATGTGTGTGTGTACATATATTTATTTATTTAAATATTTATATGTATATAAATGTATACACACACACATGCATATCAACATTGATTTTTTTCAGTAGAACGTAAATTCGTTGAGGTCAGTACCTGTCTTCACTTTTTTTTTCTTTCTATCCCTAGCATGCAGCACAGAGCCTGGCAAATAGTAGGTGCTTAATAAATGCTTATGGAATTGAACTGACTGAAGAACTGTATAGATGAAACAGAATAAAGGATGTCATCACAGGGGATTTTGGCTGGAAAAGGGAATGGGAAGGTCATAAAAGGATGAGGTATTACTGAAAGCCCTGTTACATTGCATCATATCCACCAAATGTGAGGAGAGTTGTATAAGGCTTCCAAAAGTAACCTGGGGGAGGAGGATGGATGGACAGGCAGGCAAGCAGGCAGACAGAGGGCAAGAAAAGGGAAATGATTAAAGCCTGGTCCACAGTAGCACTATTAGCATCAGGTCTGTGGTAGTATGCCTGCAAAGTGAAATAAGGATCTGAGATATTTGTTAGTGAAAGAAAGAAGGCCTATGGCCACCTCTAAGCAGCACTAAAATTAATGAACAGCGGAGTTAAATATCATGAAACTATCTAATCAATTCAAATTGACAGCACATACATAATTACATAGATGACTGAGTAAATGTTTTGTTTAGAATTTTTCATTATTAAAAAGTATATCTCAACTCTATGTAGCAGAAGGGAACAGAGACATATGTATCCATTATTCTGTATCCTTATACATTTATCCATTTCTAATATGAGGAAGCATGGGATAATAAACAGAGGAGCAGCCTTGGAAACAGGAAAATTCTAAGCCTAGGGTCTGCAGTAATTGGGGCATACCATGTGTATGACCATGATCCAATCCTTCTCCTTGTTCCAGATCAGTGAGACTAAAGGACCAGACCACTGTCCATTTTTTAATTCCTTAAAATGAGGCTTCATTGCTGAGGTAGGGCCTCTCATTTTCTTTTGTTGATGTTTTAAGTGAATTTTCTGCTGTTTCTTTGTACTAAAATAACAGAAGTTCTATTTCTCAGAGTCACTTCCATGTGACTAATTGCTTACTAGTCTCTCTAAAGAGCACAAAGCCAGTTGAGACTACACCAATTAAATAACTAATTTAACCACTGTAGACAGTTAATTCAGACAATTGTGCTCTGTAGATTATGTCCTGGTGAATATGACCACTGTAGACAATCAATCCAGATAATGCAAGCACCTCAATTAGACAATTATACATGAATTACCTGGTTTGGCTTTTCTGCAAGGATAGAATTAACTGGGTAATTACCAGGTTTTCAGTTAGCTTGGTGCTCCACAGGCACAATTTAAATTGTCATTTTCAGCCTAATGCCACATACAAAAGTAAATCTCAAACTCACAATTCTCATCCACAATTCTTTTCATGTTTATCTTTATTTTTCATATGTGAAGGTTGCCAAATATTCTAACTATGATTAAAACATTTCACACCTCAGTAAATTATGTCTTAAAACCATGCATTCATTACACATTGCTGATCATTTTCTTTAATAATTTAGTATTACCACCTTGAGTTATCATTAAAAAATGAAGAGAACATTAACTTTGATTGAATAAAAAAACACGTTTAGCAGCTGTATGGTTACAATGGATACTTTTAATCCCATTTTAAAGTAAAATATAAAAATTGTCATAAATCTGGTAGATGTATGATATTTCTTAAATTGAAAAGCTGTTACTCAAAATATCTTTTTTTTTCCAGAAAGGAAAATACTTTTGACCTTGATATTTAATTTGTAGAATCTGTCTACTTTTTTGAAAGCTATCCTCATGTCTCTTGGTAGCACGTTGGTGACTCTCGATACTCAAATGCCCTACCAAGGGGACATCAGTTCTGATGAGATGGATTAAAGTGAAAGGCTTTGGGTATGGGCCTGGACTAACTATGGTTCTTTTTCTGAATTAAGCTTAGAATTGCTGTGGTTCACTTTGGGGTCCTGAATAACTAAACTGATCCTTTTTCTACTCCCTCTCTCTAACTTCAGGTGTAAAAGTTAATTAATATATTCAAATTGTTCATTTCAGTACCTAAGCCCTGTGTATCACATTAGCTTACACCAGGGGTGAGGAATCTGTGGCCTTGAGGCTGTATGTGGCCTGGAAGCCCCAGGTTTCCCACCCTTTGCTTAGACATTTTTCCTTCTTTATTCATGTTGCCACTCAATACCATATATGTCCACATAAAATAACCTCTTTAAGCCTTCTTCACTTTTTCTTCTTGAGGTAAAGTAGATTAAAAGTAAAAGCAAAAGCAATTTCCTGAATCTTCATCAAATTCAAAGATGGTATTCTTTGTTACTGTTATTTTGGTTTTACTGATGCTTTTTTCATAATTTGCCAAAGATTATACACACATACATGAGTGCATACACACACACACATACACACACACACACACACACACACACACACCCCCCACAGTCCCACATCATCTCATACCACACCACACCATGCCACCTCAACAGGACATTCCCTTGTAATAAAGATGTACATTAAGCAAAACAAATGAGAACACTGCCTGAGTCTCACATTGCATGTTTCATTATACATCAGTAACCATTTGCTGAGAAGCTGGAGACATAATTGACCCTCATCCTTCTGAAATCATGATTGGTCACTCCCTTGACGAAACTCTTGAGGTCTTCTCATGTTCTTTTCATTGACATTATTTTGGATATCATTTAAATTGTTTTGCTGTGTTCCACTTACTTTGCTCTGCATCAATTCAGATAAGCCTTCCCAACTTCCCAATATGAAGAACTCTTTGTGTATGATAGGGTGATTCTAAAAAAAAAAAAAAGATTGGTAGGAATAGGTAAAAGGAAGCAACAATATTATATAAATGGGGGATGAAAGGAATTGCTAATAGAGAGGAATCAGATTGGGGTGAAGGCCTAGTAATGTTGGAACCCTACTCTCCTCTGGGTTGAAGAGGAAATAATGTGTACATCTAGAAGGGTGTAGAAGTCTTCTGAACCTGTAAAGAAGCAAGAAACCGTGTGACCAGATGGTAGAGGGGCTTTCAGAGGGGTGTGTTCTTTAATACCGAGGAATCCTGAGGAATGATTTTTTTCCCAGAAATGTTTTTTTTTCAAATTTACCTTCATGGCAATCAATCACTTGGTTTATGACACAGAATGTAATAAAATCTAGAATTTTTGGTGGTCATTTTTAGGATAATATTTCATATGACTTTTTGTCATCGAAGGCAGAGAACATCAGATGTGAAAGGACAGCTGTCCAAAGGTATTTTCTCACAGCAACATTGTGAATTCAATGGTCTTTCTCTACTTGATGACAAAGCCATGGAATGCTTCTCATCAAAGGCTAGACGTGCACCATTGCTGCTTTGATCTCTGAAAAGAAAATTGGGAGAGGTAAGAGGAGAGGAGAGTCCTTGAAACCTTTCTAAGAACATTTCAGAAAGTCTAGGGAAGCCATGTAATTGTTTATGAAAAAAAAAGTAATTTTCAGAAGCATAATCCCAAAGTGAATGTAGTATAAATTATTATTCAAATATTTTGTTAGGGTGATTCCAAAGACCTCTGCCTTCATATTTTTTTAAATGCTTTTTACCTGGAGTTTTCAAACTTCAAAGATTTACCAATAATATAATAATATTTAATAATAGCTAGAATTTCTATGGTACTTTAATGTTTCTGAAGCACTTTATAAATATTATTTCATTTGATCCTCACAGCAACCCTGCAAGGTAGATGTCATTATTATTCTCATTTTACAGTTGAGGAAAGTGAGACAGACAGAGGTTAAATGTCTAGCCCAGGATGAAATAGCTAGTAAGTGTCTGAAATCGGATTTGAACTTAGGTCTTTCTGGTTCCAGATCCATCTGTACCATCTAGGTGATTTAAGAGGAAGATATCTACTATGCTTTAGAGATACCCTTTGGTGAAGTTATGGGAGCACATAAACTAGGTTTAATAGACCTAGCAGGAATGAATGGATTGTAATTTGCAGTTTTGGAGAGAATGAACAAATTGATGTCCAATATTGCATCATCACAACATTCCATGATTATTCAATTTACATCCAGCAATATATATTCAAATCACCAAACATGTTAAGCAACTTTTATTGCAAAGCATTGGGCTAGGTGTTAAGAATATGAAGACAAAATTAAAATGTATCTGCTTGCATTTTACTGGGAGGAAATGTAAGTACAGCACAGTCAATACAATTTTATTTGAGGTTGGAGAAAGCATAAACCACTGAACTGAGCTTCAAAAGCTACAGAGAAAGCTCTTGAGCTGGGCTTCAAAAGTGGGGCTAAGGATTATAACAGATACAGTTAAATACTTGTGAATTCTAGGAATGGAATGCGGTGTACGTGGGATCAGAGACAAGGTGCAAATTGCAGCAAATAGGCAAATTTGGAGATATTATAGAATAAATGAGGTGGAGGAATATAAGTAATATTAAGGAAGTATGTTGCAGAGAGATTTTGAGGGAATTGAAATGATTGGCTCAGGTTTTGTATTTTCTGTTATATAATAGAAGTCCACTTATAATTAATGAAAAAAGATATGGCACAGTCAAACCATACTTGAGGAAAATCATTTTAGGAGATATGTGGAGGTTGGATTGGACATGATAATGACTGGAGTAAGGGAATAAGATATTATAATAATAATTTAATGAGAAATGTGATATATGGTTGATTTATGGTGGTGGTCACATTAATAGAAGGAAGGAGAAGATATAAGAAATATTGAAAAGGTAGACTCTATAAGATTTAGTTCTTAATTGGATATGGAGGGTAGTGAGGAAGAGGAAAGAGTCAAAGATAACTCTGAGGTTATGAATCTGAGTGATTATATAGGTTTTAATATTAATCTTGAGTTTGAAAGAGAGGTCAGTTAAGAGAGAAAAATAATAAGTTCCATATGATTGCTCTGTGACAACCAAATCCAGCAGTGTATTTGATAACAAATGGAACTGAAATTCATGGCAGAAATGAAAATCAGTCAAAAAGCATTGATTAAGCATCAGGATTGATGGAATCTCCAAGAGAAATGATATAGAGAAATTTTTAAAAATGGTTTAGATTAGAGCCCTGGAAGACATTCATGCAAAGTTAGCAGATTATAGATGCTGAACCAAGGCAACAGAATGAGAAAGAATAATCACATAGGCAAGAGAAGAACAAAGTGAGATCAGTGTTATGGAATATAAGGGAGATAAAAATATCCAGGAGAGGGTAGCCATTAAATTGTGAGCTCCTTGAGGGGGAACCATCTTTTGTTTATTTTTATATGCCCGGCATTTAGCATAGTGTTTGGAACATAGTAGACACTTAAGTGTTTATTGACTGACTGACTGACTAGTTAACTGTCAAAAGTTTCTGAAATATCAAGATCGAATACTGAAAAACTCCTGTATTTATAAGTTATAAGACCACTGTTAAACTAGATGAGAGAAGACAGAAAACAAAAGGAACTTCATTTGTACAAGAAAGTTCAAGGAGTACCACAATGTCATATACCAGTGAGTTGATGAATTACAAGTGCTTGTTTACAGAAATCATGATAAAAATACTTGGACATGATGGAAGAAGAAGATCTAGCATTAAGAGAACCCTGGAAGGGATGAATATGGACCACCTGTTCTTACAGGATACAGACTAAGTGTTGAACATCTTCCTTTTTACATTTGGTGAGATTGAAAATATTTCATGGATCAAATTGGTGAAGGGACTCCCGTAGATGCTCACAAAGCCCACACAGATGAGGATGTTGTTGATTTCCATTGCTATTCTACCATGAAATATGACATTAGACAAACTGAAGGAGAGAAATAAGAAGCAGAAATACCAGAATGATTGGAAGTGGGACGCTGGCAATCCTTAGGAGATTGTATTATGGAAGCAGATTAAGACAGTGTTTAAAGGTGAAGTGGCAGGAATTATAGACCCCCTGAAGGTTGATTCCATAATATTTTAAAAGTTTACCCACGATCCAAATTTATATCTAGAAATAAGAAATGCCCATTTACATGCTCAAATAAAAGCAAGCAGTATAGATAAGAAAGAAAATACATAACTGAATGTGATTAGAGAACCAATGAGAATTTAAATCAACGCACATTTACCATTAATCACCTGTGTTCCAAGTACTATGTTAAGTCAAGGGATACAAAACCAAAGATAAAATAGTCTCTGCCTTCAAGGAGCTAAGTTCTATTGGGAGATATGACATTTATTTAAAGAAGCAAGTACAAAATATTCACAAATACCAAGGAATAGAGCAGAGAGCATCAATAACCTAGAACAGAAAAGGCCAAAAGAAGACTAATAGACATCTCCCTAGCTGAGCTATGAAAGGAGCTGAGAACTCCAAGGGGCCAAAGTGAGGAAGAAGTGCATTCTGAACATCAGAAAAGGTCCCTGAAAGGCCCATGTCTGTCACCATCTCCCAAAGCAAAAGGAAAAGGAAGACAATAAAAATCTTTATCAATGAACCACTTCCAATTCACCACAAGCTGCACTGCCATCACTCAAAAGGACTATGCCACAGTTTCATTACTGATCTCAATCTCAATCACAATCAATATTTATTTTAAGATGTAAATGTTAATGCTCCCTTGTTTGCATATTTCATGGAACATTTTCCAACTTGTTAGGCAATCTTTTGTTTTTTTAATTAGTACTTCGGATATTGACCTTTTCTCGAGTACCCTAGGTGGTAGAGTAGATAGAGCTCTAGACCTGAAGTCAGAAAGAAGAGGTTAAATCCAGCCTCAGACACTCAACTAGTCGTACCACAATGGGCAAGTCACTTAACCTGTCTGTCTCAGTTTCCTGACTGCAAAATGGGGGGTAATTATAGCACTTATCACACAGGGTTGTTATGAGAATAAATGAGATAATATTTGTAAAGCACATTGCAAATGTATTGTTGGGGCAGGGCAGGGTGAGGGAGGAATAACTAATTCGTTTGGTACTAACAAGTTTTATTTGTATTTAAATTTAATGGAAAAGCTAAAGCTCTAAAAATGGTGACTCAAAGTAAAGAGAAAGGCCCTTTTCCCTCTCTTTGTAGAAGTTAAATTCTCTTTGATTTGATGATGATGATGGTGGTGATAATGATGCTTTCATCTAACATTTATATAGTGCTTTAAAGTAGACAAAGCTCTACACACACATTATCTCATCTAAGCCTCCTACAACTCTGTCCAAAGTGTACCACAGCTATTGTTGCCTCAGTTTACAAATGGAGAAACAGATTGAGAGCAGTTATATACCTTGGCCATGGTTGAGGAGTTCAGCTAAAATAACTTTTGTAGTAGGCTTACTTTTCATTTTTTGCATTTTAGTAGGATCTGCCATTGGCTAAAGTTGTGGTGGTGATGGTTGTTATCATTGGTGGTGTGCATGCATATGTGAATATGTGCATGCATGTGTACACCTGTGTTTATCATTAAGCTCTCATGTAACATATTTAAAGCTTTGAAGACCCACTTTTATTTTTCCAATTTTGTTTATTAAGAATGTTCTTAAGCTGTATAAAAGATTTACTACCAAGGGAAAGAAAGCCTTATTGAATAGGTCAATAGTAAATGGCTCTGAACATTAATGTCTGGTATCTCTTTGCAGAAAGAATGTGAATCATATTTAAAGTTATGGGTAAAATTAGGCAAACTTCAAATCAGCAATAAATTAAAATTGCTAAAGTAATTCTGCCGGGGTGTGTGTGTGTGCGTGTGCACACGCGCACGCACACGCATATTAGGCAATCTTGCAATCTAATAAGGAAGAAAAGTGTCTTAAATTTGCTTTAACTTTATGTAAACAACATTTGTGGTATTTTGGATCATGTTTTAGAATGTAAGTTCCTCTAGGGAAGGAATTATTTTGTTTTTGTCTTTGTATTTCTAGTGCCAGGAACATGATTGGCACTTAACAAATGCTTATTGGGGCAGCTAGGTGGCACAGTGGATAGAGCCCTGGCCTTGGAGTCAGGGGGACCTGAGTTCAAATTTGGCCTCAGACACATTATACTCACTAGCTGTGTGACCTTGGGCAAGTCGTTTAACACTGATTGCCTCACCAAAAAAGCAAAAAAAAAAAATACGTTTATTGAAAGAAAATTAATTATCCTGCATGACAATTTTCTGGAACACACATATGTGATATTAAGCTATAAAGATAGATAGATAGATAGATAGATAGATAGATAGATAGATAGATAGATAATGAGATACAGAAGCAGGTACTGGGAATACAATGAAGGAAAGAATTTCTTCTCTCAAGGAGTTTATATTCTAATATGGGAGACAAGTATATAAATTTATATAAAATAAGCAGTCACTTGTACGTATTGGTTGTCTCTTACAGTATATTAGCTTTTCAAGAATAGTGATTGTTTCATTCTTTGTATTTTCAGGGATAGCACATACTAATAATTTGCTAGATGTTTGTTGATCGACTGATTTCTTGTGTGGTTTGGTTGTTAATGTTTACCACACGTTTCAGATAGGAATAAAATGGAAGAGGAAGATGAAGGAAAGAGGGAGAAGAGAAGGAAGTGGAGAGGGAGAGGTAATTCATTGGCAGCTTTGGAAACAGCAGTTTATCATCAGATTGGTAGGATCAAAAAGTCAGATTGCAAGGGTCTGAGAAGTGACTGGGAGGTGAGGAAGTGGAGGCAAGAAGTCTAGATCCCTTTTTTCTAAAAGTTTAACTGTGAAAGGAGGGGAGAGATATCAGATGACGGCTTGAGGGTTTGGCAGAATTAAGTGAAAGGTTTTTAAGTATGGAAGACACCTGGGTAGGAGGAAAGGTGCCAGTAGATAAAGAGATTGAAGATTAGAGGGAGGAAATGATCAAAGTGGCAAGTTCTCTGAGGAGATAATAAGGACTGGGAACAAGGGATAAGGATATCTTTGCCTTGGCAAGAAAAAGGGCCTTCTTTGTCAGACATTGTATCAAAAAAGGAGAAAATGGAGAATGATTTAAAGGATTTTAAAATGTAGGGCAGGGGGGAAAAAAGACAAGGCTCACTACAGAGGGTCTTCGTTCTCAGCAAACGAGGAATCCAGATTTTCTGCTGAGGGAAGAAAAATGTGACTTAATGAGAAAGAGATCTGATGCAAGCTATCTTGATTTCATTAGTGTGGATGTTGCCTCCACCAATGATGCACAAATTCTCCATGTCCTAGTAAATCATATTAATTCATAGCTATGACCAAAAATATGTGTCACCTGGTGGTCAAAATTCTATCAAGGAACTTTACTCAGTAAAGCTAGATTGCTCCTCAGACAACAGATTACTGGACCCTCACAAAATTTCCCCACACCCAAGCTTGACAGGACTTGACAGACCTCCATTGGAATAATCCATGAGAATCCAGTCAGGTCTATTTTACAAGTCATAAAAATAGAACATTAGTGATGATCTTATAACTACTTTCCCCAGTTGTTGTTTTTTTTTTTAAATTTAGCCTCAACCGTTGAATTTAACTGAATCATTTTCCATTACATTCTCCAACTCAGCTTTTGATTACAGCCTTTATACTTCATCCACCTACTAGGTAGCTATTTCCTGAATCACATTGCTTGGACTCAGCCTTCATGCTTTTTTGGGTTTTTTTTTTGGCCCCTTCCCCCTCCCCACCCTAACCCCAGGCTACTGTTATACTGGTGTGGTTACCATTCCCATTTATCCTTTAATTTGCATTGTTTGTCCTGTTCCATGCCATCTCTTCATTTCTAGGCATCTGTAGGGTAGATTAGATGGTCATTGAGGTCTCTTTCAATTCTGAGATTCTGTAAGTGGGTGGAGAAGAAGTGTAGGTAAGTAGTTTGCATTATCCTTTTTGAGAAGAATGACAGAGGAAACTTTTGATGCACAGTATAATTCATATTAACCTTAGGCATTTGCTAGCCATGTGAACTTTGGTAAATCAGTTGTCAACTATGAGGCTATTTCTTCAACTATACCTAATTGCAGTTGTTATTGATGTTCAGTCATTTCAGTCATGTTTGACTTTTTATGACCACTTTTGGGGTTTTCTTCTCAAAGGTACTGGAGTGGTTTGCCATTTCCTTCTCCAGCTCATTTTACAGATTAGGAAACTAAGGCAAACAGGGTTAAGTGACTTACCCAGCATCACATAGCTAGTAAGTGTCTGAGGCCAGATTTGAACTTAGAAACTTGAATCTTCCTGACTTCAAGCCTTGTACTCTATCCACTATGCCATCTAGCTGCCCATACCTAATTACAAAACTTTTATCAAATGAGATAATTTAGTAAAATGCTTTCCAAACCTTAAAGTTCTATATAAATGTACACAAACATATACTTTTGTTGGGAGTTGCACTAGGTGACTTTTGAAGTCCCTTCCAACTACTGGGACCATAATTCTATATGGCACTTTGGAGTTTATAAAACACTTTCCTCACAGAAATCCAGTGTGGTATAGAAATATAAGCTCTAGGTACAAATAACTTTCATTCAGGGGTTTAACATTGTTTGTCCTTTCAGATATTTAATAATTTAAATTAGATCAATTATTTAATAAATCTATTTATAATTGAATGAACTTTAAAAGAGAAAAACACACTAGAAGGCTGACTGTCTAAAGATTGACTTTTTTAGGTTATTGTGTTGTCTCTGACTTTTTTTCATCTCCAAATTTCCCTCTGAAATAACATTGATCAATAGGTTCTATTTATAAAAGACTATCAGTGATAGAAATACATTTGAATACATTGTTCTTTCTTTGTTCATTCTAAACATGAAGGGAAAAATAGGATTGTTGCCCTGAATGTTTTGCTGACCTGATATATGAAATAATGAAATAAAAAGCTTAATAAAGGATTGTTGGATATTAGAAAGCATTGAAGAAATATACCTGCCTTGTGGAAGAATGACTTGTAGTCTGACATCCTATATTAGTCAAGACAATCTGAGATTTATTTATCTTGTTTGATGATGTCCCCTCAAAATAGACACAGTTTGTCCCCATTCTCTCACTTCTTTTTCTTCCTTTCATCTCTCAAGTTTCTTCTTCTTTTTTTTAAATCAGAATTTAATTACTACAACTCTCATTACCTGCAAATTTAAATATTTTATCTCCCCCAGGCAGAATATAAGGTCTTTGAGATCAGAGACTGCTTTATTTTTGTCTTTGAATTTCTAATACTTAGCACAATGCATTGCATGTAGAAGTCACTTAACGGTTATTGATTGAACTTAATTGTTGAACTATGTTATAAGAAGGTTTTGGGGCCTGCAAAAAAAAAAATATATATATGTTATATATATATATGTTCTATATATATATGTGTGTGTATATATATGTATATATGTGTGTGTATATGTATGTGTATATATGTATATGTATGTATGTATGTGTATATACATGTACATATGTATATATATATATATATATATATATATATATATATATAACCTGCAAATATATACATATGCATATACATACACACACACACACACACATATACACACACATATAGTGGCATTACTCAGAGAAAAAAGCCTTTCTTTCCAGGACTGTCCTAGATAGCAAGAGCCCCATAACCACAGTCATAAGGAAGATGTTTTAATCAGGGCTTTACCTCAGGGTGCTAATATTTAAAGGGGACTGATAGTACATGTGTTCCTTCAGCATATAGAAACCACTCAGCTTAGCACAAAGTTATTAAGAATATTTAGTTAACATAGGAAGTTAACAAATAGAGTAATTCTCCTTAGATGATGCCCTCCCACACACAACTCTATTTTTCTCTTTTCCCCCAGTCAACAAACTCTCAAGTACTGACCTCCTTAATAGTCCTGAAATCTATTTCCCCTCACTGGACAGCATCCCAGAGCCTCTTCCCTGACAAGACCACCTGTTCCCCTCAGATCTTGTGCTCTGAGGCCTAAGGTTTCTTTCAAGCTCTCTTCCCTTTACTGAATTTGTTTTTCTGCTTCAGTTGGAAGATTCTTTGTTCATTTGTTTTGTTTTGTTTTGTTTTGTTTTGTTTTGTTTTGTTTTGTTTTGTGGTGCATACTCTAGGTGCCAGAATTGCTAGTATAAGTCTTTCCTCAGGGTTATTGTCACAGAGACTTGATAGACTAAGAATGCTAGCTGCAGAGTCATTGAAGTTATTGGGTCTTTTGCCCTCAAAAGGCAATTTATTGCTCATGGAATCAATATGGTCATGGAAGAGGAGGACACAAACTTACTCTCCAATGGAAAGGAAGAAAAGCAAGAAGATCTGAGACTATATGACATGACAGAAATTGAATGAAGAAAGGGAGATAAATGCCATCAAGGGCAAACTAGAATTGAGAATAGAATGGAGCTGGTAATATTATCAGAATCATGTCTTCTTCCAAATTTCTCTGTTTACCCATCCAACCAATAGACTTCTGGTTTCCCCTGTGACCAGTGGTTCACTAGCCCCAACCCAGCCCAGTCCAGCTACAGGGGAAACCTGTTCAATTCAATCCTTATTTGTACGTATATGCCATTTGAAATTGGGATTAAAGTGTACAAATCATTTCCTATGATCTGTGTCCAAGTCTCTAAGCCTGGTTTGCAATTGAGAGAAAAAAGAAGGCAAAACAAATGACGGGAATTTTCTTCAGCCCACCTCAAGGCAAGCTTAGCAGAGAATTTCTATTTTTTAGTCTTTTTTGAGAGATTCGTACTGCAACCTGCTTGTGAACCTGGAAGAGATTTGACAAGGAAAGGAGGGAGATTCTGAGAAGATGGAAGAGCCGGTAAGAAAATTCAAAGCTCTCCAATTTCCTTCACAAACAGACAGAACATAGCCTCAGAATGAAAGTAGAGTGGCAAAAATAAAGCAGTTGTCCTCCTAAGACAACTTGAGAGGGCCTCAGGAAAGACAGGATTTCCGGAGACTGAGGTTTGGCCTGAGTGAAGTGCAGACACCTCCAGTCTTATTCTGCTGAATCAATAAACAACAAGGCCTAGGGGCAGCTCCTTAGGGAAGCAGACTAGGCCTCAAGAATATTCACCTAAAGGACAGTGTGAGGTTCAGACTGTTCAGTGGGGGGAAGATTGAAGGACCACTCCCTTACTGTTTCTGGATCCCAGGGCTAGTGGTACTGACCAGACCTAATCCTGGGCTGTAGCTGTAGGCAAGGAGAAATGAGCAAACACCCAGTGAGTGCTGTACCACAGGGAGACAGAGTATTTTTGGGACAACATGTCTGGGGTCCCTAACTGTGGCTTAAGGAAGGAGAGGAGTCCCTGAAATTGAGCCCATGGATAGAATTTGGAAAATAACATCAAAGAGGACCTGAAGCCTGGGGCACAATTACCCACAACTCAGGATTAAAACCTGATTACAATAATAAGCTGCTAAAATAAAATAAAACAAATACAAGTAAAAATGAGTGAGTAAAGGAGAAAGAGCCCTACCATAGATAGTTACTATGGTATAAAATAAGATCTGGGTTCATATTTAGAGGAAGATAATGAGATTTTTAAAAAGTCACTCGTACCCCAAAAAGTAAAGTCAAATGGTCACAAGCCCAAAAGGAGATCTTAGAAGAACTTTAAAAGGACTTCAAAAATCAGAGAGATTGAAGAAAAATTAAGAAAAAAAAATAAAAGCAATCCAAGAAAATTATGAAAAGAAAGTTAACCAAAGAGGTCTAAAATCTTAAGGAAGAAAATAACTCTTTTAAAACTAGAATTGGGCAAGGGGAATCAAATGACATTATAAGACACCAAGAAATAATAAAATATAATCAGAAGAGAAGAATCCAAAACATCTCATTAGAAAAATAATTGATTTGGAGAACAGATCAAGGATAGACAATATCAGAATTGTTGGACTACCTGAAAGTTATGATCATGAAAAGAAATCTTGAGGTGGGACTTCCAAGAGCCAAGATAGTAGAGTAAGTAATAAATCACCATGGGAATATTCACCTCCAAACAAACATAAAATAGAGTAAAATAGAGTCCCCCAGACAAATTCTGGAATAGCAGGACCAACAAAAAGATGGGGTAAAATTGTCTTTTAGTCCAAGAAACTTGGAAGATCAGCAGGAAAGGTCTGTCTACTGGGATAAAAGGGGAGCACAATCCAGAACAGGAAGCATCCCAGCAAGCCCTGAGCAAACCAGAAGAAGATCCCAGCCCTGGTGTGGTGGAGAAGGCAAATATCAACACCAGGGCCCCGCCACCCACCCATGCTTAGCTGGCAGACACCAGCTCTGAGAACTGCCAAGTGCTTCAGCATGGTGCAAAAAAGTAGACACCAATCCTACCAGTGCCTAAACAAACCAGTGCCTGCACAGCCCCTGCCACATGCTTCAGCTTAGCCTGGGCAAACAGGCAGCCTCCAGTGGCCAGACCACCACTTGCTTCAGTGTAGCCCCAGGGAAACATAGAAATGCCCTACTTCTGACTCAGCTCCAGGTAAGCTGCTAGACCCATACAGCCTCCAGCAATGTCAGCCACCTCCCCTCAACCCCTCAGCACAGCATCCAACATGAGAGTCCCCTGAGGGGCTCAGGGCAACAGTAGTGCAGCACCAGGTAAACAGGGCCTGCAGCCCCTGGAACAAGAAGCCTGAGACAATGCCCCTTCCACCCCAGGAACAGAGCTCAAATTTAAAAGAAAGGGAAAAAAGCCAAAAAAGATGAGCAACAAACAACAATAAAAAAAATAACCATAGAAAGATGATATGGTGACAGGGAAGGTCAAGACAGACACTCAGAAGAGAACAAGAATGTCAATACACTTATGAGCAGGGCCCCACACAAAAATGGGAAGTGGTCGCAAGCCCAGAAAGTACTCATGGAACAACTCAAAAAGGAGTTTAAACAATCATATAAGAGAGGTGAAATAAAAATTGGGAAAGGAAATGAGAGTGATGCAAGAGAATTATGAAAAAAAAAAGGGTCAGTAGCTTGGAAAAAAAAAACTGACTTAAAAATAGAATTAGCCAAATGGAAAAGGAGGTACAAAAAAACAATGAAGCAAACAACTCCTTAAAAAGTACAATTGGCAAAATGAAAAAGGAAGTACAAAAGCTAAATGAGGAAAGATGCTGCCTAGGCACTTTTTTTGATCATGACTTTCAGGTTGTCCAATAATTTTTAAATTATCTTTCCTGATCTATTTTCCAAGTCAGTTATTTTTTCCAATGAGGTATTTTAAATTTTATTCTATTTTTTCATTCTTTTGATTTTCTTTGGCTGATTTTTGGTGTTTCATAGAGTCATTAGCTTCCACTTTCCCAATTCTAACTTTTAAAGTTATTTTTAATGAATTGTTTCCTTCTATTAGATTTTGAACTTCCTTTTCCATTTCCCATTTTACTCTTTAAGGAGTTCTTCTCTTCAGTGAGTTTTTGTGTCTCCTTTTCCATTTAGCCAGTTCTACCTTCTAATGCATTGTTTTCTCCTTCCTTTTCCAAACTATTGACTCTCTCTTGCATATCTCTTATTTTTGTTCCCAATTTTTCTTCTACTTCTTTTATTTGACTTTTAAGATCCTTCTTGAGGTCTTCCATGAAGGTTTTTTGGGCTTGAGACCCAGTTCATATTCCCCTTTGAGGTTTCAGATGTGGGTATATTGACAATGTTGTCTTCTTCTGAATTTGTGCCTTGATCTTCCCTGTCCCCATAATAAGAATCTATGATCATTGTCTGTTTCTGCTTTTTGTTAATGGTGTTTGCCTATTTCTTGGCTTTTAAAGTTGAGATCTCTTGCTTGCTGGAGCACAGGGGCCACTGACCCAAGTTTCTTGTGCTAGAGGCCATGGAATTGGTTACCGGCTTTGTGGGCTGGGATATCTATCAGGTGCTGGCAGCTGGAGGCCACAGGGTCTGGCAGCTTACCTGGTGCTGAACTGGAGTCAGCAACACTGAATCTCTTAGGGTGTTGGGGGGTGTCTGGCCCCTGAAGGAAGCCTACTTACCTGGGCTTTTTTGAAGCACTGGAAGGCTTGGCTGCCAGTGGATGCCTGCCTGCCTGAAGCTGTGCCTCCTGGAGCTGTGCTTCCTAGAGTTGTGCTGAAGCACCAGGAGGTTTGGCTGCTGGAGGACATCTGCCACCAGGCACACATGTGATTTTCTGAGCTGGAGTCTACTAGTTTCATTGCATGTACCAAGACATGTGGAGGTCCTGGTGTTGGTGCTTGCTTGCTCAACCACCCTGGGCTCAGGATATCCCTCTGGTTTGCTGAAGTGTGGCTTGCCACTAATCTACTGGGACACCTCTAACCCTAACCCTAACCCTAATTGCGCTCTATTGCTCCCCCTGCACCAGAGCAAAAGGAACTTTTCCAATTAATCCCCCCAAGCTTCCCATGCTACAAGACTGCCACACCTTGTCTTTCTGCTGGCTCAGCTGTTCCAGGGTTTTTCCTGGGCAATATTTTATTGAATTTAAATTTCTATCCTGTGTAACCTTCTACCACTAAGACCTTTCTCACTAGCTAGACTTAAGCTAGCATTTTCACCAACAATTGTCTTTGGCAATCTCATCTAAGGTCATAGATTCAAGTATTTGTATTCAAGCATACTTTGTATTGCTTTGCTTTGTTTTGTTTTGATCTGGTTTTGGTCCAGGTGCAATTCCCTTGGTATAATGATCTCCTAATGGATTCTAGGATCTATATAAGTAGTATTCATTTTTTTCTGCTGAGCTGCAAACTCTATTTCCAACTAATAGGGAGCCCTATCTGTATGCTTTAGCAGCACCTTAAAAATCTTTTTTTTTAATAGAATGAGTCTATCTTTTCTCCTAAACAGACCACCTTTAGATTTCATAAATCCATTATTGACACCAATCATGCTCAAAACCTCAATATAGTTTATTACTGTGCACATAGTTGACAATTCTACTTTTGAAACATTTCTTTAATTTCTTGAACTATAACACCACTTTCAAAATATTAGTATCACATCTTATTATCATCTGTCTATTATAATAGCCTAATAACTGAGCTCCTCTTTCATTCCCTTAGCCAGAGTAAACTTACATATGTTCAGATCTGATCTTGATGTGCCTCTCTTCAAAGTATTCTGTTTTTAAAAAATAGTGTAAAAAAGGACAAAGTATTCTATGTTTCTGTAGTGCTCATCATGTAAAACTGAAACTACACAGATTGGCACAAAGGATCTATTTTCAAATTTGGGGTTCCGATAACTTTCTGTGTAACTTTGTCTAAATCATAAACTCTCTCTGAACCCCACTTTTTTCATTTAAAAGTGACAGAGTTAGACTAGATGGTTTCTATTTCCTCCCATTCTGTAATTTCCCTTCTGGCTGATACAATTGATAATGACTGAAATTTTCTTGGGAAAAGTGCAAATTCAAATATTGCGAAGATATGACTTCACATGTGCCATGGAAATTAAAAATTAAATATCTAAAATCAAAGCAAATAAGGTGCATTGAGAATAAGTATGCATGTTTTAACAATATATGTTTGTTCAACAAACACTGATTTAGGCCCATCATATACAAGGAACTGCCATTTGTAGAAAATTACATTCTTGTGGATAATTTTATTGAATGATATCTCATGAATATAACTCCTACCTCTCATTTTTAATTTTAGATACCTTGGAATGATTCATTGCAAATTTTCCATCAAGTATATTATAAAATTAATTGTTGTAATCTCTTTTGTTAAAGGCTTGAGAACTTTGCAACTTGTTCTAGGTGAAGAGGAAGAAATTGAAGTCCAATGATAGTTCTTATGACCAATTATTTAAATTTCTCATGATTTTGAGGTGATGAGAGAGTTATGATTAACTCTCTTAGGGTGATGACCCTATTGATATACTATTTTCTCTTCTCGTAGGAGGTCATAACACTAATAACAGACTAGCACATTCTTTACTCTTACTACAAAGCTAGTAATGTTTTATAATAATGACATATAAAGAACTATCAATAAGTCAAAATGCTGAGTGTTAATCCTTATTGAAATATTTCTCCTTTGCCAAATTATTGCAGTTTTGGTTAAAAAAGTGAACAATTTGGAAAGTATCACATTTCATAATGTGACAAGGAAGCTTTCAAGAAATTAGGAAGATATCCTTACCATAATCCTTGAGTTCTTTAAACTAACCACTGTCTCTAGATATCATGGATTATGCTTACAATTTTTAAAAATAATGTTAAATCAACTTTATCTACACACTTCATTGATTAAATTCACATTTCATTCATATGTTTTTATGAAATTTAGAAGATAACCAGGCAGCTTGAGGGATTAATATTGCTTTGGCATTTATAAAACACCAGCTATGAAGTTATACATAAAAAAAAAGAATGATTTGTATGACAATTGTATTAATGTTCACTCAAATAAAATAGAAAAGGCATACAACCTCTTTTCTATATGGCTGAATAATCTACTTATGTTCTGTTTCATTCCTATGAGGAATAGCTCCCGAGGAAACTGATCCCAGTACCGTATACATGATAGATTCTTTCTATGGTCATTTTTGGGAAATTTTATGAAATTGCTTCTTAGGATTGGAAGATATGGATAAGTTGTAAAAACTAATCTTACTTAGTGTTAAAGCCTTTGAAAAAATATGCATGGATATAAATTTTCTTTTGCTGATGGATTATCATGTTGATGAGATTGTCATAGGTCCTAATATAGTTCATAAAGAACCTATTAAAAAAAATGATTCTGAAGAGAAATGACCACTGTGCAATAAAATAGATAGCAGCACAGAAATGTTAAAAATTCAGGTGCAACATGGATCAGTATAGAGAGGTCTGACTTCAGAGTCAGAAAGACCTGGGTTCAAGTCTCCTCTCTGATATATACTGGTTTATTCCTCTTACTCAAGTTCCTTCACATCTCTGTGTCCTCAAACAACTCCCCAGTCTCCAAGTTGCAGAAGAGTTGCTAAGCTTCTTTGTTACAGGGAGTTTTTTTCATGAAAAGGGGGACTTTCTCTTTCATCCCCCTCAATTCCTCCTTCTCTCCTCCCCTTCTGTACCATCATTTCCTTTCCCTTCCACTTCTCTCCTTCTTTCTCTTTCACCTCCTCCCATTAACTTCCTCTTTTCCTCCTTCTTAACATCATTCTTCTCCCTCCTCTCTTTCCACTCCCCTTCTCCCTTTCCTTCCTGTCCTTTCACCCTCCTTCTATTCTCCTTTTTCTCCCTCCTTACCTTTCCTCTTCCTTCTCCCATCTTCCTCCCCCTTCTTTTCCCTTTCTTTTTCCCCCTCTCCTTGTAGTAGACCGGGGAGGGCAGCCAGATTAACTAGGAATGATCCAAGTGTTTTATTTTTGTAGACCACAGGTCTTGTTGGACTGGCAGTATGTGAGACCCCATGGGAGCAGCTAAGATTATTATATTTGAAGATTCTTGATGCTCTTGAGTTTATGCCCTCAAATGCAGCCTATAGAAAGTACACAGAACAGATTACAAATGAAAGGCTGAATATGGTAAAAGAGGAAACAAATCTTCAGATACTAGAGGAAAAGCTTCAGGCTAGCTAGCTAGAAGAGTTGATTCTTCAGGCTGAAAATGAATTATCACTGGCAAGAAAAATGTTGACATGGAAACCCTGGAGGCCTTTAGTGGAAGAACCGCCAGCCAACCAGTGGAAATGGCCATTATAATAAATGTTAAATAGCTATGATATATAAACTTTAAATCATTAAACATCTGTTTAAATACTACTAAAATATTTTTGAATTATTGGAACTTTATTAACAGGAAAACTGAAACAAGGTAGTTAGGGAAAAAAATTAGTGAGGGACTAATGTATGATAGGGATGGACCATGGTCATTTTAATCTGAAAAGCATTTATTCATAAAACATTATTTTAAAAATGCTTAAAGAAAGTGATTGCACTGTAATTTGGAAAATCTAACCAGAAACTTTTTTTTTAAATCTTCAATCCAAGAACAAAGAAAACAGCAGAGACTAATAATCTAAGTCACAAGAAACAATCAGAAATTGAAGTACAATCTGGATAGGAAGATTTCCTTTAGTATTTTTCAACATTTAGTTTAAAAGTTTGCCCTAAGTTATGTTAATTTCTAAGAAAGAACTGAATAAGGTGGTATGCTTGAATTTTAATTGAACACTTTAAAAATGTTGAACTGTTGTATGGAAAATATCTGATTAGCTGAGATTCTAAAACTTATTAATTGAATGTTTTTATATAATTGCATGCATTTTTCCACATTCTGAAAGTAAGATAAAAGGTTTTCAAATTGAAGTTGACTTACTTGGCTTTGAGTGTATGTACTTAGTGAAGGAAAATCTAATTTTAATTCATGCAATTTGGCTCTTATACATATTAAACAGAAATGTTTACTGAAAAAAATGAAAAGGGGGACTTGTACATCAATTAAATCACAGGTCTAAATTTTTAAAAAAGGAAGGAAGGGAGAGAGGGAGGGAGGAAAGGAGGAAAAAAGAAAGGGAAGAAGGAAGGGAAGGAAAGGAAAGAAAAAAGAAAATGAAAGATGTACAGGGCATATTTTTCATCCTCACCTAAATGACTTCTTTCATCCACTATGTAGATGTCCACATTCCAATATAGACTTGGGGGTCTATGTCTCTGGCTATCATCTTATATCTCTTGGCCTGTTCCTGACTAAACTCTTTAAGAAAGACATCTACAAATCATTCCTCCACTCCCTCTTTCACTCAGTTCTAAACCCTCTATATCAGGCTTCTGATCTCATCATCCAATTGAAACTGATCTCTCCAAAATTACCAATGGTCTCTTAATGGCCACTCTCTTCTGGATATTCTCTTCTCTCCAGGATTTTATAGCATTGCTCTCTTTTGTTTATTCTCCTCTCTATCTTCACTGCTTAGTCTACTTTTCTGCATTTTTCCTCCAAGAAATTCCTGCTAATTGTAGTTGTCTCCCAAGGCTCTATCCTGAGACCTCATCTCTTCTTCTTTTCTATTGTTATCTCATTAGCTCCAGTGGATTCAATTATCATCTCTAAGCAGAGCAGATGATTCTCAAATCTATTTATCTAACCCTAACCTCTCTCTTGGTCTCCATTTTCCCATCACTTACTTCCTTTTGGATATCTATCTCAAAATGAATTCCTCATAGACATTTCAAATTTGACATCTCCAGAACAGAATTCAATATCTTCCCCACCTCTTATCTTCTCCCAAATTTCCCTAGTACCATCAAGGGAACCATTCTTCTAGTCATATAGAATTGGTTTCATCCTAAATCCTCATTTTCACTCATGCCACACATCCAATCTGTTTTGAAGTCTTGTCATTTCTACCTTCCTATATCTCATATGTTCTTTATATCCATTCACACTGTGATGAATAAAAAGTCCCAGAGACATAGTTACTGTGTAATGAATAATCAATTTCTCAATTAGGCTAGCAAATAATCAATAAATTGGTGGTGAGTGGTCTCTTTTGGTAACCAAAGATAAAACCATGGAGATCCCAGAATGTTTAAAAACCTTTGGAAAAGATGATTCCCCCGACATATAGAAATCAACTCTCATTGATAAACAATCAATGACAGGGTGGACATAGTAATGAAGAGGTAGGCTCAAAGTCTTCTGTGTCTCCTGCTGAGATTATGATTTGCTCATGAGGCTCAGCTGCCTCCAACAATCTGGACAAAGAAATCTATCTCTACCCAGACCACTCTAGTTGGTTTTCTCCTTCATAAGCTGAGCCATTCTACATTCTAATGGAAGGTTCCAAGGATAGGGATTTATTTCCTTTGGGAAAAAATTCATCTAGACTAGATTCTGTTTGTACTTTAAATAGAAGTAAGGTCCTTTAGTTGAGTGGGGTCCTGCCAAAGATCAAAGAGAATGTACCCCAGGAATTTGTGCAATCTTATCTATCAGCAATGTACTTTAGAGACTGCCTGAATGACCTGAGCTGGTCTCTAATGAAGAAATAGAAGGAAAAATCCTCAATATTAATTTAATAATTGGTTATTAACATAATAGAAAAAGAATCATTTCTCTCAGCACAGACGGTACCAGAGTGAAGACTTTCTTCATAGCACATATGAACTAGTTAATACAGCCTTGTTGTTGGTATCCTTGCCTCAATACTCTCTACTTGACTGCTCACAGCTGGAGGTTGGATCTTTCCAAAAGCCTGGCTTAACTATATTACCCCATTGCTCAATAAGATCCAGTGATTCCCTTTTACCTCCAAAAAAAATCCTCTGTTTGGCTTTTAAAGGCTTTCACAACCTGACTTCTTCTTACCTTTCTAGTCTTCTCATACTTTACTCCCCTCCATATAGTCTATAAACTATCCATTCTGGACTCCTTGGTGTTGCTCATACCCAAAATTCTATTTCCGTACTTTGCAACTTTTTAATATTGCCCTTCCCTGCCCCAGTTCCTGCAATGCTCTCCCTCTGCTCTGCCTCCTGGCTTCTGTGGCTAATTTCAAGTTTCAACTGAAATACCACCTTCTATAGGCTTTTACTGGTTCTTATTTCTGCCCATGCCTTCCCTCTAAGATTACTTTCCATTTTCATCTACTATATTTAATAGGTGCAAAATTATTTGAATATTGTTGCCTCTATAAGAATATTAGTTCTTTCACAATAGGGATTGTGTTTTCGCATTTTTTTTCAACTTTTTAACTTTTGACTTAATGTGGTGTCCAGGACACAGTAAGTACTTTGCTGATTGATTAAGTAAAAACTTTTTGGGTACTAACCTGTAATTTCATTGGTGTTTGGAATTCTTTCTACCAATGCAATTCATCACCTTATTTTTAACTTATAGTATTAGATGACCAGAGAACAGAAAAGTTAAGTGCCTGTTCAGGATTCTACTTGTCCTTGAAGATAAGACTTGTGCTCCATTATTACTGACTCCAAGGTTACCCTCTATCCAACAATCCATACTGTTTCTCAATATTAAGAATACTTAATAGAAATGAAATGGCAGCTCATGTTAGGTATTATAGAACCCTAACTTAGGTCACTTTTTTTCACTGACATTGTCTTCGTTCTGGTAAATCCTGAAGCCAAGTAAGATTATTTAGATTTTCATTACTATGCATATACTTCTTCAAGTAAACGGGAGAAAGGAATCATTAAGCAGGAAAACTGGTGAAGGATATTTGTTCAGAGCAATAGAAATCAGGGCTTTTTTAATGTTTTGACTTTGAGTGATCACTGAAGCAAAGATTTTTCCTTTGGAGCCTATAAGCTGTGTTTTCTAATATTCATGTGTCTTATTAAGGTTAGGAACTGAAGCAGATGTCACAACTCAGCCACTGCTTTGCTGTTTGATCTGGAAACAAGTACATACCTGCTTTAAGCTTCAGGTTTCTGATCTGTTAAATGAGGATGGGGAAATGCCACCTGATCTAGTACCTCAAAATTGTACTTATCCTGTTAATGAGACAGAGCTGTGATTTTAGTGTTACAGATCAGCAATTGTCATTTTTCATTTTGAACTTTACTTTGTTTTTATTGACTTGAAAGTTTTGATTAAAAAGTGAAGAATAGAAGAATAAAAATGAAAACAAAAATCTTAAAGCTTTTAAAATATATGTATTGTGCATATATATATACACATATGTTTATATGTATGTATATGTGTGTATACTCAAAATATATTTAAAAGCACCTTAAAAAGATGCCTTCTACTATCATGATATACATAGAGAGTGCTCTGGATAAATAAATCTCCAATTGAACTTTCAGTCTCCCAAAGTGAATTTCAGATCTGACCAATGATAAATCAGGCTCAATTTCAATTTTGAAAGTGATCGCATTCAAAGTTAGTAGACAGTGGAAACTTGAGGTCCTAATAAAAGTCATTTTGCTATGTTAGTGGCAGCTTTCCCACCATGAAAAATATATATGCAAAATTGAAAAGAAAAAAAATAAGAAGAGCTTCCATGCACTGACTAAATTTGGATTTATTTCTCATCCTTTATCAAATACCATTTTCTTGATAAAGCCTTCCCTTCCAAAATCTGCGCAATTTTGTTTCTTTTCCTTATCAAATAGACAGCTTTCTGTCAACCAGCAGCATTTCTGCTACTTTTTGTGTGACTAGTTCTTGGAGGAGGAGGGGAAGCAGGGAGTAGTTGCTAAATTCCCTGTGTTCTGGTAGCTATGACCAAATTTTTTAAGATGGCGGCAAAGTCACTTCATCGGCTCAGTTGGCTGACCTTAGCCACTGTAAATGGCTACATGTAATTAATATAGGTACATCAACATAGCCCTAGTTTTGAAGTGAAATTTTATCTTATTGCTGGCACCACTAATACTAACCTGATCCTTATCTGTCTAAGAAAAAACATTCCTTCGTAACAGGCCTGCATAACTCTTTACAACTTGCACATACCTCTTGAAAATTATGAAAGGCCCTTTGTATCAAAACCTGGGGTAAACAGGACATATAAGACCTCTTGGAGGTATCTGCTGGTTTTGGTAGCGTGATCGGGTTAATCTGCAAGTTGTACTCTGTTTCAAAAATCTATGAAGAGAAACATAGTCTGCAATATTCTTTTCAATTCTCTGTTTATTCATGGGCAAATAAAGCCCTTTAAAAAGGAAGAAGAAATCTCAATAAAGAGAATGTTATGGAAGAACTCTGGCCACTGGGATTGTGGTAATCCATGGGTGGTACAGTTGAAAAAGGACTCGACTATGGGTAAAATTAGCTGGACACTAAACTCAACTCTTCTACTAGATAATTGTGCATCTTCTCTTTGAAATTAAGGGATTGGCCCAAGTCAGGAGATGTTTATAATTAAGCTCAGTTATAAAACCCTGTGACTATGGGACTTTTTTTTTTCTGACATTTCTGTATTTAGTTTTCTTAATCAAAAAAAAAATCCTAGCTACTCCTAAAGTATTTCATCATGGATTCTTTCATTCTCCCTTATAATTTTTTTTTGTTTGCTTTTTGGTAAGACAATCAGGGTTAAGTGACTTGCCCAGTGTCACACAGCTAGTATTTGTCAAGTGTCTGAGGCCGGATTTGAACTCAGGTCCTCTTGACTCTAAAGCCAGAGCTCTATTTATTGTGCCACCTAGCTGCCCCTCTCCCTTATAATTTTAAGTGGAAAGCTTTATTCCTTTTTTAAAGGCTAACCATCCTACCTTCATTCTTGGCTTTATCCTCTTCCATCTTTCTATGAAGGCTTGCTCCTTCCAGTCAAACCCTTTCTCTTTGTGTTCAAACATGTATGATCTAGAGATCTTTGCTTGCCTCTCAGGCCTCCCTGCAGTTCCTGCACATTTCTCTTATCTTTTTTTCTGACAATTTTCTTAAACGGTCATTCCCATCAACTTTCTCAAAATTCTGCCTCATTTTCTCATGACCCTTTTCATTCTTAATCCCCTTCAACTTAGTGTCGGTCCTAACCCTTCCTCTGAAAATTTGTTTTTTAGAGACTACCAGAAGATTATCTAAATAACAACTCCTCTCTTTACCTTTCTTCTGCTCATTCACCACTGTTGATCACCCCCTCCTTCTTGGCTTAATGGGAACAACATTGAAGTGGAATGTAGGAGGTATGGTTCCTAGTTTGTATTCTGCCACTAACTAGTGATGCAGCATTAATTTTATCAGGAATTTAATATCTCTGTGTTTCTGTTGCTGTGCCTTTTCTGTGCAATGAAGGGGCTGTCCCAGGTACACTTAGCATGATGTCTGACACATAGTAGGCACTTAATAAATGATTGTTTCATTGTTAGCATTTTCCCATTTCTCCATCTATTGAATGAATTGGATTAGATAGATTTCAAGGTCCCTTCTAGCCTCTAAGTCTTTGTTATTCTTTGAATTCTCTTTTCTGGCTTCTGTGACTCTAGAGTAGGTGATTCTTCTATTTCTCTGATCGGTACTTCTCTGGCTTTTTTGAAGACTCTTCTTCCTCCTTTGTCCCTATAAATAGGGGCATGTCTTGAGGTTGAGTTCTTGACTCATTGCTCTTTGTTCTCTGCTTTCCCTCAGATTGTTGTTGTTCATTCTTCATTTTCAAAGAGGACCAATGACATAAGAATGGTGATGTCTTCTCTTGCAAGTGAATTGCATGTAAGTGAAGCAGGGCTGCATAGTCATTCACCTCACTCTTTCCTCCAGAGTCATCAGAGTCTAGTGGTAAGGTCATCTATAGATCAGGATGACTGGCAATGGTCCCAGATGCAGTGGGAGACCTTGGCCTTTTTAAGCTAAAGTCTTTACCACCTTTGGAAATTACATCCCTTCTTTTGCTCCATCCATCATCTCCATGTGGACTACTTTTAAATGGATCCCTCTTGTCATGACTACCCCTCTGAGCTCTCATCCCACACCTCCTATGAGACATTTCCATTATGAAATCCAATCAGTATCTCAAACCTATATGTATAATGCTGATTTTCTCCGTTCTGTCAATAGTAATATCAGTTTTCTGGTCACTCAGGTAGGAATGCTTGGGAGTATCTTACACGGAATAAGTATGCAATACTTACTTGATGGAAGAGAGTGGATTAGAGACTAGAACTCTCCTTAATGCCTCTCTGCCTCATCACCCATGTCCAAGGAATCACTAAGCCTTGTGGTGCCTTCCTCTCCAACAGCTTTCATGAATGCTTATTTGCCATTTCTAATGCCACCATCCTTATACAGTTTCCTTTCATCTTGGGTCCAAATTATTACAATAGCCTTTTCACTTGTCTCCGGCTTCTAGGCTCTCTACTCTGTACTACAACTACAAATATTTATTAAGTATTTATTCTTTGCAGCAGTAAATGCTAGGCAATTGAGGGAAAGAAAAATCCAGGAAAAAAAAAGTTCTTCTTTATGGGGTTTACAGTCAAGTACTAGGACATTATAAGAGATAATAACAGTCATAGAAAACTAACATCTAGGTGAAAATTAAATGCTTAGTAAAAATCCCAAACTAATTTTCTTATTTTTTAAATTCATTTTTTATTTAAATTAATAAGTATATTTCTCTATTCCACTCCACTCCTACTGAGAAAGAAAAAAAAAACAATAGAACAAGTATATATAGTCTAAGAAAAAAATAATTCCCACATTGATCATGTCAAATATTCATGTCTTATTCTTCATCTTGAGCCTATCATCTCTCTGTCAGGAGGTGAGTAGCATTTTTCAACATAATTCCTTTGGAATCATAATTGGTCATTTTGTTGATCAGAGTTCTTAAGTCTTCCAAAGGCTTTGTTTTTCTTTTCACATTGTTGTTATTTTCTTAAAATACAGGTTTGAACATTGCACTTTCTTTCTCAAATATTTTCTATGGCTTCTCAACATCCCCAAGATCAAATTCCAGATCTTCCCCTTGGCATCTACCTGGCATTCCAATTCTAATGCTCTTTTGTTCTTAAATATGGACCAACCACTTCACCGTATTTCCTTGCTATCCCTTAAACATGTATTATTAATAAAGAAGCAGCATCTACAGCCCTACCAATAGGAATGTCTTCCAAGTTCCAACCATGATTTTTTGTACCCAAAATATAAGACTTTTAAAATTTTACTTCATTTGATCCAGTCTAATATCATAGTTTTTCAAGGCCTTTCTGTATCCTGACTTTGTCATCCAGTGCATTATTTATCCTGGATCCTAGGTGGTGAATATATATATATTGAAATTTGCTAGATAGTGTTAGTTAGATCTCTCGACCTGCAGTCAGGAAGACTTGAGTTCAAACCTGGCCTCAGATACTTACTAGCTTTGTAACAAGCTAAGTCATTTACCTGCTGCATGCATCAGTTTTCTCATCTGTAAAATGGAAGTAATAATAGAACCTACCTCTCAAAGTTGTTGTACAGATGAGATAATACATGTAAAGCACTTTACAAATCTTAAAGCAACATAACCTCTAGCTATTATTATTATTGTTATTAATATTATTATTATTATATTTAAATTTGATGACAACAATATTTCTTTATCCAAGTCATCAATAAGCCAAAAAAAAAAAAGGTTAAACAGCACAGTGCCAAACTCTGTTCCCCAAGGTACTGTATGGCTCTGGAGACCTCTAAGCTAACACTGAACCATTCACAATGAGTCTTTGAGTAGACCACCTAACAAACTCATCAGATTGTGGTATTGTCTAATCCATATCTCTCCATCTTCTTCACAAGAAAAGTAGATGTTTATTCAAAAGCTTTGCCAAGATTTAAGTAAATTCTCTCCAAAGAATTTCTCTTATCTCCTATTTCTGTAATCCTGTCAAAAAAGGAAATACATTAGTTTAGCATGACTTACTCTTGATAAAGTCTTACAAGCTCTTTGTAATCACTGAATTTTTTTCTAGACATTTGCCAACTATGCATTATTGAATTACCCCCAGGAATTTTGTGTCAAGCTTACTTACCTGAGTTTGAAGTCAGTGATTGTTTCCCCTTTTTGAAAACTGTAACATTTGCCCTTCTTCAATCCACTTTCATTTTCCATAATCATTTAATTATTAGTGACAGAAGGGCTCAGCAATCATATCACATCTGCCATTTTTGTTTGTTCTGTTTTGTTTTGTTCTTGTTTGTTTGTTTGTTTTTTCCAGAACCCAAAGATGTGGTCCATCTGGGCCAGGTAAAGAATTCTTCACATTCAACTAGATGATCTCTTACTATCACCTTACCTCTCTTGGGCATCAACTCCCTGTTAGTCATTTGTATTCTTTTATTTCCAAAGCAACGATCATAGGCCTAGATAAAGAAGGAAACAAATGCTTTCACTCTGTTGTCAGTTATCATCATCCCATACATCCAAAAGAAGATCCTAGGACTTCTTCAATTCTTCTTTTCCTCTCAATATAGTTTTCTTTTTTTTTTGATGCTACCCTTTTTGTTATCTTTACCTACCCTTACTAGTCTCAAGACATTTTGATATTTGACACTTCTTACATTATTCTGAGAGATTGTTCCATATTCTTATATTCATTTTCTTTTACCTGAAATTCCTTCCATGTTCTGCATATTTATTTTTAAAAGCTAAGTAAGGGGGCAGTGAGGTGGTGCAGTGAATAGAGCACTGGCCCTGAAGTCAGGAGGACCTGAGTTCAAATGCAGCCTCAAGCCAAACACTTGACACTTACTAGCTATGTGACCCTGGGCAAGTCACTTAACCCCAATTGCCTAAAACAAAAAAAAAAAGCTGAATAAGTTAGTGAGCTCCTAGTACATACATTGGTCTTAGCAAAATTCTTCTTTTTTTTTCATTTGGAATTGTTTCCCCAGAATTTCATTCTTGAGTACATAATAGGAACTAACATTTTTATAGCACTGAATGTGTGTCAGCCACTATGCTAAGCACTTAAAAATTATTATTTCATACGATCCTCAAAATAACCCAGAGGCAGGTAGGTGTTCTTATTATATACACTTCACAGCTGAGAAAACTGAGGCAAACAAGTTAAGTAATATACCCAAGGTCACACAGCTAGCAATTGTCTGAAGCCAAATTTTAACTTAGGTCTTCTTGACTCTAGGCCCTGCAAGCCATCCACTGCATCACTCAGCTGTCTGACACACATCAGATTATTCCCATTTTTTTTCTCTTCTCTTCTATCACAATCTCTGGGAAATACTGATTATTTTCCTCCAGGATTCCCCTAACTTCTAACCCAGGAATAATTTAGTAAGAAGAAGAATGAAATCTAGGATAAAATTTTCACTCATTGTTTATTTCATCTTTTGATGAATAAAATTATTGCCAAAAATAAGTTAACAAATTCTTAGCTGTTCTGCTTTTGGAAGAGTGGGTAAAAAATATCTAAAAAATGAGGTCCCGCTTTACTACTATCATGCCTTTGTACAAGTTTATGAAATGTTTCCCAAACTCTCCATCTGTGCTCACTATCGGCACAGTATTTTATTATATACAATGTCAAAAATCCTTTGTATTACTTCCTTCTTTGATCTTAACCTCAATATTCCACATCTCTACTCTTACCCCCTCTGTTTTTCAGATTTCCCTACATGAATGTGCCTTCTTAATATACAATGATGTCTAATCCACTTCCCCAGTTAAAATGATGGCAGAGTATGAAACATGCAAAGACAGCATTTATAGAGCAGATAGTCACCTAGTTGATGACAGCTGATATCTGGGGGAGGGGAGAAGTTGAGCTATGGGATTGAGGCAAGGGGTATTGAAAGTATATGGATTCTGAAAAATAATTACCAAAAAAAGTGACCTAATTGGTGCTGAGGCCTCATTAATTTGAACATTGAATTCCATTATTTCTATGGAAATCACATTAATTCCTGCATATACTTCTAAGTCAGTAACTTGAATAGCTACTCTAGATGGAGAGCTACAGTGGTCTTGGAATGAAGAAATCCAAGCTCTGTGTCAGACACACATACTCATGATAAAAGACTACTCATTTAACCTCTTAATGCCCAAAGAACTCCATAAGACTATAAATCATAGAGGGATTGCTGATCTGTATCTTTGGAGAGTTTTCACACTAAAATTTTCTTATACCAAAGCCATTACAGGTCTAGGGGGAAAAAGAAAAAATCCCATATTAAGAAAGACAAATAAGAAAGATATATTACATTCTTCCTACTTCTGTCTCTTTTTCTCTGTCTCTCTTTGTCTTTCTCTCTGTCTTGCTTTTTGTCTCTCTGTCTCTATCTCTCCCTGTTTCTCTCTTTGTCTGACCCTTTCTCTGTGTGACTGCCCATGTCTCTTTCTCTGTGTCTGGCTGTGTCTGCCACTCTGACTCTCTCTCTTCCTCTGTCTCTCACTCTGCCTCTGCCATTCTCCCTCTCTCCTTTCTCATGCTCTGATGCTCCCTTCCTCCCTCTCTATGTGTCTCTGTCTCTGTCTGTCTGTCTGTCTGTCTCTCTTTCTCTCTCTCTCTCTCTCTCTCTCTCTCTCTCTCTCACACACACACACACACACACACACACACACACACACACACAGAAACACACACACCACCCTCTGGCCTCTCACATGCAGCTGTTAGCAGACATTCCTCTTCTCCCTAATGATTTCTATACTCATGCACAGGAATTTTAATTCTTAAAGACAGTTAATAAAGACCTGGGGTCCATGAATATATGCATACATATAATAGATAGAGATATTTTGATATAATATAATCCGTTTCATTTTTAATCTTAAGTATTTTATTTTCTGTATTAAAAGATACTATTCAGAGAAGAGGTCCATAGGCTTTACCAGACCAATGAAGGTTTCCACCGTACATGAAAAGTTGAAAACACCAGCTATAAAGGGACATTTAGGTAATATCCTAGCTGACCTGGACAGTTCCTTCTTTAAAGGAACAATATCAATATCTTAGAACCTACAGTGCCTCAGACTACTGCAGGATTTAGTGCAAGAAGGAACCTTAGAGATCACCTCATTTTACAGATAAAGAAACTGAGGTTTAGAGAAGTAAATGATATAACTTAATTATATGGTTCAAAACTTGTTTCAGGTCCCACGTTGAGAAATAACAGAGCTAAGGTTATAGAATCTTAAATAGAGAAATGGAGAGGATTAGAGAGTTGATCTAGAAGTTCAGTAATTTTCCCATGATCACTGAATGATTGCACTGGGACTTGATCATGGGGAAAATATGGTGCCTTTCCCATTGTGTCATCATCACTTTTCCTATTCTAGTATGCTGCTTCAATGGCATCTTCTAGAATTATACAACCATGATGTTAGTTTAGGTTTTCTAGCAACTGCTTTTAATCCAGATACCTAGTGACTGGTTTCTGAGATAAACAGGATAAGAAAAGATATTTAATGGCCTCTAATTTCCATTTCTGTGCCCCTAAGCAATTTATTTGATCTTTTGATATCTCATTTGTGCCACTTATAATATCAATATCAATCTCTATATATATATATGTGTGTGTGTCTGTGTGTGTTTATATATATACATATATGTATACACATGCACACATATATATATACATGCACATATATATACATACACACATATATATGTATACACAGGCACACGTGCACACACACACACGCACACATATATACATATATACATATATACATATATATAATTATGGAGAGAGTCTCAGACGGTGAGAGTAAGGGTTTACATGACATTTATAGGTTTGATTTAGCAGCATGGTGTAAGAGACAAGAGCACTGGACTTAAGGTCAGAAATTCCATCATTGAAATTCTGCCTCAGAACCATACTGGTTCTATAACCATAGGTAAGTCATTTAAATTCTCTGGGTCTCAACTGTAAAAAGAGAGAGTTGGCCCCTTGTTATTCTAAATTCTGTGTTCCTATTGTAACAGGACATGCACAAAACTGTCCTGCCAGCTTCTAGCTGCCCATATAAAGTCTCTGTACATCCCCTAATCACATGGGTCTCTCAGGTCTCAAGGAATCTGTGTCTCTCTTCTGTCAGTTCTATGGTTTCTCTTATACTATAAGCTGAAGAATTTTTCCCCAACCCTCAGCCTGTTTCAGTAATAGTAGCAATGAAAAGTCTCTTACTCCTCAGGGTTGCCCTTATCTCAGTCACCAGTCAGGTGCTATCTGTGGAAGAACAGTCAATAATGGGGAAGGAGATAAAAGTGTCACTGCCCACCAGTCTCTATCCACAACAAACGTAGCTTTCATCACTCCTTTGCTATTATTCCTCCAAGGTCTGGTGTCAAGCAGGGAAAGACCTGAAATCTGAAAGGCCTTCAGACAAATTCCAAACAGAACTAGATTTTCTGTCTGATTTTCCACTTACAGCTCAGCTATGGACAGAGAGGGGTTACTGAATGGACTAGGTTGAGAACCTTCAAAAATCTGTCCCCCTGAGAATTTCTGATGCTATTTCTTTCTTTAAATGGAAGCTTAAAGTGTCAGGATAATAATGATTTTTAAAAAGACTTCACACATCTATCTTTAAAATGTTGAACAAAAAGACATGAGAAGCAAAAGAGCTATAAATCAGCCTGTATAGTAACTTTCACTATCCTTGTTAAGGGGATAGAGGTGCCATTTTTAACTCTGATTGAACAAATGGAGTATAACTAATGAAGTCCTGAAGCTTTTTTACTTTATAACATTTGAAATAATCCCTGCTTTATTGGGGCATAGGAGAGCACTTTACTGAAACTGTCAGGGTATCAGAATAACCGAATGAGAAGAAAATGAGCATTTATACAGCACTTACTATGTGTTAAGAACCATGCTAAGCATTTTTACAAATATTATCTCATTTGATCCTCACAACAACCCTAGGAGGTAGGTGATATAATTATCACGTTCTTTTTATAGTTGAGGAAAGTGAGGCAAATAAAGGTTGTTGCCCAGGGATAAATAGCTGGCAATTATCTGAGGCTGGATTTGAACTCCAGTCTTTCTGACCCCAGACCCAGTACTCTATCTGCTCTGCCTTTTAGGATATTTATCTTTTTTCAAAATTCAGGTCAGTCACTATGTCCTTTTTTGAGCTTCACCTGCCCCGTATAACATTAGCGTTCTCTTCCTTCTAAAATATTCTGAGAAATCTTTGTCTGAACTCTTCTTTACTCCCAATACTTTATTAACTTTTTCTATTTTCATGGTTTTAACCCACTAGAAAAAACAACATCCTTAAGAGCAAGGATTTCTACACTTTTTTTCTGGTCTTATTCTCTCCTTGTTCCAGAACAGCATCTGGCACAGAATAAATGTTTAATTTTTTTTCATGTTATGGACACTCTTACATCATTTCATTTCTGAATATATTCCTTCCACTCCCTACCTTTTGAGTCACACCTTATAGTAGAGAAGAAGAAGAATAAGAAGAACAAGAAGAGAAGAGAAGAAAGAAGGAAAAGAGGAAGAAGAAGAAGAAAAGAAAGAAGAAAAAGAGGAAGAAGAAGAAGAACAACAACAACAACAACAACAGCAGCAGCAGCAGCAGCAGCAGCAATGCATTCAGGTAAGCTAACCAAATTGCCAATAAATTCTCAGTGTGTGTGCAATATTCCATACCCATACTCTCCTATTTCTGCAAAGAAGGAAAAGAGCTGCTTTCTCCCATCTATTCATTAGGGGTCATTATAATTCCACAGCATTCAGTTTTAAGGTTATTCTTGTTGTAATTCTTTCTCTTTAAATTATTTTAATAATTACTTTTTAATGCTATTTTGCCCTTCATCTGTTCATTGAAATCATTCCATGTTTTTCTAACTTGTTACTATTCAGCATTTGTATACACATGAAATAATATTCAAGTGTATTCATACATTTCTCTAACCATTTCCAAATTAATGGACATCTGCTTTGTTAAAAATTCTTTGCCACCACACAAAAATGCTGCTGTGAGTACTTTTGTGTATAAGAGACATTTTACTTTATTGGCCTATTTATCTAGCAGTGGGATTTCTGAGGTAAAGGGTATGGACAATTTTGTAACTTTCTTAGTCCACTACAAATCATATTACAAAATGTTTGCAAAGATTCATAATCCCACCAACAATGTATTACTGTGTCTGTTTTTCTACGACCCTTTCAATATTGTTTATTCCAATATTTATTCATTTTTGCCAATTTGCTGGGTATGAGGTAAAACTTCTAAGTTGTTTTTATTTGCATTTCTCTTATTATTAAAAGCCATTTTTGCTGCAGTTATTTGGAGCAATCTTTCATATGGTTGTTAGCTATCTTCACTAGAACTTGGCACAGTTCTTGGCATGCAGTAGGCACTTAATAAGAGCTCAGATGGCACCTTCTGCTAAGGGTCTTTCCCAGTCCCCCAGCTGCTAGCACCATCCCAAGCTATCTTGAAACTTGAATATATATCTCATATATACCAATGCATGTGCATGTTGTCTCTTATGCTCCTTGCAGGTTTTTACTTCTTTATTTATCTCCCCAATATTTAACATTAGTGCTTGGCACCTAGTAAAAGTACTTAATGAATGCTTGTTGATTGGTTAGGTTGCAACTCTTCAATACCTTTATTCTGCTCCAGGCTACACTCCTGACTTTCCTGAACTTTCTCCATATACCTCAGAAACCTCTTCACCTTGGAAGTTTATTTCACCCCTGGACTTTATATATTGGTAGTACCTTCTTTCCTCTGATTGGCTAGTTTCTCTCCAAATCTCCCTTTTAAGGAGGAGGTCCATGCCAGCCATGTTTTCATTCCTGTACAGGCTGCACTCCCGACTCACCCAGAATTTTTCCACATGCTTCTCACATGGTACTTTCATTTCCCCCCATACCTGCTTTTTAGATACCTTTTATGGATTGTCTTCCTCCTTTAGAAAGTAAACTGCTTGAGGACAGGGACTGTCTTTTTTTCTGATTGTATTTGTATTCTCAGTACTTAGTAGAGCATCTGGCACACAGTAATCCCTTAACAAATGCTTCTCAACTTGATTTGACTTGACATACAGAGTCTTCCTGAATTGATGTAGCCAAAATTATTTATTTCCTACAGACTTCAGGTGATGAACCTCTCTGAACTTAGCTAGGCAGATCTTTAGATGATAGGAAGACGTGTAGTCTGTTACTTGTCACACACTCAAAGCCCTTGCAGCATGATGGGACCTGCTAGAGTTTGGTCTTCATCAGCATAGCCATTGAGAATGCAATGATATCTCCAGGTAGCAATGAGACATCCAAATATGATTTTACTGGAGTATATCATGGGACTTTTACAGTAGGAAAACACAACAGGAAACAATGATTTAGTGGTTATGAGATCTGTAAAAAATGTTTATTATTTTAATAGTAAAATAAAACAAAATTCTGATTTTGTTATAAACTGAAAACAGGGATAGATACTCTAGGTATCCTAATTTTTCAATTACAAGAAAGTAAAAACCCAAAATTTTAGTCTACCACATAGCTTCTAACTTGGCAAGTCCCTAACTGACACAAGGATATACTATACATGTTCATATTACCATTAAAAAAAATGGAGTTCCACTTCCTGGATCCAAGATGGTGGAATAAGAAGTCAGTCTCTCTCATCCTCCCTTAATGACCTTTGAAAGTCAATAAAATATCACCCCAGAAAAAAACCCTGGAATAGCTGAACCAGCAAAAAGTGGGATGCTGCAGCCTTGTAGCCAAGGAAGCTTGGGGGATTAATGAGAAAAGCACCTCTGGCTCTGGAGGAAGGGGAGCAGTATAAGACAGGGGGATTCCCAACAATCCAGCAGCAAGCCCCACCTCAATTTATCAGGGGGAGATTGTGAGCCTCAGGGTGGTGGAACAATCTAATGCCAACATCAGGACCCCCCCGAGTGCCTCAGTACAGGCAGTGGAACTGGTAGATACCAGCTTGGAAAATCACCACCTGCAATGGTGTTCTCCAGAGCCAAATGTTCTGGTGCCTCAGCACAACTCTGGAAAGTACAACTCTAAGAGGCAAAGCTCCAGGCTGACAGACATCCTCCAACAGCCAAATATATAAGTGCCAGGCTCAGGTGAGCAGGTGTCCTCCAGGGGCCAGACTCCCCACCCCCACCCCTGAAAGCTCCAGTGTTCCTGACACCAGCCCAACACCAGGTAAACTGCCAGAATCCTAAAGCCTTCAACTACCAGCACCTGAGGCTCCAGCGCATGAAGCCAGTGACCAGGTCCAGGGTTTTCAGCACAAGAAGCTTGGGTCAGTGACCCCTGAACTCCAGCAGAAGAGATCAACTTTTTTTTTTAGGTCAGGAAATAGACAAACAACATGAACAAAAATCAGAAATGGACAATGATCATAGATTTTTACTATGGGGACAGGGAAGATCAAGGCACAAATTCAGAAGAGGACAACATTGTCAATTTACCCACATCCAAAACCTCAAAGGGAAATATGAACTGGTGTCAAGCCAGAAAAGCTTTCTTGGAAGAGCTAAAGAAAGATTTTAAAAGTCAAACAAGAGAGGTAGAAGAAAAATTGGGGGGAAAATGAGAGGTATGAAAGAGAGAGACAATAGCTTGGAAAAAGGACAAAAATTAACTATAGAAAACAAATCCCTAAAAAGTACAGTTGGCCAAATGGGAAAAAATATATTGAAGAAAACAACTCCTTAAAAAGTAGAATTGGCCAAATGGAAAGGGAGGCACAAAAACTCATTGAGAAGAACTCTTTAAAAAGTAAAATGGGCCAAATGGAAAAAAGAGGCAAAAAATCTAATAGAAGAAAATAATTCATTAAAAATTAGAATTGGGCAAGTGGAAGCTAATGACTCTATGATACATCAAGAATCAGTCAAACAGAAAGAAAAGAATGAAAAAATAGAAGAAAATTTAAAATACCTCATTGGTAAAACAATTGACCTGGAAAATAGATCCAGGAGAGACAATTTAAAAAAGTATTTGTCTACCTGAAAACCAGGATAAAAGAAAGATCCTGGACAGCATCTTTCAGGAAATCATCAAGGAAAACTGCCCCGAGGTCATAGAACTAGAGGGTAAAATAGTCATGGAAAGAATCCACCAATCACTGCCTCAAAGAGATCCCAAATTGTAAACAGCAAGGAATATAGTAGCCAAATTCCAAAATTACCAGGTCAAAGAGAAAATACTGCAAGCAGCCAGAAAGAAACAATTGAAATATTGTGGAACCACTGTCAGGATTACGCAGGACCTAGCAGCTTCTACATTAAAAGGTCAGAGGGAGTGGAACATGATATTCTGCAAGGCAAAGGCACTTGGAATACAACCAAGGATCATCTACCCAATGAAAATGAGCATAATCTTTCAGGGGGAAGATGGACATTCAGTGAAATAGGGGACTTTCAAACCTTCCTGATGAAGAGAACAGAGCTCAACAGAAAATTTGATCTTCAAATACAAGACTCAAGAGAGGCATAAAAAGATAAAAAACAAAGAAAAAAAAACATGTTAATTAGGACAAATTTCTGTTCTCCATAAATCTGACAGGTAAACTATACCTTGCTCTCCTAGTTTGCTTATAGTATCAGACTTTACATCTAAATTGTGGAACCATTTTGACTTTATTTTGGTATATGGTGTAATATTTTGGTCTATGTCTAGTTTCTGTCATACTCTTCTCCAGTTTTTCCAGTTGTTTTTGCCAAATAGTGAGTTCTTTTCCCAGAAGAAGGGGTCTTTGGGTTTATCAAACAGTAGGTTACTATAGTCATTGATAATTGTGTCTTTTGTACCTAAACTATTCCACTGATCTAGCACTCTATTGCTTAGCCAGGACTGGTCAATAAAATTTAGGAAAGTTAGATATGGTTGACCTCTGGAGAAAATTGAATGGGCATAGAAAGGAATATACCTTTTTCTTGGTGCCACATGGACCTACACAAAAATTGACCGTGTACTAGGGCATAAAAACCTCATGATCCAATGCAGAAAGGAAGAAATGTTAAATACATCCTTTTCAGATCATGATGCAATAATACATGTAATAAAGGCCCATGGAAAGACAGACTAAAATTTTATTTGAAATTAAATAATCTAATTCTAAAGAATGAATGGATCAAACATCAAATCATATAAGCACTCAGTAGCCTCATCCAAGAGAATGATAATAATGAGACAATATACCAAACTTATGGGATGCAGAGAAACCAGTTCTTAGGGGAAGTTTTATATGTCTAAATGTTTACATGAATAAAACAGAGAAAGAAGAGATCAAAGAATTGGGCATGAAACTAACAAAGCTAAAAAAAGAAGAAATTAAAAATCTCCAATTAAATACCAAATTAGAAATTTTTAAAACCAAAAGAAAGATTAATAAAATTGAAATTATGAAAACTATTAAACTAATAAATAAAACTGAGAGCTGGTTTTATGGGAAAAAATCAATACAATAAATAAATCTTTAGTTAATTTGCTTTAAAAAATAAAGAAGAAAACCAAATTATCAGCATCAAAAATGAAAAGGGTAAATTCAACACCAATGAAGCGGTAGTCAAAGCAATAATTAGGAGTAATTTTGCCCAACTGTATTCCAATACATTTGACATTCTTAGGGAAATAAATGAATATTTACAAAAAATATTAATTGCCCAGATTAACAGAAGAGGAAATAAAATACTTAACCCCATTAAAAAAAAATTGAACAAGCCATCAATGCACTCCCTAAGAAAAAATCTCCAGGGCCAGAGATGGATTTACAAGTGCTTTCTGTTAAACATTTAAAGAACAACTAATTCCAATACTATATCAACTATTTGGGAAAATGGGAGGAGTCCTACCAAATTCTTTTCATGATACAGATATGGTGCTGATATCTAAACCAGGAAGAGCCAAAACAGAGAAAGAAAATTATGGACCAATTTCCTTAATGAATATACTTATTATGAATATATAAGTAGAACTCATATCAGATTGCACACTGTCTTGGAAAGGGGAGAGGAGAGGAAGGGGGAAAAATTTAAAATTCAAAATCTTATGGAAGTGAATGTTGAAAACTAAAAATAAAGAAATTGTTTTTTAAAAATTAAAAAATTAAACAGGAAAAAAAAATTGTTCACTAACGGATAGCAACTGTAACAAAGGCACCCAGAATATTCTCTCATTAAAATGGTAAGCCTTTTCTCCTGAAATTACTTCCTCACTGAACTGTATATTTCTTTGATGTCCAAAGTTTTGTTTGTTTGTTTTGCATTTTGTCTCCCCCATTAGAATGTGAACTCCTTGAGGGTAGGGACCATTATTTTTTTTTCTTTATATCTCCAGAATACAGCACAGTATCTAACACTTGGTAAGTGCTTAAAAAGTGCTTCTTGACTGACTGCATTTCATTCATTCATTCATTCATTCATTATTGAGTTAAAGGTGTTATTCTGGGTATTGTGAAGGGTACAATGAAAATATAACTTGATTCCTTGCCCTTCTTGAAGCTTTCAGTATTTAAGATTCTAGACATTGATCATATAATGTGTTTCAAACTTTTCTGGGCTCTCATATACTCTTCTGATACTAGACTAGACAAAGATACAAACTCCCTGGAAAGAGGATTTTTCACTGATAATGCTTCTACAGAGGAAGCAGAGTAATTCCAGAGAGTAAATGAGTTTTTGCAAAAGAATGCTATAAGCAGGTGCCTAGAGTAAGCTTTGAAGCACTCAATTATACTGTACATTTAAAGGTCAGAGAGGCTTTTCCATGTAATTAATGTTACAAAAAAGTCCTGCCATTAATAAGAAAACAGGAACTCAGACAATCATGTACATTCTCAAAAATAACTCTCAAAGCATAGTGATACATTTTCTCCAGTTAGAAAAAGTCAGAAAAGGTCAAGGGGAATGTATATGTTTTCCATTGTATGATGACATAATTATTTATATTCCTGAACAGATAAACACTATGGGCCCAGCTTGCTTAAACATTTCCCCAGTTGTTCTCATTTTCTTCCTCTTATCATTTAGAAAGTTGGAGTCACTGAAGCCCAAGCAGCAACACAGTTGGAGATGGGAAACCTCCCAGTGGTAGAAAGATTCTTAATAGCTCTGATTAGCACCCACAAGGTCCAGACACTCGGTGGAGTTTTATCTACTGCCTGTGGGTGTGTGAACCTCAACTGGAAGTCTTGTGAGAACAGGATGAATAAAGATTTCTGTTGTCCTTTTCCATTTGAGCCAGAAATACACAGGAAAATAATTTCTCATGTGCTTTTGGCTGGTTTTGTTGTTCCCTCTACCCTTCCACACTTCTCCCTCCTTCCCAGAGCTCTGATTTGTTTCCAAAAGAATTTATGAGGTTTAGGCAAGAAATGGCTCGTTTGTCTAATGACTCAGTCAAGTAAGTGTTAGAGAAATGTTCAAAGATGAGTAGCCCAGAAGTGGAAATCTTTCAAATTGTTTGGTTCAAATTTAGGACAATAGGTGAAGGGGTTGAGCTAGAATAGTCCTAGCTCCTTCTAACTCCAATGCTTGGTGGTTCTACAATCATGGGATTTTAAATTTAAAGCTTAATGTTGCCATCTAGTCCAACTCCTCCCCCATTTTACAAATGAGAGAACTGGGTCCTAGAAAGTCCCATTATACTAATGTCACAGAGCTATTAATTAGACGACCTGGGATTGGAGCCAGATCTGCTGTCTCCAAATGAAATGCTCTTTCAAATTCACCATGCTGACCCTCAGTTGCCACAGAGGTATGATTTCTAATGTTCATTTCTGTTGTCTGCCATTTTTAACTCATTATCACTAAGATTTGGAATGGAAACGTCCAGATGCCTTTCTACTCTGTGTGTTCAAAGAATCGGAATGGACAGAATGACTATTATTTCCTAGAACATCTCTAAGGTCCCATCTACCTCTAAACCCTTTAAGTTTATGCACCATTTGAGGAGGGTCATAGGCTCATAGAGGCAGCTAGGTGGCACAGTGGATAGAATGCTGGGCCTGGAGTCAGGGAGACCTGGGTTCAAATCCAGTTTCAACACTAGTTGTGTGACTCTGGGAAAGTAATTTAACTTTGTTTGCCTGAGTTTCTTCATCTGTAAAATGAACTAGAGAAGAAAATGGCAAAACCCCCCCACACACACATCTTTGCCAAGAAAACCCCAAACAAGGTCATGAAAAGTTTGACATGACTGAAAATGACTGAACAATAACATAGATCACAGAACTAAACCAAACTCTTACTTTATAGATAAGGAAACTGAGGTGCAGGAATATTAAGTAATTTGTCCAAGGTTACGCATACAGCTAGTGACTGACTGGGACAGTATTTAAACTTACACACTATTATGTCAAAATGACACATTCTACATTGCTTTTCAATAAAAATATGCTCAAATAAGATACAGAATTATTATACAATGACTCTTGTCCTAAAAATCTAGAAGAATTCAAGGTAGGCCTATCAACTGACAAGAAATTTGGTATACTTTCATTCTCCCTTCAGTTGACTTTTGAGTTGATTTTATAGGAACTTGTATAATTGGAGAATACTGAGTTTATTTATTATAGGAACATACTTGTTAGACTACTGATAAGAAAAAGAGTCAAATTCATTCAGTATTAATGAATGAGTATAAACAAGTTATGAAAGGAACAGTTTGGTAATTCATAGTTGTTGGGGAGAAAGGAATCCATCAGAAGTTGCCCTATATACAGGTGAAATATATAATTAAACACGCTATTATATGACAACCATAAAAATATCTGAGAGTAGTTATGTGCTAGATTCTAAAGCAAGCTGGAAATAGTATCTGGGGAAAGCAATATCAAGCTCTGATAGATATAATATATCTGAATGGAAGCTCTCAGATATCTGTTAATCTTCAAAAAGGAAATGATAACACCCAGGAATGGAGGACTTTGTGGTTTTTCCTCATATTCATTTAGTTCTTTAGTGTTTGCAAAGCACTTTACACTTATCATCTCATTTGAGCCTCATAACAACTTTGTAATATAGATATTATATGTGCTACTATCCTCATTTCATAGATAAAGAAACTGAAATTCAAAAATATTAAGTAATTTGGCCATGAACAGACAGCTAGAAATGATCAGATACGGGATTTGAAACCAGGTTTTCCTTGCTCCAAGCCCACTACTCTATCCACTGTGTTAAAGTATGTAGAGGCTGAATATTAAAGCTTGTGTGAATGGGTCTATGACACTCGGTTTTTACAGAAGTTAGATGTCAGATTAAAAAAAGAACTTCTGGATTATTGAGTGCAATAAAAATAGGTCAATGAATATATATATGTATATGTACATGTGTGTGTGTGTGTGTATTTATACACACAGGGAGTTGTATGTATATATATTGTATCGGTCCCCTATCATTTAATGACATTTAATGAATTGAATTGAAATATGTCTGCTTAATGAACAAATTAAGTTAAAATCTGGCCAATTGGCCTAGTCTTAAAGGCCTTCCACATTTCCTGAATCAAAAAAAAAATCTTGTGAGTATACTCTTTTCTCACACATCTAAGTGCACTGTTATTGTCAGAATGAGAAAGCACCTAAAAAAGGATCAATTCTTTTTTAGATTTGACCCCGGTCATGGGACTTCCAGCTTTTTCCTGACACTTCAAAGCCAAACCAGATAGAATGGCTTGAGTTACTATTTTGGCATTGTCTCTATTTTAACATGAGTGTCACTTCAGTGAAAGGTCTGTTACCACTGGACCTTTGCCTGTAATAGTGGTCAGCTGAGACCTCTAGGGCCACACCCTCTCATTTCAGAGTGGCCCGATGGTAGAAATTCTGTTAGTCCTGCTCCAAAATTTCTCCTAGATTCCCTCCCTTCCTCTTTCTCTTCCCTTACCCACGCCCTCCACACACATACAGTCCAGGCTCTTTGGACCTTTAGGAAGGTCCAGCCCATTGCTTTTCAGTAAGTCACATGACCATTGTTAGTTCAGAAACTGTTTGTGCTTCCTTTCCAGTATGCTCCCATCAGCAGCATGGACCACAAATAGATTCCAGCAATCGGAAAGCAGCAAATGCCTGAATTACCATGTTTTCCATCTCACTTAGATATCCTTGACTCATACATCCTGTCTGAGCTAATGTTAGTTTTCTGATTGCAGTGTGTCTGGAGTCTTCACAAGTGCCAGAGCTGTCCCCAAAGGGTCACTCCTACTTTCAAGTAGCACTTGGGCTGCTCCTGACCTTGCTCTCCTTCTCTGACTCCACTTGGGAGTGGGCTCCAATGCTTCCCCCCACCCTGCCCCAGCATAACTGTCTGTTCCTTTACTCCAACTTAACATGCCAAGATTGTTTGCCCTATACTTCAGGGATAATATGACTAAGTCAGCCTATGACTTCAATATCTGATTCCCTAGACTGACAAACTATGAAGCCCTAGGAACTTTGATGTTTCCTAGGGAGAGTGGGACACCCAACTATTTATACCAGTATTGTTACTAAATAACATAATATGATAATTTAATATATTTTATAATTAGAGGACAATACAGCATATTAACCCAAATATGCCATAAGAAATGTAATCTCTCCTACAGTTTCAAGTGATATTGCCTATTGTGTCTGGGGTGTGTCAAATTCCTGAGTTTGGAGTCCAATTTAGGTTATAGGATTGTAGATTTAGAGATCAATGTGTCCAGGATTCTCATTTTATGGATGGAGAAACCAAGGCCCGGATAGTTAAGGTAGTATACCCAAGATCACTCGTGTTGTTAATGAACAAAGTCAGAATTTGACCTTTGGTCCTCTGATTATAGATCTGCTGCCAGTTTCATCATAATGTACAACATGTCTATGAAGCATGATAAAGTTTCAGGATGAAGGATGGCAGGAGGATACTGGAAGAGAAAGTTGAATGTATTTTGCCACGGTGACTAAACCTTTTCCTTCTAATGAGCTAGGCTCTTAGTATAGGGATCCCCTTAAATGACTATCCTTAACTTACAAAAATTCCCCTTTCTATTAAAATTTCATTTCTTTCATGAACCTGTATGTTTAAAAACATTTTCTAAAGTTGACCATTTGTTAGAGGAATTATGCATTCATGAGACAGAAGGGCATTCCAAATGAAAATTTATTTTAGTAATTTCAGGAAACTCTTTTGAAGAAGGTGGAGTTCATATGAATAGCCAGTCTGTACAATCACCCAAAACTTGACACAAACTAAACATTCTTAAGTGTTGCAAAAATTCAAAGACATGGTATTGTTTGTTTTTTCTTTTTGCCATGGGCTCCAGAATTTCCTGGCTCAACCTAGGACAGGAAAGGCAAATACGAAAATATTGCCGGAAAGTCTGTTCCTGTCCTATGGTCTTCTGAGCCAGTCAGGAACCAGGATGTAATCATGATTCTTCGGAGCTATCTAAGCAGAACATACAAATGATCAGGGTGCATCCAAATTGTTCTTTTTAGTCTGCCCAACACTGGTAGGAGAAAAAAAATTGGCATTTCAAAGTGGAACATAAAACTTAGGATTGTCTAGAGGATAAAGATGGACACATAGCAATCTGATCTTGATCACTAATTAGAGACCTAAATGGCTTAAGAAAATCTTCCTCTGGAAAGAGAAAATAACCAACAAAAACCTCTACAGCAGGGGTTCTAAACCTTTTTTTTTTGGTTGGCAGTCTGTTGAGTCCTTTGGAACTCTTCTCAGAATAATGTTTTTAAATGCATAAAACAAAATACACACAAAATACAAAAGAAGGCATTTATATTGAAATATTTATCAAAATCTTTTTTTTCAAACACACAGGTCCTAAATTAAGAACCCCACTCAATAACTTGAAAGAGAGTCTTTTTTTGTTTAGGGTTCTCTTCATGTACCCCAATTTGAAGATTCAATTACCTACTCCCAACATATAGAAATAAGATAATTTTGCCAAAGATAATTTTCAAAAAAACTTTCTCTCTTCAGTCATTTCCTGTTTTCTTCATTCATGACATCATTAAGATTTTTGAAATCTTTTGTTTCCTAAAATATAAGTAAATCACTCTTCTCCTTGTGAGCACTCTCATATTTCTAAGTTTTCTAATTCCCAATGGCCCATGGGGTGAGAAGCAGAAATGGAGTAGAAGCCTTGATAGCTGATATTTAGAGAGACAGCATGGCATATAGATAGCGATCTGCCCCCAGAGCAGGGAATGTCTGGGTTCAATTTCCATTTCTAACACACAGTGTCTCTGTAGCACCTGGATAAATCCTTTAATTTCTCCCTTACTTAGGCAACTCTGAAAGAGCCTAAGTTATAGAGGTGACAATCTGCACTGACAGAAGTGCACTACACTGATAAAAATCACAATTCCAGACAAAAAGAAAGAAAATAAAGAGAGAATGCTTCCATGCCTAAGTATATGTGTGTACATGCTGATGTACATATATGTATGTGTATTTGAGAGAGACAGACAGACACAGAGACACAGAGAAAGAGACAGAAAGAGACAGAGACAAAGACAGACACAAAGAGACTAATATATTTTTGTTTCTTTGCTTTAAAAAATGAGACAGCTTAAGTAAAGTCAAAATATGAAAGGGTTTATTTTTCCTCATTTAAGGAATAGCTGAATTAAATTAAAGCTAGGTATAACAAATATCTCCTCACTGTACCTTTATCCATTCAAAGTAGATGCATCATTGTCCTTCATTTAACTTACTCCAAATACTTCACTTTTCTTTGCTGTCTTCTCAGAGTATCAAGTAGGTCAGCTGATGGCAGAATGTCAGGGAACCTTTCTCATATAGGAATAAACTCCTTTTTTTTCTCTTTAATGAATATTCCCTTCCTTTGTGACCTTTTTATTTTGTTTTACATATTACATTATACTCTATACTTTCTTTGGAGCCACCTCCTGTAGGAGAGCTGGCTTTATAGAATAGTCCATAAAGTACTCTGCTGATTTAAGGAATGTCAAGGAGGACCTGATTCCAAATTTCTTTTCTATACATATCACAGAAACTGAAATTCTATTATTACAAATTCTTTCCTTGGAGTTTCTTTTTAAAGATAATAACTGACATATATAATGCTTTAAAGTTTATAAGGTCATTTGGGCTTCACATTAACCTTATATAGTCCTTACTACAGGTATAATCATGCCCACTTTACAGATGAAAAAACTGAAGCTGTGGCCAACATCAGAAAGCTAGTTAAGTACCCAAATCAGGAGTGAAAATCTTGCCTTTTTAACTCCAGGTTCAGTGCTGTACTAGGATAGGTTGCCTGAATTAGCATGCCAATACTCCTGGAATGGCTACCACATTGATTGAATTAACTTGTTCGTTCCTTACCTGATCAAAAGAACTGGAGGGGATGGGGCAAAGGAGAGGTTACAGAAGGGAATTAGAAAGGTAGAAATATTCATGTTGAGGAAAACAAATTTTGAATTCTTCATGAGTTAGCCTAAAGTCAAGGCTGCCTAACAGATACTGTTCTCATCCTTGGATTCCTCTGTCCTATGTCTCAGCCACTTTACCCCTTTCTGTCACTGAATCTTCTCTTCTGTTGGACCTTTACGAGTCATTCTGATTTCAGAAGAGTCCACTTTGATAAAATATTGTCTATGTCAATTGCTATTCTTTCTGTTGCTGGTCCTTTTCCCTGTATTAATCATATTAAAATTTCTCTCATGCACTTCAGTTATCACATGGCTTAGTAATTTCTTCCTTTGACAAATATGATAGGCCATTTTGGAAAACTGAGGAACAGAGAGAGATGAATAGTAGGGTTTTTTTTCCTTATTCATCACAAAAATGAATTGGGGATAGGGTATATATATGCGGGGAAGGGAGAAGTATAGAATAACGATGTCTATGTGGCTAAAGAATTTAAAGTCCTTCTGGAATTTTCAGACAGCTGAAGACAAACTGAATTGAAGTTTAAGAAAGCCATGAATACTAAATACTAAATACCTCATCCAGAAAACAAAACAAAACAACAACAACAACAAAAATTTGATCTGCTATGGCCAACCCAAAGGGCATAAAATAATCCATCTGAGATTTCTTGGGCTCATAAGTTCTGAACCAGAGTAAAAATTCCTTCAGATCCTGCCTTTCTTTAACTGAGCACATTGGCCGATACCAGAGGCTGGTACAGGGATCTATTTCTTGTAAAAGAGAAGGGCTTTCAAAAATTTCTCACCTTCTTACACTAGTCTCTCCTCAGTGTCAGGGGCAGAAATATCTGATTACATGTCAAACAACTGGTGTCCTCTATATATACGTTGTGTTTGCAACTTTAAGATAGCTATTCACTTAGGTTATAAGACATAGAGTGGAGAGACAAAAAAATAGTCACAGTCTAAGAAAATCTTGCATCCTACAGAGTGGGAAACACCTTTCATTTTTGTGGTTTTATCAGCATTGACTTCCAAGAAGGCAACCATCTTTAGATAAGAACTTCCCAAATAGCAGAGCCAAGATGGTAGAGTAGGGGAAGCATTCTAGACAAATTTCCATCATAGTTCTTTCTAAACAAATTTAAAGTAACACATTCAATTTAATTCTGAAGCAATGTAGCCAACAAAATGTTGAGATAAGGCATATTTTTTTTCCAGCCCAGAACAACTCAGGAGATCAGAAGGAGAGGTCTGTGGCACTGGGGTGGAAACTGCCACAGTACAGTGGCAACACCAGCTGTGAGCCTTGGAGGCAACAGCATTATCAGCAGCAGCGGCAGCAGTACTGGGGACTCTCACGACACAAAAAGGAAAAGGAGATTGTACAACTGGTTAGAAAGAGATTAGGGTAAAGGTACAGAGAGTTAAAAAATGAGGGGCTAGGGCAAAATTTATTATGTTTCAGCTGAAGTAAAAAAGGCAGGGGTAGCAATCATGATCTTGGGCAAAGAAAAAGAAAATAATAGACCTAGTTAGAAGAAATAAGCAGGGAAACTACATCTTCCTAAAAGGTACCATAGACAGTAATATCAATATTAAACATACATGTACTTTATTGATTAAAGAAATTAAAATTAGAACAGTCCTGATATATCATTTATTCCTTTCCCCTTCTATCATTTTAGCCAATTTGATAGGTGTGAAATGATATCACAGGGTTGTTTTAATTTTTTTGCTCTAGTTAATAATGATTTAGAGCATTTTTCCATATAAATTGACTATAAATTGTTTTGATTTCTTCATTGAAAATGTAAATGTTTTAAGGGGTTGTGGAAAAATTGTGATGCTAATTAACTATTGGTAGAACTGTGAATTAATCCGAACATTTTGGAGAGCCATCTGGGATTATGCCCAAATTGTTGTTAAACTGCCTAAACACTTTGACCCATCAATACCATTACTAGGTCTGTTTCCCAAAATAATTAGAGAAAAAGGAAAGGAATCTATATGTTCTCTATAGAAGTTCTCTTTAGGGTGGCAAAGAACTGGAAAGTGCAGGGAGGCCCCTAAACTGGTGAATGGCTGAACAAGTTGTAACATATGATTGTGATGGAATACTACTGTGCTATAAGAAATGATGATAAGATGATAATGGTAAGATCATTATCTTAGAAAAACATGGATTGACTTGCATGAAATAATGTAGAGCAAAATGAGAGGATCTAAGAGAATGCTGCATACTGTTTTAAGAACAACTTTGAGTGACTAAGTCATTTTGACTATTATAAATACCCAAATTAACTGCAAAGGATATGTAAAGGAAGATACTATCTATATCCAGCGAAATAATTGACAAAAAGAAGTATGTATAGAATAGTTTTACATACACACACAAACACACACACATTTGTGTCTAATGTGTCTCTAGGGTTGGGTAAGGAAATGGAAGAATAAAATGGGTGGGGGGAGAAAGTTACATAACTTTATTGTATATTTAAAAGGAATAGCAAGTTGTACACAGTAGGTTTGCAGTTTCATTTACAATCATTTTTTTTCCTATTCAACTATGTTATGGGAATGCTTATTTTATTTCTTAAGTTCAGAATAAAATAAATTTTAAAAAAGAAAGAAAAAATATGCATATGTACCAAATGGCATAGCATCCAAATTCTTAAAGGAAAAGTTAAATGAGTAAACGTTGAATGTTAAAAAATGTTAAAAAGGAAAAGTTAAATGAAGAAATAGTGAAATTATTTTATATTATTAAAACTATACTAGTGAGAGACCTCAATTTCCTCTCTTAGAGCTAGATAAATCTAGCCATTAAACAAATAAGAAAGAAGTTAAGGAGATGCATAATCTTAGGAAAGTTCACTGTGATAGACCTCTGGAGAAAATGGCATGAGAATAGAAAGGAGTTAGCTGTATATGGTACCTTCACAAAAATTTCCTATGTATTAGGGCATTAAAAACCTCACAAGCAAATGCAGAAAGGTAGAAATATTAAATGCATCCTTTTTAGATGATAATGCAATAAAAATTACAATAAATAAAATGCCTTGGAAACATATTAAAATTAATTGGAAGCTAAATAATCTAGTTCTAAGGAATGAGTGGTTCAAAGAACAAATCATAAAAACAATAAATAATTTCATTAAAGATACTCATGACAATAAGACAACATATGAAAATTTGAGGGATACAGCCAAAGCAATATTTAGAGGGGAAATGTATATCTCTAAACACCTTCAAAAATAAAAGAGAAATAGAGCTGATCAATGAATTGGGGATGCAACTGAAAAACAACTTCAAAAAATTAAAAATCCCTAATTAAACAACAAGATGGAAATACTAAAAAATCAAAGGAGAGATTAATAAAACTGAAATTTAATTGACCTAATAAATAACACTAGGAGCTTGTTATCAAAAAGAAAAGTAGATAAGTCATTGGTTCATTTGATTAAAAAAAAAAAGAAAACCAAATTACCAGCATCAAAAATGAAAATTGTTAATGAATCACCAATGGAGATCAAATTAAAGCAATTATTAGGAGCAATTTTGCTCAGTTATATGCCAGTAAATCTGACAATCTAAGTGAAATGGAAAATAAAAATTGTCCAGATTAATGGAAGAGGAAATAGAATACTTAAATAACCTTACTTTACAAAAAGAAAATGAACAAGCCATCAATGGGCTACCTAAGAAAAATTCCCCAGGATTAGATGGATATACAAGTGAATTCTACTAAACATTCAAAGAACAATTAATTTCAATGCTACATAAAATGAAAAAATAGGTAAAGATACCTAAAACATGGAGAGCAAAAAGAGAGGGAAAAAAAACTGTGGACCAATATTGGTGTAAAAAATTTAAATAAAATACTGGAAAGGATATTGCAATAATATATCACAAAGATGATACACTATGAACATGTGAGATTTATACCAGAAATGCAGTTCTGGCTCAATATTAGGAAAAATATAAGCATAATTGACCATGTCAATTAAAAAACAAAAAACACATGATTCTCTTCCTTTGACCCAGTAAGAACGCTACTAGGTCTATGTCCCAAAGAGATCAAAGGAAAACACAAAAAGGACCTATATATCCAAAAAATAATTACAAAGGGAAGATCATAATCCTCATAACAAATAAACATAGTCATATAGTCAAGCAAAACAAATCTACACATTTTTCTTGTCCAAAAATTTTTGCCTAATCCTGCGCCCACTATGTCAAGAAGGCTTCATTATCAGGCCTCTGGCGTTGTAGTTGGTCATGATATTGATCAGAATTCTCAAGTCTTTTTGAGTTAATTCTTCACAAAGTTTTTTATTAATTTTTCTAATAGTTCTGCTAACTTTACTCTGTATCAATTTATATGTCTTCCCAGGATTCTCTTATCTTTTGCAATTTTTAATGCATAATAATATTCTATTACATTAATATACGATAATTTGTTCAGCCATTCGTCAGCTATATAGACACCTCCTCTGTTCTAGATTTTTGCTATAACCAAAACAGTTGCTATAAATAGTTTTATACTTTTGAGTCTTCTTTTTTCCTTTGATCTCTTTGGAGTGTATGCCTAATAGTGAAGGGTTTCACAGTTTGGTGGCTTGGTATAGAGTTCTAAATTGCTTTACAAATGATTGGACCAATTCACAGCTCCTCTAAGAATTCACCAGTATTCCTGTCTTCCTGTAGTTCCTTCACCAATTACCACTTTCCTTTTTTGTCAACTTTGCCAACCTGATGAATGTGAGATGAAACCTAAGAGTTGTTTTAATATGTACTTTTCTAATTATTAATGAGTGGAGCATTTATATGACCATTGATTACTTAGAATTTCTTCCTTTGAGAACTGCCACTTTATATCCTTTGACCATTCTCATATATTTGAACCATTTCTTTATAAATCTTAGATAAGACTCCTGTATCAGAGAAACCAACTATTGAGTTTTTTTTCCTACCATTTAATTATTTCTTTCTTATTTTGACTGTATTGATTTTGTTTACGCAAAAACCTTTTCCATTTAATGTAATCAACACTGTCCATTTTATCTTCTACAATGTTCTTTATCCCTTGTCTGGTCGTGAACTTTTCCTCTATCCACCGCCACATTTGTAAGGGACATTTTCATTCTGGTTTAAATTTCAAAAAATAAAAATAAAAACAAAAGAAGAGCAATAAACATGATAGTTGTAACTACTTTCAAAAAGTTTAAATAGCTCAACACTAGTTTAAATAAATATCATCTGGTTTGAACCATTTATAAGCAGTTTAAATAAACCAACATTTTAAATTTTATATGATAAAAATAATTGAATTGCAAAATGATTGTAATCTCTAGTTCAAAGTAGCTCAAATAATTCTGAAATGGCTCAGACCAATTTTGTACTTGTTCTATCATGTTTGAAGCAAATGAAACTAGTTTGAACTGTTTTCATAATAAGAACAAAATACTTCAATCTTTCAAGGACCTGTGATTTTATCAGTTTGGTAACTCCCTTCACTTAGACATATCCTAACCCCTTTACAACTCAATAGATGGTCTGAGAGTGATGCTGCAGCTAAAAAAAATCACCACCCTGAGGCCCACTTTGTTATTTTTGTCCTAAGGTGGCATGTGTAGTAATTCATCACCAGGTGCATCTCTGAAACCTTTCCAGCTTAGAAGAAACTTCAAGAGCTTAAACTCCACTAATGGAACCCTTGACAACCAGTCACCTCCATCCCTGCTCTGTGAAGAGGCATCTGAGAAGATTAAACAAGTTAGAACTGGATAACTTTTGTTTAAAATTGTTTGAATTTTTTCTTTAAAAATAACAAAATAATAGTCATAAAAATAATAATAATCAGCGTTCTGAATTACCTACAACTGTCATCAAAAGATTTAAACTAGTTCAAATTGGTTCAGTTTGGTTTGGAGCAATTTAACCTGATTTGAAGACTTTTTTTTTAAAGTAACAAAAATAAAATAGTAAAGCTATTTCAATCTTCAATGATTGTTGGTGCGGGTATAGCTCTATCTTCTACTGCCACTAATTCAGAACGTAATCCACTTGTAATTTAGTAGATTGTTTTCAAGAGTTGCTGTGGATACCCTTTCACCAATTCATCACCCTGAAGCCAATCTTATGATGAGTTTCTATGGACTTAATGAGGCTGATCCTTGAATTAAAAAAAAGCAATCCATCACTGATCCTATACTCAAAGGTTAATAAATCCAAGGTCACCTCCATCATGATGAGGCTTAGCACTTTACTGGAGGCTTGGGAAAAATAATAATAATAACCATCTTTATTGTTATTATTAAAACTCTCAGAGTGCTTTAAAAGTGAAAGGGAGTACTCCAACCAAATTTTAGCTACTTGAAATAACTTTTAAACCATGTAAACAAATAATAGAAATAAATTTGTGAGCATAAATAGCATTAAACTTTAAGAAGGTGAAAACTGGCATCAGTTTTGACAGCTTTCAATCATTTTCAACTACTCATAACTGATGTGATATTTGTGTAATTTTAAAAAGTTATAAGAACAATCATAAATCACAGTTGGAAACATTTTTAAAAAGTAATATGTTGTTTAAACCAGGAAGAATCAGACTCAATCTTGTCGGAACATTAGCTGCTTTAAATTTTTAAAAATATCATCTAAAAACTAAAAATGGTCTTAAAATGTAATATAAAAGAAACATAATGATGACATTTACACAGAGTGTAAGTAGGTTTGAATTTGCTTAAAGTTCATTTGAACAGATTAAAATTAATTTGAAACAGTTTATATTGGTTAAAAGTAGTTTGGACCTTTAAATAATAACAAAATAAAAAGGATAGAAATTAAAATGGTCATAAATACCAGTCTAAAGCATTAAACTCATATTAAACTCTTTTTAAGCCAGTTTAATAGTATTCAATCTGGTTTGAAGAAATTCAAACTGTTTGAACTCTTGAATAATGAAAACAAAATAAAGTAATAACTTCTTTCTAGAGCCTCAACGCATCAGAACTAGTTTAAACTTTCAGAACAATAAAACCACAATGCAAGTAATAAGAGTGATTATAAACACAAATTTAAATCAGTTTAAACAAGTGAGACCACATTAGAGTCATCTTAAATTGTCTACCACGATTTGTAGCATTTCATATTAGATTAAATGTTTGTTTGTTTTTATTTTTAGAGAATTGGGGTTAAGTAACTTGCCCAGCGTTACACAGCTAGTAAGTGTCTGAGGGCAGATTTGAACTCAGGTCCTCCTGACTCCAAGGCTGGTGCTCTATCCACTGCACCATCTAGCTGCCCCTAAATGTTTTTTTTTAAATAATTACAAAATAGAAGTCAAATAATTACAATGTCAAATTTCAAATGGGCTTAAATAGACAAAAATGGAATATCAAGTTTAAAATGATCAATTGATTTTTAACTAATTAAACTTCTAAAAATAAATACAAGCTTCTTTGTTTAAAAAAAAAATCACACAATAATATCAATATACTCCACTGAATCCTCTCCTTGATAACTGATCATGGCATGGAGGTATCCTTGCCTTCTCTTGCATTTCATCCACAGCACCTACCTTCCTTTCCATTCTTATTAAAAATGACTTGCTCTCGTTCACTGTATAGTCTGACCTATAGTTCCTAGCATACAGTATTCCATCTTCTGTTTCCCGGCTTTTACTCTCAGCTGTCCCTCACATGTCAATTCCTTACTTCACCTCCACCCCCTTTAGGATTCCCAGTTTCCTTCAAAACACAGCTTAAGCATTGTTATCTATATGTCATCTTTAGTAATTTGGCCCTTCTCATTATCTTACAGCAACTCCCCCCCCATTACCTTATACTTGGTTTGTGTATACAGAAGGGAGAAAAATCAAAGAAGAGAGGGGGAGAGAGAGAGAGAGAGAGGAGAGAGAGAGAGAGAGAGAGAGAGAGAGAGAATGATGATGATTGATGATGACTGTTGATGATGATGGTGCTGGTGGTAAGGACAGATAGATGATAGACAGACAAACATACATTAATTGTATGTGTTTGTGTGGAATGTTTTTGGATGAGAATTACCTATGATTTTTTTTTTTATTTCCAGAAAACTCCCTCTACCAAAGCTGGTCTATCCCTTTTCTGTGACTTTACAATCTTAGAGAGTTGCCTACAGCACTGAGTTTAAGTGACTTGCTCAAAGTCATGAAAGTTCTACGCACCAGAGTGAGATCATGCTGCCACTCCCTCTGTCTGTCTGCCTCTCTGCCTACCTGCCTGTGTGGGGGTATTTACATAATACATATGTAAAATCTAGACATATAATAACATATACATATTTACATGAGTAGGTTTGTCCTAGTAAAATACAAATGTGTTATATTCCCTTTCCCCCCAAAGTTTTCTGATACCCTAAGGGGGATGGGAGGATTTTTGTTTCTGCCAATGGCTAGAAACATTTAACTAATTCCAATAGATTAATTTTTGTAAATTATAAATTATGTATATATAAATTATATAATAACAAATTAAATAATTATAAGATCAAATTATAAATTAAATTGTATAAAGGAATATTTACCACAAATATATATTAAGAACAAGCATTTGACATTTCCCCAAACACCTGGTAGCAAAATTATTACACACACACACACACACACACACACACACACACACACACACACACTCAGTCTCTGAGGGGAACTCTCAATTTAACTTATATAATATATGCTATTAGTCCTAACATGTTCAAGTATAAAACCCCACTGGGCTTGTATCCCAGACCATTGCTCCTCAAGGCTTTCCTTGGGCTAAATGGGCTAGATGCATAGGCTACAAGATCCCCAGCTCAATCTTGCAGGTCAAGGACTCCATTCTTTTCACTGTACTGCAAAGACAAAAGAAACAAAAACAAAGCTTCAAGCTCCTTTCTTAGGGCCACATGACCCAAAGGGAGATTGCCCCTAAACCCTTCTTCATTTTACCATATAGTGTCACTTGCTGTAAGTGAATGTCTCTTGCACTTCTGTGCTTAAGTAGATTTAAAGATGCAAACAGTTCCGGCTATGCAGCCAATGCAAAGAGACTGCCCCCCAGCCACTAGGTAAGACAATGCAGAATATATAGGCATGTGCCAGAAGTAAGTCTCTAACACCTTCCACACAGATGATACTTCTGGGCATGCACCAAACCCAATTGCACACATGAAACTCACTGAAAGTCATCTATTATGGATTGGGGCAGGGGGAGTCATGATCTATGTCAGTTAAGGGAATACCCACACCAATACCATTATGAGTTGAGTAGAGTACTGAAAATACGCAATAAGATGAAGTCTGAAAGATTCAAAGCCAAGCCTAGAAAACTGTTGGCGATGTTTTAGAGAAGATTCCTATTCAGGCATTAGGTGAACTTATGACCTCTTAGGTACCTTCCAATTCTGAAACTCTATAAATATATTACTAGTGCATATATTTCTAAATCACTTTATGTGATTTTTTTTCTCCTGAGATATCTTTATGAGGTAGATAGTTCAGGTGTCATGATCCCTACTTTACAAATGAACGAATAGGCTCAAAGTGATTTAAAGACTTGTCCAAGATTACAAAACTAACATCTAGGTGGTGCAGTGGATAGAATACCAGGCTGGGAGTCAAGAAGACTTGAGTTCAAATCTGGCCTCAGGCACTTATTTACTGTGTGAACCTGGGCAAGTCACTTGACTCTCTTTGCATCAGTTTCCTTGTATATAAAATGAGCTGGAGAAGCAAATAGAAAACCATTCCTGTATCTATGCCAAGAAAACACCAAATGAGGATTATAAAGAGTAGGGCATGACTGAACAGCAGTATAACTAGCAAGGTCTTCTAATTCAAACTCTTTTGCTATATCTACTGCAAAACATTACTGGGAAAATAGAGGAGAATACATAGGTGGTTTATTTAAATCATTTTGAAAGAATTCATCCTGATAGGAAATAATTTGCATGTTCCAGGCACATTTTAATAGTAAAAATAAAATAATAGCAAGAGGAAATGATAATAATAAATAAATCTTGGGCCAAAAGTGGATAAAATTAATTTAAGGTTAGAACTAGGTTAATTTAAGTGGATAAAATTAATTTAAGAAGGTTGGAACTAGATTAAAGCAACTGAAACCAGTCAAAATATGTTTGGGCATCATTGTAATAATTAAAAAGCTAGATGATAGCAATAAAAGCAATTATAATAACTACTTTCACAGAGGTTAAGTAGTTAGGTTAGAGGTTTGATCACCAGGCTGTGAACTTGTTGGCCCTCACATCTCATTGTGCTGCCTGTTAAGGCAAAGACAAGATTAACATGAGGAGCTCCCCCCCTCCCAGTGAATGAAATCAAAAATTCCATTGTACCAACAATAAGGATTATTGTAATAACTACTCTAAGGTAGTTTAAATAGGTCATAACTGTTCGAAAATTGTTTATGTTGGATCAGTGAGGTTTAAGGAAATACAAACTGGTATGAACTCCTTTAAAAACAAACTAATAGTAATAAAAGTAATAATGACTGTCTCCAATGACCTTTATTAGGCCTGAACTGTTTCAATCAAATTTAAGAAATTTAAATTATTTAAATTATTTTGGTAATAGAAAGTAATAGCAAAAATATAATAGTAATTACTTTTAAAGCATTAAATAAGTCCAAACTCATTTAAATCCACTTAAATGACCTGATTATGTTTAGGACAGTTGGAAATTATTTGAAAATTACCACAATATTGAAAAAGGAATAAACAATGGGAAGTGTATTAAATTGTTATATACTCCAAGGTGGAAAGAATGCAAAATTCCACTGTTCTTATTGCTTGTTGATGATTTTTTAAATAATAATATATTTGATTCAGTAGAGTGAAATGTCACCTTAGAGTTGCTCCTCCAACAAAGTGTCTCCCATGCATTCTATAAAATTATACAAGGACCCTCCAGAGAATTAACAGAGATGACTCTTTGACAATCTCCTGATTATTTATATCAAATGAGTCATGAAATTGTTAAATTCAAAGGTATGTTATCAAATGCAATGGCTCAAAGCTGAAATAAAAAAGAGAGTCTTTGTAGATCAAGGGTTCTTAATTTTGCATCTACTTACCTCTAAGGAGCCCGTGGATAGATTTCAGGAAGTTTATTAACTTGGGTCAGAAAAAACGCACAACTAATAAATGCATCTTTATTTTTCACTACCTCTAACTGAAATTTAGCATTTCCTTAATTTTTTAAATTTTTTTTTCTAAGACAAGGCCCATGGGTTTTATGAGACTACAAAGGGTCCATGACAAAAAACAGATGAATAGATAGATAGATAGATAGATAGATAGATAGATAGACAGATAGATAGATAGATAGATGTACGTTCCTAAGATAGATGGTGATGTCAAAAATAAACAGATGTTTGCAGATAAAATTGTACTAGTTCAAGCCAAGAAACCATACAGAGCTCCCTAAATGAGACCCAGAATTACTCGAGAGTTCATCCTTATTATCTGCTCCGCAAAAATCAAGTGGATGAAAATTATCTGTTGTCCAAGTATGAGATGCAATTGTAACAAGATCACCATAAATCTGGTGCATCAGGACACATATCTTGGACGTATACTGCAGACGGACAATCAACTGGGTCCAGATCTGAAGAAGGAAGAGGATTGCCTTGGAGAAATTATGCGCTTCTTTTAAAGGCTCCAAGCTTCATCCTGAAATGATAACTAAAAAGCACTATTATGTTGGTGAGTAATGCTGTATGACACTCATTGAAAACTATGGTCTGTGAAGAATTAAAGTTATGGGTCACCCAAAAGGCAATGGAGAGATACATGGTGGGCATAAGTGGGCTACAATGTATTACCAGTGAAGAATTGTACAGAGAAAGTGGCATTAATCATATCACTAGAAGGGGATATGAGCTAAAAAAACAAAACAGAACAAAACAAAATAGCCTATTGGTCATATAGAAAAATTGAGAGATAACCACTAGACAGCCCACAGGCTCCATTTCATGTTCATTCAATATCAAGAAATCTAAAAAAAAAAAATAGGACCCAAATGCAGTTGGCTGAATACACACGGGAGATTTTACTGGAGAATACAGAGAAAAATTACAAAGGAAGAAAAGGCATACCTGAGTCATAATCTGCATGCACCATTGAGAGCTTTATCTGAATTGATGAGATTTGAGATCTCAAATTATCAAATTATTGAAATAAATTGGTTCAAAATTACATATACATTTTAATTAGTTCACTATGGATTGATGGAAATGCAATTGTTTTAACTACTTAAAATAAAAACATAAAAATAGGAGTTACAACAATAATTACTTCCAAGGATCTTAAATAAGTATTATTTCAATCTGTATTTTAGTTTAAACCGTCTTAATGAGGTTTTAAGTGATTTAGACTGGATTGAACTCATTCTAAATAATAAAAATTTTGATAAATGCAATAATTAGAACTACTACCAATGAGCTTAAACAGATCTCAACTGGTTTAATCCCATTTAAGTTCATTTGGTAAGGTCTGAAACAATTTAAACTTTTAATAAAAATTAATAGCAATAAAATAACAATAATTATTTTTAAAGAGTAAAAGCAAAACAGAATTAGCTTAAATCTATTTAAAAGGATTCTAACCAGATTCAAACAGTTTAGACTGGTAGTAACAGGTTTGAACTCTGTGTGTGTGTGTGTGTGTGTGTGTGTGTGTGTGTATGTGTGTGTTTATAATGAAAATAACATGAGAGAAATAAGAACAATTGTAATCATGATCCTTTGATTCTTGTCAGCACCTGTTCTGTAAGGCTTCTCTCACTAAGGAAAGATGATTTAAAGGACAGATGAAAAACTTGTTTTAAGGGAGTAGCATCTTGGTATCATGGTGCATTTTGAGTAACCTCATACTAAGGGCTCTGGCAAGTGAGAATCAGAAAAACTTTGCCTTCCTTCATGACTCAAGCATGGTGTTTTGGAGAGTGTTGGATTTGGACTCCCACAATTTAGATACAAAACCAGAATTTGTTCCTCAGAGCTGTTACCTTGGGCAAATTACCTAACCTTTTTAAGGCTTAGTTTTTTGATCTGTAAATATAAGGAAGTAGACTAGTTAGCCAATCTCTAAGGTTACTTCCACTTCTGAATTTTATGATTCAAAGAAACCAAAGATATGTATATAGGCATATGCATGCATTTGCCATGTGCTTACCTATCACAAACAAAGGCCGTTATTTGTTTTGCTTGGTAATGTGAGACAAGAGGCTATGCAAGGGATTCATTTTGTGCCTGCCAACATCTATTCCCCACTCCAACTCTATCCTATAGCTTACTGTTTACTATTGTGCCCAAGACAATTGTTTCTGGGACTTAAATGAAGGTATTTTCCTTTCTTTAAAAAAAAAAAGTGTTTTTTTTTTAATAAAAATTTATTTCCTTCTCATTTCCCTCACGTTGGAGGGAAAAAAGAAAAGAAAAAACAAAATCTTTGTAACAAATTGCATAGTAAAGAAAAAATCAAATTCCACATTGGCTCTATTTGAAATATATCTAACATATATCTTAATTTTCAGTTTGTCCCCTGAAACCATAGCCTCTTTCTCAGGAGGTAGGTGGCAGGTTTCATCATGAATCATCTGGAATTATGATTGGTCACTGTGTTGATCAGTGTTCTTAGGTCTTTCAGGTTTTGGTTGTCTTTATAATGTTGTTGTTATGATATCCCCCCCACTCCAGTTCTGCTTATTTCATTCTGCATCAGTTCATACATGCCTTCCCTAGCTTCTCTGAAACCATCTCCATTCAGGGGGCACTTCCCATCCAGTCTCATATCTATTACCACTTAATTGCAACAATAGCCATGGATCATCAAATTAAGGAAAGATGCAGATGGAAATGGAGCATGACTATCCCAAAGCTGGCCATTCAAAAGAGCACAGAATGAAAATAACTGGCTCTAATTAGAGCTGTGCATAACCAGCCCATTTCTCAGTAGCTGAATATAAAAATTAGAGAAATACTGCTGCCCAGGTTCAGACCTTGCAAGGCTCCTACCTCAGGTGTAACTGTCCCTGCACTCATAAGAATTGTAGACCCACAGGGGCAGCTAGGTGGCCCAGTGGATAGAGTGCCAGGTTTGGAGTTAGGAGGACTCATCTCTCTGACTTCAAATCCAGTCTCAGATATTTACTAGCTGTGTGACACTGGGCAAGTCACCTAATTCCATTTGCCTTGGTTTTCTCAACTGTAAAATGATCTGGAGAAGGAAATGTCAAATCACTCTGGCATCTTTGAGAAGAAAACCTCAAATGGGGTCACGAAGACTCAGACGTGACTAAAACAAATGAACAACAACAATATGAAGGTTAGTCATTATTATTGTTATTATTATTATTCAACCCAAAGAGGAACTGCACCAATGGAGACGAGCAGCGCTCTACCTTCCCTTGTTTTGCAATGTAACTGGACAAAGTTCAGACTCAATTTCTACTTAGGGCTGTTATTGCAAAGCGGACTCTGATCCAGAGCTTCTTCAAGTTTCCAATCAGGGTTCCAAGCAAGCTACCATGGAGCCCATGTGGCCTTTCAGATGAGTACTAGCCCCCATGTTTCTGTCCCCTTGAGATGGAACTCCCACAGTATAAGATATTCTACATCAAATTATGAATTCAAAAGCTTTTAAAACTTTGCTAGATGAGAACATCATCCCTGTTGTTTCGGTTTGCAGAGCATTCCACGTGCTCTACCTTTGACAACATAAGATCACCCTACTCTGAGTTCTGGGGCTCAGCATAGTCCACTGGGTTGTTGCTTATACTCAGATGGAAAGGAGTATTGCCAGCAGTATTATCAGTAAAATTTCGTCATTAAAATAGCATTGCCAGTAAAATTCTCAGATGTCAAAGCACACTCTCAGTAATTACAACAGCACTGTCCTCCTTATAAACCTGGAAGACATGCCCCACCCCACAATGCTATTTCACAGGATCTTAGCATGAAGGACACAGGGAGGTGTTTCATGATATTACTGTATACGGCTATTTGCAAAAGTTCATATTGCCACAGACATTCTATATTTTATATCTAGACCTCAGTTTTCAAGAAGTTTTGCATAAGAACATTTATAAAAGGTTTCTCTCCCCCATCCACTTCACTTTCAGGGGACTCATTCCTAATTGTGGGTTGGGAAGAGAGGTCAGTTGAGGTTATATCATGATGACTGGTGATTCAGTGTTTTAAGTTTTCATAAACTTCCTGCTGATAACTCCCAGACTTTTCTAGGTCAACTAAAGTAGGCAATGTCAAATATAAAGTTAGACTTCTGCTATAGGCTTATGTGAGAGGGAGAAGGAAATGAGGAAGAGGGAGGGTTACTTCAACCACATACGCATCTGAGAATCGATGGGTGGAATACAGCCTCCTAGACACACTTTAGTCAGTGTGAATTCCAGACATGCTATTCAGGTCATTCTATTTAGGCAATGCAACTCTCTAGTGGTTTTCAATGTTTCATAACATTTCATTTTTCCTAAGACCTACCGGACCAAGGAATGGTCATTTATTTGGATGACATACTAGTTTATGGTCACAATCTCAACCAACATTTAGCCTTGCTTTAATATCTGCATAACTGCTACCCTTTCACTAAGAGAGGTCATTTGAGCAATATTTTTTTTTGAATTCCTGAAACACATCATCCAATAAGGGATATGAATGGGTCCATGAAAGACAGAGGTAGATTTTTTTAATAAGGGGAGAAAAAGCCAACTCAGGCGATACTTATCTAGTTCTCCTACTATTATACTCAGACCTTCTAAAATCTATACCTCAGTTCTAACTAGAGACATTAGTGACAGGTTCAGGACTCTTTTGCCCATTCTCATCTAACTGACTCCCAGCAGGCAGGGATCTCACAGCTGAAGAAGGCTTAGTGTTCAATGGGTACTCACTAATGTACTTTATTCTCCAAGATGTTATAGCCTGACCTTTATATGTGTGTGGTTGATCACCCAGAAACTTAAGCAGAAAAGACTGCTTAGAGAACTGACTGAATGAATGAAAACACATTTATTGTTTATTATATGTAATGCATCATGCTAAGTGCTGGGACTACAGATAGAAAAATTAGTCCCTGCTCTCATGGAACACTTGGTCAGGAGTTGGTATTGGTTATGATGGGAAGGTGAGATCTCTTCTCCATTAGGCTTACTCCCCTGGATGATAGCTGGGGTGACTGGTTTTGTAGTAGAGCTAGCCAGTGGTGTGGGGGGCACTAATCTTTCCATATCAGGAAGCAAGCAAGAGTAAACCAAATGGCCAGGACAAGTTGCTACCAGGGAGTTAGTTTACAAGGAACAGAATTCTGAGATTAGAAGGAAAACTAGGTCAAGGAAATGTATTGCTAACTCAGGACACTGAATACAGGGAGTGCCTTGAATTTGATGATTTCTCTGGTTCAAACTGTTTTCCCAAATCTCTTATCATTTTATGGTGGCTTCTGGTATTTGTACCTCTCCTATACTGATGGGACACTATGGCCCATGGCAGGAAAGCTACATTATTCTCCTGCTTTGCTTAACTATATTTATTAGGCCAAAGGCTATTACAAGGAGGTTTGATGGTCAAGACAGTATTTACATTTTTTATTTTGGTGAAGCAATTGGGGTTAAGGGTCTTTACTTGCCCAGGGTCACACATCTAGTACGTATCAAGTGTCTGAGGCTGGATTTGAACTCAGTTATCTACTGTACCACCTAGTTGCCCCTGCATTTACATTTTGACAACAGCAAAACACAATAGTTTTTTCATGACACAATTTATGTTCTCCTGGGAATTACCATAGTCATGATCACAACATGATGATGATAAACATCACTGTTATGCATGAAGCTGAGCTAAAGCTTCCAGGCTTCTATGATCTTCATCAGTACCCTAGTGACCCTCAGCAGTAGTGATATTAAATTTTATAATATACCTATTGCTATCTCAGAGTCACAATAGCATGCTTTTTGGCATACCATTCCAGATGGATCAGTTTCCTTTCTATATTACACTACATATTGCTGTCAAAACTGTCTAGTAATGTCTCTCTCCCTTTCCACATGATATCTGGACTAGAACTCTAATTTATTTACTGTTTTTTTAATTAATTACATTTAATTCCCTTTAGACCAATGTACACTAGCCCATTGCCTATTATTAGCAGTCATACATCTAGTTGGAGTCCACCAACAGAACTTTAGAACAATAACACTGGTGTTATAAGCTCTTCTTCCATAGTTGAAACTTGTACAAACATTATCTTTTGATGTACCAAAAAAAACACCTTGCTTTCCTAACAGCTATGGTGTTCACTAAAATCTTCCTGTCACTTTACTTCCTCTATACCTCCAGGAGGCCCAGGAGGACTTAAAAGTTACTCAGATTGACCTATAGAATGATGAAAATCTACAAAGCTATCTACAAAGCATCATATTCCCATAGGAGCCATCTCCAACCAGTAGACCAGGTCTTGCTAGCTATGTGAAGTCTTTGTATTAACAAGTGGACAAAGAAGTTGGCTAACCATCCTGTAGGTCCATGGCTGATTGTACAAATAAGAAGGCAGCTATGACATACTATTTGGACTTGCCCGCTTCATTCTAGATACATACAATATTTTACTGGCTCTTCTTACATCCTGACTATCTTGAACCAAGTTTGTACACTTACAACTCATGTCTTTAGTTATCATGGAGGGATTGGAGGAATTTTTAAGAAAATTAAAAAATCATAATGGAAATATCTCAATGGACCCTCTAGTGCTTGGTATCTATAGACAAAAAAAAAATGACTTGGAAATCTTCAAGCTATATTAATACCCCAAAGGTAATAGAAGAGTTCCATTCACATCAACTCACCAACCCAGCATCCCAGGTCCTGGGGATGTGCTCTGAGAGGAGGAATATCATCCAGCACTGCCTACAATAGTGGCATAGCAACTGTGGGTGGTGGGATAATTCAACAATACATGAATGGCTGTTATTCACATTTTAAATCTGACTCTACCAGACCACGGTAGTAATTACAGTAACCAAACACTAAGCTGGTGAGAGCACCTATAGTTTATCTTCATGGTTATATGGGCAGAAATATCCATCAGTATGACAAATTTCTCCATATCTTACCTCAAGATCCACACCTGGCAGTTTAAAGAAGAGTATCCCGGAGTGGAGCAAAGCTATTGGTAAGCCTTGTTCTTTGATCCTCTTTGATTCAATTTTCTTATCTCCATGTTATTGACTTGTTCCTTTGCACCTGGAATGAAAGTTACAGAAAACACTCCTCAAGGACGTTTGTTACAACATCAACTACCTGACTTCTCCTTTAAAGAAAAAAAATGTTTCTCTTTCACCTTTTTTTGGAAACTGGTTGATCTCTGGCTATTTTAACCCATAGCTCCAAGTATTGACACCCCTCTTGCTTCTCTTCCACTGGCAATATTGACAGACTCCTGTTGCTCCCCTTATACACAGCAGGACTGAAACACTCCAGGGCTTCTGGGTTCCTGGCTCAGCAGGTTTGCCCCACAGTGGGATAGGAAATATTCATAGTAATTAGCATTTGTAGTACTTTAAGGTCTGCAAAATGATAAAATGTTGTCTCATTTGGTTCTCACAACAGTCTATTATTTCCTTTTTACAGATAAGAAAACTGAGGCAGACAGAAGTTAAGTGATTCATCCAGAGCCATACAACTAGTGAGTATCCAAGAATTCAGGCCTTCTTGAATCCATACCAGCACTCTCTCTCCACTGTGTTACCTAGCTTGCTCATATTTTTTTTTTTAGGTTTACTTTTTGTTCAATAACAATTTCGAAAGACAGCATCATCCCAATTCATTCATTAACCTGCTTACCTACTCAAGGTGTTATGCTAAGTCCAGAGTAAAATGGCCTCCCAGACTTATCTCTTGCCTTTTGAGATAGTACAAAAATCACAGAATTTAGAGTCAGGAGGAACCTCCAGAGCTATCTAACTCAATCCACACCTGAGAAGAATCCTAACATAATATAATAAACAAATGGTCATACAATCATTTTCAAGGCCTCCAATGAAGGGAAACCTAATTATCTAATGACAGTCAGCACTTATATAGCACTTTAATATGTCCAAAGTGCTTTCCAGGTTATCTCATTTGATGCTATCAAATAAAATATTATCTCTTGAGGTGGCCAAGTCCATTTTAGGGTAGCTTTGGTTAGGACATTTTATCATTTCTACTCACTCTTCCAGGTTTAGCCTACTGAGGCCAAACATATATCTGATCCCTTTTCCACCTGATGAACTTTCAAATACTTGAACACAGCTTTCAGAGTCCCCTGAATCTTCTCTTTTCTAGGTTAACTAAGCCCTCTGATTTCTTTAGCTAATCCTCCCATAAACAGGGCTGGAAGGCCTTCTGTCATCTTGGCTGACCCCTTCTGGGTTTCACTAGCTTGTTGATGGCACCCAGGGCTGAATCCTATACTTCAAGAGTCAGATCAGAACAGAACACCTCCTTGTTCCTGTAAGCTATGGCTTTCAACGAAGCCTAAGATCAGATTTGTCTTTTTGGCTACTATGTCACAATGATGATACATATTGAGCATGAACTAAACATCCTCAAATCTTTTTTTTTTCAAAACTACTTTTTAACCAATTCTCCCCTATCTTTATACATGAAGTTGATTTTTTAAGTTCATGTGTAAGACTTAACATTTTTTTAAAAAGTTAACATTTATTTATTTATTGTGTTCCATACTTTGAATTTATTTCATGTGCATTTCATATTTATTTATTTCTGTGTATCCTATTTCCCTTCAGTGAAATAAAAACTCTTTGAAGGAAGGGTATATTTTGTTGTTGTTATTCATTTGTTTGTTTGTTTTCATATATCTAGCAGATAGCGTCAGGACTGGTACATTTAATGTGTAATAAATGCTTGTTGAAAGAATATGTGAATGAAATGAGACATAGGCAGCATTTGGTTGGGGCTTCTGCCTTTCAGTGTCTTACAATGATAGAATGTGGCATTGGTGGAGTGGCACTCCAATAGGGTGGAGGGTTTGGTCACCATAATTAATACAGTGGTCTGGCAGCATCAGATTTAAAATGTGTATAACAGCCATTCATGTATTGTTGAATTATCCCACCACTCAAAGTTGCTATGCCACTATTATAGGCAAAGCTGGACCTTATTCCTCCTCTCAGAACACATCCCCAGGACTGGGCATGCTGGGTTGGTGAGTTGATGTGAATGGAATTCTTCTATTACCTTTGGGGTATTAATATAGCTTGAAGATTCCCAAGTCATTTTTTTTTTGGTCTATAGATACCAAGCTCTAGAGGGTCTGTTGAGATATTTCCATTATGATTTTTTTTTCTTTTCTTAAAACTTTGGTCCACACAGATTAAATTACTTCCCAAGGTCTTGCATGTAGTAATTCAGAGAGCCAGAATTTGAATTCAGGTTCTCTGACTCCAACTTCAATTTTTATTGTTGTTGTTACCATTTTAAATTGTTGTTAAACATTGTAATTTTAAATTTAGGTTTCTAAGTTTCACCACAGAGCAAGAAGCAAAGGTTTGAACTGGATATAAGAATAATTTTGATTTGATGTACTCATTGGCTTCTCAAGTGCACATGAATTATAAACCTTGTCATCTGCTGCCCAGCCCAATTCTCCAGCTTTACCCCAAAGGCCTACATCTGGAAAACTTATGTTAACACAGACCCTTATCTACAAAGTAGTGCCCACTTGTGAAGGCATTGTTGCTTTCCTTGAAAAAACTACATCTTTTCATTTGACCTGAAATTTGGGTGACTTTGTAGACCACCATGGGGGGAGATGATCGGTTGAGCTTAGGCACACAGACTTTGTATATAACAATTAAATCTGAAGGAACTCAATAATTCCTAAAATGATTTTTGTATTCAGGAAATACATTTTTAAGATAATAAGACACAAAAATTCCCTCTTCTTCTTCCCCCAATTTAAAATGTGCCCTCTGGGTAAACATCACAAATGTTGAATAATTTTAAAGTGCCTAAGCAGCCATTACCCATTAATCTGGTTCTACCAAACCATACTAGAATTATTGTGACCTAATATTTTAGTTGGCCTTATTTACTAATATTTATCTCAGTGCTAACATAGGCAGCAGAAACCCAGAAATGTTACTCCCTACCAACATTTTAAGACATTTTACTAGACCCCAGCTGTTATGGTTCTTTAAGTTATTTCCTCCTATCTGACCTAGCCATGGGTTTATAACCATCCACCACCAACACCCCCAGGAGTAAATGTTGATGGCATCTGATCCTTAGGAAAGGCAATTATTGACATCAATGGATAATGATGTAGTTAAGAGAATGCTAGGATCTTAATGTTTTCGGTAACATAAACCAACATAGTCATGAAAAGGACACACCGCTAGTGTATTTAGTGAACAAACTGAAAAACTTACCAAAGATAAAATTTATACTGCTAGTGAAAATAATCAGAGGAGATGCTACAAAATAAGGAACGTAACAATCAGAGGGAGGGATGAGGCATTTCTTATCTGCAAATAAAATAAAGAAATAACATTGGAGAAGGGATTTTGGAAATTTAATTTAAAAAGCATAAAAAGCTAAAATGGGCTTCAGGATATCTAATGATTCCCTTAAATTTTATGATTTATTAAGTTTCAATCAATCCATCAGTTAACTCTTGTTATATACTTAGTATGTGCCAGGGTCTAGGAGTACAAAGTCAAAATGAAAAAGTCTCTGCTATCAAGGAGCTTATATTATTATATTGGGTGCAAGGGGGAGAGAAGACAACATGTATATACACGTACATAAAAAAAATGTACTTACATACATATGTATATATGTTATAGTAATATATGTATCTATAAATACGTACATGCACATGTGTGTATACATGTATTTATACATGTGTGCATACATAATACAGAGCAAATAAAAGTTAATTTCAGAAGGAGACACTAGCAGCTAGAGAGGTCAGAAAAGACAGTGTAGGATTAGGAAGTTAATTAAACACTGAAGGAAACTAGGGATTCCAAGAGATAGCTGTGGAGGGAGAGTGTATTCCAAGAATGAGATATGTGTTACAGCATTTATTGAGCACCTATTATGTGATCAGGCACTGGGGATATTTCTTTTTTTAAATACTGCATGAGTGACTTCCACTTCCAGGAGCCAAGATGGCAGAGTAAAAAAGGTAGTCGCTCTCACCCCTGCCCCCCTCCCCCATCAACCTCTGAAAATCCAGAAAATATCACCTGGAGGGAAAAAAAAACTGGAACAACTAAACTAGAAGAAAGACAAGGAACAGCAGTGAAATGGTCCAGCAAACGGGTCTCCCAGTGCCTCAGCAAAAATGAGAGAAGCAGCAGTATAAAAGGTCCCGGGAGGATAAGCACCCTGCAGCATTCATCTGAAAGGAGCTGAAGAAAGCAACCTAGAGTCTTCCTAAAGTCCCAGCCTTGCTGATTCCAGCCCAACACCAGGTAAGCTGTCACAACCCTATAGCCTCCAACTGTCAACCAGGAAGTGATTCTGAAGCCCAGGTGGTAGAGCAGGAAAACACCAACACCTGGACCTCTGAGTGCCTCAGTGAAGACAGGGGAACCAGTGGAAACCAGCTGAGAAAAACACCAGGTGCCTCACCACTCTGCCTCAAAGGAATCTCCCAGTGCATTAGCAAAAACGAGGGAGGCAGCATTGCAAGGGGCCCCAGGCAGATACACACCCTGCGGCACCCATCTAAAAGGAGCTGAAGAAAGCTAAGGAAAGGAAAAGCATGCAACCCAGAATTGCCTGAAAGTTCCAGCCTCGCTGACTCCAGCCCAACACGAGGTAAGCTGCCAAAACCCTATAGCCTCCAATTGCCAATATAAGAGGCCCCAGCACACAAAGCCAGTGACCAAGACCTAGGCTCCCAACATAAGAACCTTGGGTCAGTACCCTCTGTTCCCCAGCAGGAGAGCTCAATCTCTTTAAAGACCAGGGAATAAAGAAACCATGAGTAAAAAGAAACGTACCATAGATTCATATTATGAGAAGAGTGAAGATCAAAAAAGAAATTCTGAAGAGGCCAACATTATCAACAAACCCACATCTGCAATATCAAAAGGGAAGATGAATTGGTCTGAAGCCCAAAAAGCCTTATTAAAAGAGCTCAAGAAGGATTTTAATAGTCAAATGACAGAGGTAAAAGAGTCCTTAAAAAATACGATTGGCCAATTGGAAAAAAAGCACACTGAAGAAAACAAGTCCATAGAAAACACAATTGGCCAATTGATGAAGGAAGTACAAAAACTAACAAAAGAAAACAATCTGTTAAAAACTAGAATTGGACAAATGGAAACTAATGACTCTATGAGAGAGCAAGAATCAGTCAAACAGAAACAAAAAATGAAAAAAATAGATGAAAATATAAAATACCTCATCGGTAAAACTACTGACCTGGAAAATCAAACCAGGAGACACAACTTAAAAATCATTGGACTACCTGAAAATCATGATAAAAAAAAAGAGCCTGGACAGTATCTTTCAGGAAATCATAAAGGAAAACTGCCCTGAAGTCCTAGAACCAGAAGGTAAAATAACCATTGAAAGAATATACTGCTCACCACCTGAAAGAGATCCCAAATTGACAATGCCAAGGAATTTAATATCAAAATTCCAAAATTACCAGATGAAAGAGAAGATAATGTAAGCAGCCAGAAAAAAAAAAAAAAACAATTTAAATGTCTTGGAACCACAGTCAGGATTACACAGGACCTTGCAGCTTCTACATTAAAATACCACAAGGCGTGGAACATGATATTCCATAAGGCAAAGGAGCTTGGATTTCAGCCAAGGATCAACTACCTTGCAAAAATGAGCATGATTTTTCAAGGGAGGAGATGGATATTCAATGAAATAGGGGACTTCCAAACCTTCCTCATAAAAAGACCGGAGCTCAACAAAAAATTTGATCTTGAAGTACAAGATTTAAGAAAGACATAAAAAGGTAAATGGGACAGAGAGATCCAAAATGTTAACAAGGGAAGACTGTTTACATCCCTACAAGGGAAAATGACACTTGCAACTCTTGAGAATTGTATTGTTATTACGCCATGTGAAAGGAGTATACATAAAGGGGGTGGATTGACTTTGATGTAATGATTTAAAAAAATCTAATCAAGTGGGTTAAATGGATCCAAGTAAGTGGATTAGTCTGATCTTAGAAAATGTACTGAGAAAGGAGAAGGCAGATAAGGGTAAATTACATTAGAGAAAAAGACAGAAAATCCTATTGCAGCAGAGGGAAAGAAGGGAGGGGGGTGAGCATTGTTTGAACCTTACTCTCATCAGATTTGGCTCAAGAAGGGAATAATATAGTGAGTTGGGTATAGAAATATAACTTGCCCCATGGGCAGTGGGAGGGAAAGGAGAAAGGAAAAGGGAGGGGGATAGAAGGGAGGGAAGAAGCAGTAAGGGCAAAGGGGAAGAAAAGTGAAGGGGATAATAGAAGGGAGGCAGTAGTCAAGAGCAAAACACTAGTGGGGGGAAGAAGAAAGGAGAAAGAAAAGCATAAATGGGGAAAAAGGATGGAGAAAAAGACACAGATAGTAATCATAACTGTGAAAGTTGAATCGCTATCTTTTTTTTCTCTCTTCAGTTGAGTTTTGTTTCCTCTTTCTGATAGTTCCTCCTATTGGCTTAAATTTTTACTTACAACTTCGCTAATGTGAAAATATGTTTAATAGGAATGTAAATGTATAGTTTATATCAGATTGTGTGCCATCTTGGGGAAGGTGGTGGGGAGGAAGGGGGAGAAAAATTTTAAACTCAAAAGTATATGGAAGTGATTGTTGATAAATCAAATATAAATCAAAATAAATAATAAAAGAGAAAATAAAAGAAAATAAAAAAGAGGGAAAAGGGAGTTTCTCAAATAAATAAATAAATAAACAGATAAATAAATACATAGATAGATAAATGAATGGGTGAATGCATAAATAAATAAATAAATGAGTAAATAAATAAATACTGCATCAATCCAAAACCAAGGCTAAATAAATACCTGTATACTGGGTTACCATGACTGGTTTCCAGCAGTGTATCCAGCACATCAGGGCAAACACAATTCTCTTTTTTTAGGCATGCCCAGACAAGCACTGGCTAATTTCCTGTTCTAACCTTTCATCCTTTTCCTGCCCTTCAGCCAAAGCCTTTTTAGGTTGTAGTCAGTCTCTTTAGATATAAAGTGCTTCAGATTGGGAGAGGGGAGGAGCAAAGGAGGCAGGATCTGTCTCCAGCAAAGAAAAGGGTACTATTTTCTTTATTTAATAAAAAGAGAGGACTCCTAAGATACCCTTGTATAGCTGTATGATTGTGTTATTTGTAATGTTCAAAAGAAAGAATTATCATTGTTAAATAATTGTGAATACTAAATTATGTACATTTCTAGTTAAACTGTTACATTAAATACTAAAAATGGCATTAAGAAAATAGTGAATTTTGATGGTTATAAGGATCAGTATGGCAAATTTAAAATCCAACATCATAAAAAGCAAAGTTAAGGGGCAGCTAGGCAGCGCAGTGGGTACAGCACTGGCCCTGGAGTCAGAAGGACCTGAGTTCAAATCTGACCTCAGACACGTAACACTTACTAGCTGTGTGACCCTGGGCAAGTCACATAACCCCAACTGCCCACCAGGAAAATAAAAGAAGAAGAAGCAAAGTTAAGCAACAATTGGCTAATAGAATCAACACCATCCAGCTGCAAAAGGAACGGATTTTTCCTGAATGCCATAAACAAGTCCTCCACACTAAAACTGTTCATTATTGAAACTGATTCCTATCATAAACATAGTAAAATCTGCGTTGACTGAGAGAATTGATTTGAGATGGGTATAACAATTCAAACACAAAAGAAAAATGTTGGAACTCTTCACTAGTATTCTTTTCTTCACTTGAAGAAGCTCTTCGCAAACTCCCTATGGATTTCAGCAGACTAGGCTGAAACTGAGGCAGAGGACCCTCTTCCCAGTCCTGGTCCTTCTCTCATTACATGCATCTATCACTAGAAGACAGAACTCCCAGAAATATAGTGGGGGGAACAACCTGTGTGCATTCTTGCAAGATTAAACAACTGTTTCCATATCTGACCAGATGAGTATTTTCAATAACATCAAACACAAAACCCTCCAAAAATTTAGAGGCCAGATGATGCTTGGTTCCATCATTACCCTGGCTGGTGCCAAAACAGCAGCTGCCAGAATCTCAGCCCTGATCAGCACAACATTTTCCATCATCCTAACCACAGAGAGGATGGCGAAAGAAAATTTCCCCTCCACATTACTATCTGATTTGGCTCAGAACTGAAGGGGAGTTCAGGAGGAAAAAGGAGAGGGAAATGGTAGAGAGAGGGTAAAGAGAATATACCTTTTGGTTTCTATAGCACAATGGAAAATTCCTTCCTAAATAGTCCACTGGTTTCTAGGTGGTTTTCTCAGTGTTGAACTGGGTAAAAGGAAAATCAGAGCTATAGAAGATATAAGATCTTCTAAGCCTGATGCTTTGGAAATAGTAGACTTTCTATTCTCTTTAATGAATTCAGTGAAAGTTTAAAGGACGACTAGCTGGCTTATGAAGCCTCACTTTTAGTAATTATTTCACAGTTATAGGGCTACAAGGAGCTACAGAGGTCATCCAACATTAGGAATGAAAAAAGAAAGTGCTTGCCACACAGTAAGCACTTTATAAATGTTTTCTCATTAATTTATTCAATCTCTTTTGTCTTTCTGGCTTTTAACTGTGAATAAGCTAATAGACAGAGAGATAGAGAAATAGAGAGATAGCCATTGGCAAAGGGTAGGAATTGTTAAAAACACAGTTTGAAAGGCTGGGGACTCCCCTCTCACAAATAAGTCGTTATGAAATTTAAGGAATGATTTAAATGACCCAGAAAAATAAAAAAGGTCCATTGTCTATGAAGTACTCACACAATATGAAGATTTACTGTAACTGGCAATTCCAGTGTTCTTTGAGATTGTCATGAAATCATATGCTCTCCTAAAGCAAAAAAAAAATGTCTAAAATCTCACCCTCATGTTTACACAATCAATAGTTTTTGGGTACCATGATTTAGAGTAACACTTTCTCTGTGGCCAACTACAATTAAATTAAATGGCTCAGAATCTTCCCAAAGGTAGAATTTTTATATCCAGGTAGATCCCGGCTTTGAGACAGGGTAATAGAGTTCATGAGATTTTACATTTAGAACTGGAAGACACTTTAGGACCATCTAGTCCAACCACCTCTTAATTTGGAGAACTAAGGTCCAAAAAAGTTTAAGTAATTTGCCAAGAGGCACAATGCCAATATGTGCTATTTGAATCCGTGTCTTCCTGACTCAAAATCCAGTATGCTATACACTGTTCCATGCTTCTTTTAAATGATAATTCTCTTCTCTCCTCTAAGAGTCTAGATAGCATAGAAAGCAGCTACTACTCTGCATTATAAAGTTTGACTTCAATATGTCAAAGAACTGATATTTCATGTTCAGAACTATTCTCTTACAACCTTTCATGATATCTTGAGTTGTGGGTAGAGCAATTCATCTCCAGGTATCCAGATCTTCACTAATGAGTTTCTCTAAAGTCAAAAGGATTAGTTCTTGGAAGACAGTCACTCAGTCTCTCACTTGGCCATACTTAAAGCCTTCCCAGCAGGGTGAAAGATATCAGAGGCTTTGTTTCTAGGATTATACATTCTCCTGGGATAAATGCAAAACTCAAGATCACCTCCATTCCAAGATAAAAATCAGACAAGATCTCTAATGGAGAAAAGTGCATGTATTTTGGAATATACTGATTTTAAATAAATAAGTAAAACACTTGAACTCAAAAGACCTCTAGGACTAAAAAAAAAAAATCAAAATTTAAACAAAAAGGAGAGTTGTAGACACCTTCAGATCCTCCCAAGGAAGGAGACAAACATGATTCATGCTGAGTAAACCACCCACTCTTGATTTTATGTCACGGTCAGGCATAAGGATAGGGATTCATTTTTTAAAACTATATTCATTTCTCTTCACAAGGTTATTACTCCCTTTTCATCATCTGTAAGTATAACCTTCACCCTTTAGTTAACAAAAAAGACTTCTACATTTATATATCCATGAGATAAGGGGTGGCCACAAAATATGCGAACTAACAACATCTACGGTAGTTCCTTCAGCTGGTGTGGGGGTGTGCCATGGAATGATCATGTTGGAAAAGAATTCTGAAGGACAAACCCTCCTTTTAGACCTTGTTTGATGAATGATTTTTCTTCTCTGATCACAGAATGGAATTTTGTCATTCTAGTTTTGATCAGCATCTATCCAAATTATGTAAGTCCACAACTACATCATAGACTTGAGTTTTCTCAGTTTATAAAGTTTTACTGAAGATAGAGCGTAGGTTTCAGAGTGAGAATACAAAGAAAACAAAACACACTACTTTGGTCTTGAACAGTTTACAATAGAGGATAAGCATGAATGACATATTTATGTAAAAATACAAAGAAAACCTATTCTTTAAAGTGAACATTAATTCACTGCATAAAATTAAATAAGTGCAAGTTAAAGGGACTCTGGAGTAAATGTAATGGCCAGAGTCAGAATTATCTTCCTATGATCTTGACCTGGAACCAATTCGTACTCAAGAGAAAATTGAGGGTGAAATCAGAGCATTCCAGTCCTAGGTTCTGAACTGCTCCTGCCTCAGCAACTCCAGACACTGAAGGAATGCTACCTCTTGGTACCCTCCCCCTCTCACAAGAAAGGGCTGCTGTGGGGGTTCCCTGGAGAAATTTCACTCAGCATCCATTACAGAAAATGCTCATATGTCAGGCATGACTCACAAAATGATGAAATTCAGAAATAATCAGGAGGCCAGTAAGAAATAAAACACTGGGTGGAATCCACATGCTGCATTCACAGCGGCGACTCTCTAAAAGTCTGCTCTCTAGCATAGTTCTCAGCTCAAGGGGAGCTACTGTTCCTGAAATTGATAAACCTGAACTCCAAGATTATTGTCTGGTTTTTGTATGAACACTGTCAATCATAGCATTGTTGTTTTGTTTTGTTGTTACTGTTGTTTAAAACTATGCCTCCTTTTCCTCTGCCCTGGATTTTATTGTCCCTTAGTAGTTAAAAAACGGATGTGGTTAACAGCATATACTAAGTAGAGAATAAAACTTAGGATCTGGCAGAACCAGGTTCAGATCCTGCTTTTGTCACACGCCAGTAACGTAAAGTTGGGAAACTCAGAATCTCTCTGGGTTTCTTCTGAAAAATGAGAATATTGAACTCAATGACCTCTAAAATCCCCTGCAGCTTGAAATCTGTGATTTCATAATGTTATTCATAAAGTGTTCAAGAAAGTACTCAAGAAAATTAGTAACAACTATTTCCCTAGGGCAGCAAGGTGGTGCAGTTGATAGTGCCAGGCCTGGAGTCAGGAAGATTTATCTTTTTTTTTTTTTTGGCTAGGCAATGGGGTTAAGTGACTTGCCCAGGGTCACACAGCTAGTAAGTGTTATGTGTCTGAGTCCAGATTTGAACTCAGGTCCTCCTGATTTCAGGGCTGGCACTCTATCCACTGCACCACCTAGATGCCCCTGAAGATTTATCTTCTAGAGGTCAAATCTAGCCTCAGACACCAAATAGCTGTGTGACCCTAGGCAAGTCACTTAACCCTGTTTGCCTCAGTTTCCTCATATGTGAAATGAGCCTGAGAAGGAAAATGGCAAATCACTCCAGTGTCTTTGTCAACAAAACCTGAAATGGGGTCACAGAGACTTGGACACAACTAAAAATTACTGAACAACAGCATTTCCCTACTCTAAACTCTAGCTACATTGTGAATGAGGGCTTCCTTCTGCTGCTCTGCCACCACTGAGCCTTTTCCTTCTTCTCTAAATTGTTTCTAATTACAAAACTCTCTTATGCCCTATTTGGGAGCCACAGAGAAATTTTGTGATTAATATCTAGCATGCTGGAGAAAGTACGGAATAGCTTATTTCAAGGGCTGAAGTCAGAAGCCCTGAGTTCAAATCTCACTTGTGACACATGCTAGATATGTAATCACAGACAAATCATTTACGCGTTCGGAGTCTCGATCTCCTCATCTGTAAAATAGTGATAATTTTATCTTCTTCCCTTGCTTGTGAGAGAAAAATTAAAATAATGTATATAAAAATCATTTGTAAACTTTAAAATGCCTTATAAATATTAGTTATCATTATTACAGATCAAATCAACCTAATGCTTTCAGCCATTTAAATTACAATTTGTGCCCATGTGGTAGATTTTGTAGAGATCAGAAAAAAGACAGAAATATGACTCAACCAAATAAGGGTTGATTCATTGACCATGAATAGACATAGCCTCAGTTTGTGCTTTAGCTTTACCAGTAACTAACCTGGATGAATACCAGGGTTTGTACGGCTTCCCCAAATAATCTTACTTTAGTGATAGAAAAGACTGTGATAAAAAAAAAAGAATAAATAAAACAGATCTGAAGCAGGTAGAAATGGACCTAACTGGAGGGTAGAACAAGTTTGTTCTATTAAAAAAAATTAAATATTAAATCTTTTTTAAATTCTCTCAAAGGCATCAATGAGAAATGCATTTTATTTGATGGTCAGTTTGAACATGTACATAATTTGATGTTCATCTCTAAGTATTTCTACTTGGTTATAACACGGAAGTAGCTTTGTAATACACTATAGCACAAGCTTACTCTCTCATTATGCCTCCATGATACTGTTATTTTTTGTCTTTTTATCCCAGTAAGGGCTATTTCCAAATGATGGAAAGAAAGGATAAAAAGACTAGACCACTGGGGAAATTTTGTATTTAATAGGTGGAGAATAAATCCATACAATCAGTCAACCAAATTCTCTTAGAGCTCTTATGAAACCATTCTAGCAGTGACAGAAGTCCTTCAAGCCAAATTTTGCATACATTAATCTAATCCACTCTGCCCAACGATACCTTCACCAGACACTGAGGGTGGCCATTCTTCTCTGACACACAACCTTTGCCTGCAGAAATTTGCCAACATATTTAGATCTTTATCTTTGCCCAATAAGACTAGCACTGCTATACTATACTCAGTGATCAGAGAGAGTGAATGTGCCATTGGGTAGTAATGAACACATCAAAACTATTTGACTAAATGCAAATTTCATGGGAAATACAGAGACGAGTACATGATTTGTGGCATGAACTGAAAAGAAGGCAAGTGGTCTTCCTCTACGGGGTACATTCTAGAACTGATATAATGAAGTTCTTTTTCTGGCGTTCCATTGTTTCAGTTGTGTCCACCTCTTTGTGACCCCACTTGGGGTTTTCTTGGGAAAAGATATGGGAGCGATTTGCCATTTCCATCTCCAACTCATTTTACAGATGAGGAAACTGAGGTAAACAGAGCTAAGTGACTTGCCCAGGCTCACACATGTAGTAAGTGTCTGAGGCCAGATTTGAACTAAGGAACATGAGTTTTACTGACTTTAGAACTGGAATTCTATCCACTATACCACCATCCTGCCCCAATAATGAAACTCTGGAAGAAACTTAACAGTAAAGATAATCTTCTAAAGGCATATTTATGATTAAAGAAGGGTCATGTCCTGGCTTCATCCTTTGGATAGACAAAAGGGGCATTTCAACAAATTCGTTTTGTACAAAGGAATACAAACTATTAATTAGTGGAAATGCCCTTGGGGAATTACTGCCACATAGAATCACTAAGAGAATATCTTGCCCTTACAAGTTTAAGAATTGGACTGGACAAATGGATTTCCATTGATATTCATAACAGAGTTGGATTGTATTGTGAGTTAGTTGTTTTAGGTAACAATATGTTCATTTCATTTTACCCAATATAAAGGAGATAGGGTCCAGGAACTATGATTTCATTGATAAAAGGAAATCCTGGATAAGAAAATTCTTTCAACCAATCAGGTCTGTACTTTCTCCACACCTTAGAGCCTTAGAGAGCTTCCAAAAACGAAAGATTAAGTGGCTTGTCCAGTGTCTCACAGCCAACATGAGGCAGAGGTTGGCCTTTTATGGAGGTCTTTCAGGTTCCAAGGCCGGTTCTCTATCCACTCTGCTAAATGCCTCTCATATTATATACTTACATAGAATTGGTTATAGTTCTTTTATATTTATGTTAACTTGGAGGCAGCATGGAAGAATAGATAGAGTTAATCTGAGAGGTTAAAAAGTCTTGGATTCAAGTCCTTTCTCTGATGTTTACTGGCTGTGTGACCCTGAGCAAGTCACTTAATTTTTCAGTGCCCCCAGAAAACTTTCTACAGTGGTATACTGAAGAATAGTTGTGGATTAATAGAAGGGAGTCTCTTCACTTCTAGAGAATCTCAGATCTGGAGAGAATGAAGTGTCATCTGCCAGAGAGAGACGATGGTAAAAGATTGTCTTGGAATCAGGAAGACCTGAGTTCAAATCCTGTTTCTGATGCATAATGTCTATTTGGCAATATCCTATGCAACTCAGTAAGACTATAGGTTATAAATGAGTCACCGATTTATGTCATTGAGGGAATTAACTTGCCAACAACTCCTAATATGAATGAAATCACAGATCTATATACTCCACAAATAGTACATCTAGTATCTGAAAGCCACGTTATTATTTATATCCTAATTACTGAGTGACTTTAGAACAAACTTCATTATAGGCCGTCACAGTAAAGAAATGTGGCAGCAATGAATTACCCTACTGGGACTGTCATTAATTGTTGTTGTTGTTTGTTCTTCCTTCTCGAAGAGGAAAATGATTCAGGAAGGTGATACCATGACTTGCAATGAATTGTAAATGAATGGAGGGAGGGCTATGCAAAGTTACCAGCCTCAGTGTCTCTTCCAGAGTCATCTGAGTCCAGTGGCAAGGTATGGATCAGGACATTTGGAGATGGTCCCCTGTCATTAATTAAAGCTTAGGTGAGGAAAGCCAAAGTGGACAAATGTAGGACGTGGCAGTCTTCCATGTCAACCACATACCACTATATTGTGTGTGTGTGTGTTTTTCCTGGATGTTCCATAGACATCTCAAACTCAAAATATGACTAACACAAAGCAAATTATTCCAAATCCTCAAAAAAAAAAACCTGTTCCTTGTTTATCCCCTCCCTGTTTTTATTGAGGATACTATCATACTTAGTCACTCAGTTTTATAACCTTAAAAGTTATATTTGACTAGTTTCTCCTCTTCCTCCCCATATTCAATCACCAAGTCATATTAATTCTACTTTTTAAATACCTCTAGAATCTGCCCTCTTTTGCTCCATCTACAAGCCCACCACCCTAGATGAGGCTCTCCTTACTACTCATTTCCTGTCTTAAATGTACTTCTTTCTGACCTCTGTCTCATAGAATCCTTATTTTTCTTCAAAGTTTAGCTCAGGCACCACCTCCTCGATAAAGTTTTCCCTAATCCACAAAATTGTTGGTGCTTTTCCCTCTTCAAATTATATATATGTAGGTATATATATTCAAACATATATACACATATACATATATGTGTGTATATACGTGGGTGTGGGTGTATACATATTTATATAAAGCAAAGTGTATTCCTTCAATAGAGTAAACATCTTGAAGTCAGACCTTTTCTTTTTGTCTGTGTGCTTGGCTCCTTGTATGATGTCTTTCCCATAGTATGCACTTAATGAATTTTTATTAATTCTCATTGAAATAAAAGTATTTTATTATAGATCATGAGCCCAACCAGCTCACTTCTTTTTTCAAGGTTTCCTCTTTTTCTAACTTCTTCTTTACCCCCTTACTAACCATCTTCCCACCCAGGAGAAATTTCTGCCCTGAGGACCCATTGTATTGACCATTGACTCCTTCACTCGGACCTCCATTTCAGAAAAGGCACCAGCCATGCTCTCTTCACTCCTAGCCCATTGCATACTATAGATGTCTTTGCCTCTTCCTTGGCAGTCACCTTTGGAAACCTTGCTTTCCAACCCCACTCTATACATCACTTTCTCCATTAGAATATAAGTTCCTTGAGGGTAGAGACTGTCTTATTTATTTGGATTTGTATTGTCAGCACTTAGCATTAGCTGGCAAAGAGTAAGCACTTAATAAAAGATTTATTATCTGTCTGTCTTTATATTTATTTATCTATCTCTCTGTTTATTTTTCTTTATATCCATTGTCTTCTGTCTACCTGTCTCTATCTCTGTCTTTCTCTCTCCATGTATCCATCTATCTTGAAGGAAACTTTAAATTATCTTGTCCATGTCTAACATCAGACCATCCCATAGATTCTGTGTAGAGATCGCCCTGAGCCTTGGCCACTTCCACTGAGCATGGGTCCCTGGAAATGATCACAACACAGGCTTGACATTCCATGAGAACAGCCCCAGCCAGAACATAGGATTCCTCTCTATAACATCTCCAAGAAGTGATCATTCAGTTCTTTTCTTGGATACATACAGGGATGAGAAAATTTTGAAGTAATTGGTTCTACTTGTGGTTTGCTTAATTTGGACGTCCTTGGCTTGTTGTCTCCCTATAACTTCCACCCAATCTCCTTATTTCTGAACTCTTATGCCATTAAAAATAAGATGTATTATTTTTTTCACATAACAGTCCTTCGTCTATTTGAAGGGAAAGAAGTAATCATTCATGTGGTATTTACTCTATACTACACACTGTGCTAAGCTTTTTACAAATATTATCTCATTTAATCCTCACAGCAACCTTGCAAGGTAAGTGGGTCACAAGAATGGGAGTCTTTCATGATACCACTACATGAACAGTCTGGCCATCATCTCAGACCCCTTTCAAATGTTTTCTCTCTCCCCTAAGCTAAAAATTCTCCTTCATCCATTCTTTATCTTCCCTTTTTAAACTATGTCTCAAAGGCAGAGGTGTCAAACACATGTCCAGCAGGCTTCATGTAACCTATAACAATCCCAAGTGCCACCTGAATCAGTGGAATTGAGAAATATTTAACAAAACAAAAATACAATAAAACATGGATGATATTAACACATGGTTTTCTAAGACAATATGCACCCATGGGGATGTCCTTACATATCACTTAGTGACCACATAGTGGTCTCTGTTTCAATCTGAGTTTAATAGCACTGCTCAAACATATTATACAAGACTTCAATACTCAATCACCCAGTTCTTGATATACTTTATGTTTGCTGAATATCCATCACATATGATCTTGATAGCATATTTAGAGTACGATCTTCTTTTTATGGATATCACATTGCCTTGAAGACATTCATTGATTTGGCAGCTGCATCACAATCTTGACATATTGATTTTGTAATTGACTAAATTATCTCAATTTTACTTGAAAGGCTATCTAGCCATTTTTCTTCATATACATATGCTGCTTTGTCTCTATATGTGTGTTTTAACTGAGCACAGAAGTTTACAAAGTTCTCTTTTCAGTTTCAGTTTATTTCAGGAAATACTTAGTGATAACAGGACACAATATGAGAATACAATATAGTCCTTACTCTTGTGGAGCTGACGTTTTTGTCGGGGAGACTACGTGTATTCTGATAACCACAGTATAGTAACGAAAAATGCAAGTGCAATGTTAGTGGTATACTGGTTCAGAGGATGGAGATAACCCTTTCAAATTGGCACAATCATAAAATGTTTCAGGGATGAAGTGGCATTTGAGCTGAACCTTGAAGAATGAATAGGAATTGTATGGAGGGGCTGTGGGTAGAGGGGAAGGAGGGAATCACTGACGGAGGCAATAGCTTAAGCAAAGGTATAAAAGAAGGAAAACACAGACTGAATTTTGGTATAGCAAGTAGTCTGATTTGTCTGAATGGCAATGAATTAAACAGACTGTAGGTGATGTCTCTGGTAGGTATCCAGAGAAAGGTAAATAATAATAATTAATAACAGTAAATAACAAAAATACAGAACATTTACATTGTGTTTTAAGGCTTACAGAGTGCTGTACAAATATTATCTCATTTAATCTTCACAACAATCCTAAAAGGTAGGTGCCATTATTATTCCCACTTTATAGGTGAGGAGAGACCCAGAGAGAGGTTAAGAGACTCATCCAAGATCACACAGCCAACAAGTATCTAAGGATGGATTTGGATTAAGGTCTTCCTGACTTCAACATCTGCTATCACTCCACTCAGCTACCTAGGCATAGGGATAAAAAAAAGCAGACAAGAAGAAGACCAAATTTAGAGCTGAGCACAGGGAATTCTGTGGAGATAATGGTACTTTCACAATACATATATGATCATATTAGAAATAATTTTCTCCATTACATCTAGCAGTGTCCTATATATCTGCCTCTGAATAATTATTACTACAAGTGAGAAGCATGGTGAGAGGCAGTATTGCACGGTGGTTGGAAAACCAGCCTTAGAGTCAGAAACTGTCTCTGATTGATTGTCTGACCATAGGCAAGTCATTTAACTACTTACTACCAGGCAACTCTCCATGACTCTAAGACCTGTACTAGCGGAGGAAGCTTCTTTTTGGGGGTGGGAAGGAAGCAATCAGGGTCATGTAACTTGCCCAGGGTCACACAGTTAGTAAGTGTCTGAGACCAGATTTGAACTCAGGTCCACCTGATTCCAGGGCTAGTGTTCTATCCACTGTGCCACTTAGCTGCCCCTAGAGGAAGTTTCCAAACCAATACTTCTTCTCACCAAGTTTTTCCTATAAATCGGAATTCACAAGTCTAAAAATGACACCAAATGAGGAGGGGTAGGGACAGAAATCATGTTCATATAGAATTGGTCTTGGGTACCATAAATTAAAGCACACAGATATTTCTAAGAAATTTTGCTTAGCTCTTTGTGGGAAATTTTACCAAGAAAAGGGAAAAGGCAGGTTTCAAGGAAGATAGAAAAATGAAAATCTTCTCTGGGATTGAATTCTGTACCTTTGGATTTCATTCTGTAAAAATATTTACTGGCAAAAATAAGGTAATAAACCATACTTTCTTAAATATTTTTCTCTACAGTATAATTTGTAAAAATGTTTATAGAACCACTCTCAGCGATCTGGGTCTGAGAAATAAGCTATTTGTAAAGGCGCCATTTGAAAATGCATTTAAATTGAATTTAAAATTAGAAATTGCAAAAATGAAGAATGATTTCTGTCCCAACTAAAATTAAACAACACCAGAGAAGAATGACCTTGTTTTCTTCTGTTTTGAAAAATCTCTTTAACCTGTCACTATTTAAAGTCAAATACTCAGGCAAGCTAATAACCCTACATAGGCATCACAACTATCATATGCAATATGCTGATTTATGTGGCCGTGTGTATTAAAATCTCCTAGCTGTTTAACAGAGGAAGGCAAAGATACTTTTTTTCCAAAGATAGGCATATTAATCAACAGAGTATTCCCATACTGTATGTGTATTATTAGATCTAGAAACTAGCTTTTTGACCTAGGAAATAGAATCTGCCAAATTCTAAAAGCAGTTATTTGCTGGGGTTAGTCCATGTTTTCAATGGAATCAGGCTGTCCTCAGCTGACATGCTTAAACTGTTTCACCCTTTGGAATCAGGCAAATTTTTGACAGGACAAAAGAAAAGTTTTTTTAAAAAGTTACCAATATGTTTTTGAAACATAAGGATTTTTTTTCCTGATGCTTCATCATGGAGTAGATGTGATCCTGGGATCTCAAAGTGCAGGTCATTGGAGACTAAGTTCTGACAGGCCCTAGGCTTTGAGTAACACAGCAGGCTCAGAGACATACTATATGTTTGTTATCTGAGAAGCAGACTAGCTGAATTCAGAGGGACATCACCCAAAATCTGGATAACCACTGAAGTTCATTTGTTTGCTAGTTTTTAAATCATAGCACTTCACACAGTCTGACTATTAAGATGTTGAGTAGTGATGCCTGGAATGAAGTAGTAGAAGAAACTCAAATGATTAATTTGTAATTACTTTAGAGGCAACATAATAAAGAAGAAAGAACACTGACTCTGAAGTCAGAGGGCTTGAATTCAAATCCCACCTCTTATATTTACCCTCATACTTCTCAGGGCCTCAATTTCTTCTCTTGTAAAGAGAGGGAGTTAGACTAAATGGCCATTAAAGCTTCTTCTAGATATGCACAGGCAGTTTTCAAATAAAGAAATTAAAGCTATCTAAAGTCAGATGAAAAAACTCTAAATTACTATTGATTAGAGAAATGCAAATTAAACAATTCAGATACCACATCAGGTTGGCTAACATGACAAAAGAGGAAAATGATTAATGTTGAAAAGATGTGGGAAAATTGGAGCATTAATGCATTGTTGGTGGAGTTGTGAACTGATCCAACCATTCTGGAGAGCAATTTGAAACTATGGCCAAAGGGCTATAAAAATGTGCATATAAAAATAGCAATACCACTTCTAGGTCTATATCCCAAAGAAATCATAAAAATGGGAAAAGGACCCACATATACAAAAATATTTAAAGCAACTCTTTTTGTGGTGGCCAAGAATTGGAAATTGAGGGCATGTCCATCAATTGAGGAATGGCTGAACAAGTTGTGGTATATGAATGTAGTGGAATACTATTGTGCTATAAGAAATGATGAGCAAGTGGCCTTCAGAAAAACCTGGAAAAACTTGCATAAACCGATGCTGAGTGAAGTGAGCAGAACCAGAAGAACACTGTACATAGTAACAGCCACATCATTTGATAACTTTCATAGAGGTGGCTCTTCTCAGCAATGCAAGGATCTAAGACAACTTCAAAAGACTCCTGATGGAAAATGCTATATACATCCAGAGAAAGAAATATGGAGTCTGAATGCAGATCTCTTTTTTCTTTTGTTGTTTTGTTTATTTCTTCTTTCTCATGATTCCTCCCATTGGTTCTAATGCTTCTTTACAACATGACTAATGGGAAAATATGTTTAATATGAATGTATATGTAGAGACTATATCAGATTGCATGCTGTCTTGGGGAGGGGGAGAAAAATAAAAAACTCAAAAGCTTACAGAAGTGAATGTTGAAAACTAAAAAATTAATTAATTAATTAAAAAATTAAGAAATAAAGATAAAAAAATAAAAAAGCAAAGTCACTCCTAAGTACAAATATATTATCTTAGATTTTTGTTATTTACACAGATTTATTTCTATACTTTCTATTTCTTCTTAATTATATATTCTAATAATAATTTGAATAATACCATGATATATTTATAAATGGCCATGGAGCCACAGAATATTACTAGAATTTAATAAATCTTCTTTTGTATTCAATGGTATTCAGTAGACACTCATCATACCAACAACGTATTTTGGATGGATACCTGGGTTTATTTGTTCTATGGATTTGACTCTCTAGTACATTTCAGTTTTAGAATGGGAAAAACCTTCATATTTTTAAAGTCTTATTGCCTTCTCCCTAGACATTGGAAGCACTTCTTGGCCAGGGGCAACAGAATTAATTAATTATGCCCTATTTTAATTTCCTAACCAAGCCAGGATCTTGATTCTATTGTAAAAAAATTTGTGAGCATCATCTAACATATTTACCCCCTTTCCTCCTAATATCTCTCATTTTGAAAAATTCTATTAGGATGTACCTACTAAAGTACCGCTAATGCAGTGTTAGCTTAAAGCTGTAGTCATCAAAATACCCTGATTACTTTTCCTGTGATTTCTCATGCTAAAATGATAACAATAACAAAAAACATCTAGACATAGAAACATAAACCATACTAAAGAGCTATGTCCTTCCAAATGGCTATTTATGAAAGAGAGGCTTTTAAAAATCACTTACGGATAATGTTAAGCAAAAAGATATTCATGAACATGAAATTTACTTGAGCTGCATGGAGTCTAACTTTCAATACTTTTATTAAAGTGAACTCTCAATCAAATATTATACCTTCCAGCATCACATTTTTCCCCCTTTCTTTTTACCATATGATAAATTCAGGCTGCAAAAAGTTCTAAGTGATTTGGGGATTTCTACTCATTAAAGTTTTTCACAAATTAACAGTAAGGGTGACAAGGCATCAGGGAGAAAACTAGGGTAAATGGAAAAAGAAAATTACACTTAAAATGCCCAACCACGTAATTGCATCCAAAAAGCCTTCCCTTATTGATTAAGACCCAACAGATCCTTTTACTTTCCTAATTCTTCCATACAACCCATCATTTCCCTTAATTTAAGATGTCTTTCTGGATACTAACCTACTTAAGGATATTCATCATAAGTCCTACATTTTTTCCCAAGTATATTTCCCCTTTAATGTGAATGAAATACTTCAATTATCTTTTCACCTTGTTTAGTAGTTTTGTCTAGTAATGATTAAAAAGACAATTCTCCCAGGACGGTTAATATCCTAGAAAAGTTCTAAGGACCAGAGAGAAGATTGCAAAATTTGATCACTAAATAATACATTTTTTAAAAATTCAATTATAAGTTTCATATGTTTAAATCATGGTGTATGTGAGGTAAAATATTACTATACTAACATATTGTACATGAATAACCAACTCAAGAAATTACAAGAGTAATTTTTAATCAAGTCACTTATTAGTCACCATAAATCCTCAACACACTCTTAGGTAAAATATCTAATGCATACAAACCATAGTATCTGGTGAAAATGAAAATAAAAATACTAATATATTTATGTGGATGGCTAGAGTATTGTGGTAGATATATTCATAGAAATGTTTCACAAACAAGGGTGATAAAATTGTGGGAAGAAATTTGGAGAGATAAGAATGGAGGTTCAAAGAGTGACTGACTCAACTTTGTGTACCATGTACTGGGATCATTTATATTCAAAACATTCCATTACAAGAGCAGTACACAAACAGCTGCTATGGACAATGTAGGTATCCCACTCTCCAGTAATATGGCAGATACTGAGTGTCCATTGCAGCTGCTGAGTTAGATTTAACAGAAAGAGTAGAGGGAAATAAATAAAGCCTCACAGTTTATGTGTATATGAAGTCAAAAGAACTGGTCAGTTAGGCAGGTCAGAAAAATATTTGCCATTTCGGTGGGGCAAAATTCAAGCAAAACAGTTTCTTTGAATTTTGTAGAACAACAAAGGTCATTGACTAACAGCTTAACTTTTCAACTGATGTTTTGCTATCCCTTAGACATAAGCCCAATCACCCAATAACGTACTTTATCTCAGGCCAGATGAAGTATTTTGAGGGCTTCTTGGTTCCAGGATCATAAGCCTGAGAGTTATTCATCATTTGATTTCAATATTACTGAAATGAATCTTGAGAAAGTCAAACATTGGTAGCAGCTCTTCAACACTCAAGATAGAGATATGAGTTTTATACTGTTCTCCATTTCTAATAAATTTATTGGAAGGAAGATACTTTCAGCTAAACAGGTAAAATCTTGTTGGTCAAAATCTCGTTTCATGAGTCCAAGATAAGATTAGACTATTTGACACTCAAGATTTTGATTCTCTGTTTCAGAATCTGCTTAAAACAATATAGTGCAATACAAAGAACAGAGTTCTGAATCTGGAGTCAGGAAAATCATGGTTCAAATCCCGTTTTAGACACTTACAGGTTGTGTGACTATGGATGAGTCATTTAGCTGTTATAAGCCTTGGTTTCCTCATCAGTAAAATAAGGGTAATAAAAAGTATCTGGGCATACTCAGGCAATGCTCTATGTATGAGTATAGAGGAGCTACACCAAATACATAAAATTTTATACTTTGTGGAATATAAAATGCTTTAAAATACTGAGACATACCATGAGAGATAAAAATTGTGTGGGCACAAGGTAAAGTACCTATCATGCCTATAATCCTTTCTGTCCTGGAATTATACCAAGGATGGTTTTAGTGTGTCTGAGGAAGATGAGTTTACATCCTAACTCTTTTATTCAACTATAAAAAGCAGTTGTTTTATCCATCTATGCAAAAATGTTCAGAATATTGTATATATTAATAGTAGGACAGTGACTTACACTAGGACAATTTTTATCTATATGAGATTTATAATCTAGTAATTGAAGCTAATCATAAGGCTATCCCCTAAAAAAGTAGAAAGGAAGTAAATCAGGCTCATTAAGCATTTCTAAAATATTAATATAAGATTATTGTCATTATTATTTTCATAGGATTGGTATGAGAATCAAACTGAGGTAATGGAAAGCGATTTGCAAGCATCAAAGTGCTACATAAATATGACATATTATTATATTTATAGCATGATGAATTAGCACAATTTGACTCTTACCACCCTTATAAGACCCTCATGTTCACAACACCTGATTAAATGCCTTTGTCAAGCTTTTTGTGTGCTTCTTGTTCCCAGAAAATCATGAATTGTACTTCGTAGTCAATGATCCCACGTTGTTTCCTTTCTTCTAAACTGGTCAAGCAAAAGGTAAAGAAAGGCATTTTGCTATGGAGCCTAAGATCTAAGATAAAACTGTGTTAGAAGCTCAGGAAGGTATCAGAAGTCTAGTGTAGTAAGATAGTTTAGCTGCAGATTTGCTACATTTTGAACAGTAGGGTTATGCTAAAAATTAGTAAGTTTAGGCAAGTGAGGTAGGAATACTGTTTAAAAGAACTAGTGACCAATGAAGCATGTTTCCCCTATATTATTATTAAACAATACAGCACAATATTAATTTTTCTCAATATTGAGATTATAACCCTGGATTACTGGGAGGGTAGTGGTGCCCCTCATAGTAATAGAGTAAATTCAGAAGAAGAGAAAGTCTTTTGGGGGGAACAATCATGAGTTCTATTTTGGACATATAGAGTTTGAAATGCCTACAGTACAGCCAGTTCAATGTCTAAAAAGCAGTTGATGATGTAGGACAGTAGCTTAGGAGAAAGACTAGTTCTGAATATTTAGGTTTGAAATCATCTGCATAGATATTATAATTGAACCCATGGAAGCTGATGAGATTAAGAAGTGAGAAGGCTAGGAATAAGGGTGGCAAACTAAAGCTTAGGCATTTAGATAGGTAGGCCAAATTAGGCTTACCTCCTGGGTTTGTTTGGGTTTTTTTGCACTCTTGTAAACTAAAAATAGTTTTTACATCTTTTAAATGGCATAAAAGAAAAGAGGTCCCATAACAGAGCCTTGAGGAATATTCAAGATCTGTGGACGTGACATGAATTTAAACAAACAAAACAAAAACAAACAAACAAAAAAACAAAAAAACATTCAAACAACCTGAGAAGAAACATTCTGACAAATAGAAGAGCCAGGAGATAGTGTCATGAAAATCAGGAAAAGAAAGTGATCAATATCTTCAAAAGTGACAAGTAGAATTAAAACTAAGGAAAGACCATTAGATTTGGGAATTGGGTGATCACTATAAAGAAAACAGGTTCAATTGAATGATGAGGTCAGAAGCCAGATTGAAAATTGTTTAGAAGAGAGCCAAAGAGGAAGTATAGATGCTTAGTCTAAAGCAGGGGTGGGCAATCTGTGGCTCAAGGCCACATATCACCTTCTAGGTCCTTGAGTGTGGCCTTATGACTGAGTGTAAGTTTTACAGAACAAATCCTTTTATGAAGAGGATTTGTTCTGTGAAGTTTGGATTCAGTCAAAAGGCTGCATTTGGGGACCCAAAGGGCCACATGTGGCCTTGAGGTTGCAGGTTCCCCACCCCTGGTCTAAAGGATTCTCCAAGGAGTTTAGCCAAGAAGTGAAAAAATATGGGATGATAACCCAACTGATTGGGTTAAAGGAGGTTTTACTTGTTGTTGTCTTCTTTGCTGTTTTTAACTGTTGAGGAAGATGTGAGTACATCATCTAATGAGCCAGCAGATAGGGGGGAAAGTGAAGATAAAAGAGAGAATAGGAATGATAATGGGTGCAATCTGCTGGAAAAGACTAGAGTAGATGGGACCTAGGATTGACTTTGGCCAGTCTTTTCAACCAAGACTAGGGTGAAAGAGGAGATGATAGGGGAAGATGTCTGAGTGATGAAAAGTGAGCAGGAAAAGGAGAAAAGAAGCAACTCTACTAGAATGGCATCATTTTTTTTTCAGTGAAATATGAAGTGGAGCCCTCGGCAGAGACGGTAAGTTGAGTTCAAGTCTTTGGGTGGATTGAAGCCAGGTGAGAAGGTTTGGGACTGCACCTGTGAATAGTAGAATGGTGAATAGATTAAGGAGTAGTTGAACCTTATCTGGTTGAAATGATCTTCACAACTCCATGAAATAGGTGTTATTATCTTCATATCAAGAAACTGAGGATCAGAGTGGCTAAGTGACTTGTCCACTAATGTATGGCCAACAAATATTGAGGCAGTATTTGAACCCAGGGCTCTGATTTTAAAGTCAAAACTCTTTTCACCACTTTAAAGAAGCAAAAAACTTCAGAAGTTACTCCACGCATTCCAGACGTTTTTACAGAGGAAAAAAAGTCAAGAATGACTTTCAAGTTCTTAAAATTGGCTGAGAATGTACAACTGGCATTCATCGGCAGAGTCTCATTCCCTCCCCCAAAATCACAAGTCTGGTTTTTACATAGAAAACCCTTTGAAGTCCATGGGAGCTCTCCATGCATGAGAAGTATGTCTGGGGAATCAGGCCCTTGGTTCCTTCTCCACCCACACCCCACCACATTCTTAATATTTTCAGCCTTTTTTGATATATAGACTTCTTTTTGATACAACTTCAGTTTTTATTTAGTCATATAGAAAACCACATTCAAAATGCATGATTTGATGGTTCCATTAACCTACAACATAAAGATATTTTGGAATATGGACAATGATATTAAGAATCCAAAATATGCTATAAATCCCTGGTTTAGCACACTACCACATCACTTAATTTCTTTAAGCTCATGTTTCCTTAGATATTTCCTATCTGCAAAATGACAGCCTTCAACTAGACCATGTCTAAGATCCTTTGCAGTTCTAACTCTGTTAGGGTGCCAACATTGGGCTGGCTTTAAAGAAAAGAAAAAGGGCGGGGGGGAATCTGACACAGAAAGAGAGGATGAAAGGAGATACTGCCAGTACAGATCAAGTGGATTAGAGGATCAGAGATTTAGAGCTGGAAGGAACGGTAGAGACCATTTAGTTCAAACCCTTCATTTTATAGATGTGGAACTGAGGCCCAGAGAGTAATCCCCAAGGTATCGGAAGGTAGCAAGCAGACTAACCAAGATTCAAACCCAGGTTTCAAACCTCTAACTCGAAATCCAGTACTGTTACAGCTGGGCATCTTTCTAATCTATTCCGTATTGACCTAACGTCCTAATGACCCCATTGCTTTGAGGCCTGCTCTTGGTTCCCAATTTCAGGTGTTAAAAGGACCTATCATCTTGATGTTCTATCTCTAATAGCATCTCTTAGTATGGCTGCTTCTGATTTTCCTCGTTTGTAAAAGGAAGAATTGATTGTAGGTGAGTTCTTGGGTCCTTTCCAGGCAAGCAGCCTAATGAGTAGAATGTAATACTTGGTGTCAATAAGGGTGGAGCTAAAATCCTGTCTCATAAATAAACTAGCTGTGTGATTTTCAACAAAGTCACTTAGCCTCTCCTGGCTTCTACTTTCTCACCTATGAAATGAAAATAATAATTGTGCCCATCTCATAGGGTTGTTTTGTGGATCAAATAAAATAATATAGATAAATCAGTTTGTAAGCCCTGAAGCACGTATCAATGTTTACTACTACTACTGCTACGACTACTACTACTACTACTACTACTACTACTACTACTACTACTGCTACTACTACTACTACTACTACTACTACTACTGCTGCTGCTGCTGCTGCTACTACTGCTAATCTATGACTCTTTTTTAAAGGACTTTAAAAAACTAAATAATTTAAGATGAAATTTTTTGCAACTAATGTTAAGCATAAAATGTAGTTTCTTTTGAGGGTCCAAATAAAATTAACCCAGCCATTTGTGAGTTATATGAAAATGGGAGAAATATGCTTTTCCAATTTAAAAAAAAAAACAATGTTAAATGTTAAGAGTTTTCTTTTGCTCAGATAAATCAAATGGGGCCAAAGCTATAAACTTCAAACTTGGCAAGATTGGAGTCCCCATTGAGAAAAGGAAGCAGAGCCAAACTCAGTGAAAGTCTTTTAAGTATTTTTAAATTTACATGATTTAAAAGTAAAGTGTTCTGAGCATGCTCAGTAACACATGTCCTTCTGCCTATTTAATAGAGTGTTGAGTTCAGGACTATCTCAAGGAATATGTTTTTCTTTACTGTCTGTCTCTGTCTGTCTGTCTGTCTGTGTGTTTCTCTCTTTTACTTTAAAGCTTGATAAATTAAGTGAAAAAAACATGATTATAGTATTAAAGCAATGAATATTCAGAACCTAAAAATCAGGAAATTATGAAATGACTGTTCCAAGAACAATATAACAACTAAAATATACATATAAAATGCACATGCAAATATGAGGACTGTTCTGGATGTTTGGATAAGTTTCATTGCATTCGTATTCAGACATATTGAACTAAAAAATACAGAAGTTATAACATGGTTTAACAATACCTGAAATTTCCCAGGTTTTGGAGCATTTTATTTTGCTTACAAAATATTTGTAGGGGCATCATGGTATAGTGGATAGTATGTTGCACTTAAGAAAAACATATCTATTGCCCTAAATAAATTATTGATGCATGTTACATCTACCCTATTTGAATTGTAAGTTCCTTGAGGAAAAGAAGTATTTTTTTTAATATTTCTTCCCAAAAACAATTTTAGCATTTGTTTCCCAAAATTTTAAGTTCTAAATTCTCTCCCTTCCTTCCCTTAACCTCTCCCTAAGATGGCAAGCAACTTGATACAGGTTATACATGTATAATCATATAAAACATATTTCTGCATTAGTTGTGTTGTAAAAAGAAAATACAGAACTCCTAACAAACAACAACAAAAATGAAAAAAATAAAGTGAAAAAAAGGTATATTTTGACCTATATTCAGACTCCATCAGTTCTTTCTTTGAGATGGATAGCATTTTTCACCATGAAACCTTTGGAATTGTCTTGGATCTTTGTATTGATATGAATAGTTAAGTGATTCACAGTTGATCATTGAACAATATGGCTGTTACTGTATATAATGTTCTCTTGGTTCTACTCCCTCCATTATATATCAGTTCATGTAAGGCTTTCTAAGTTTTTCTGAAACCCTCTTACTCATCATTTCTTATATCACAATAGTATTCCATTATAATCATATGCAACTTCTTCAGCCATTCCCCAATTACCCAATTAATGGGGAATTTCCACAATTCTCTCAATTCTGAATTGTTTGCCACAACAAAAAGAGCTGAGATACATATATTTGTAAATATAGGCCTTTTCCCCTGTTCCCCCTTTATTTCTTCTCTTTGGGATATAGACCTAGTGGTGGTATTACTGAATCAAGGGATATGCAGTTTTATAGTCCTTTGGGCATAGTTCCAAATTGCTCTCCAGAATGGTTGGATTAATTCATAACTCCACCAACAGTGCATTAGTGTTCCAATTTTCCCACTTCCCCTCCAACAATTTTTGTTTCCCTTTTCTTTCATATTAGCCAATCTGATAGGTGTGAGATTATTGTTTTAATTTGCACTTCTCTAATAAATAGTGATTTAGAGCATTTTTCATATTACTAGAGATAGTTTTGATTTCCTTTATGGAGACTGCTTGTTCATATCCTTTGACCACTGATCAAGGAGAATGACTTGTATTCTTATAAATATGACTTCTCTATATAATTGAGAAATGAAGTCTTTATCAGAGACACTTGCTGTAAAAAGAATATTCGTCCGGCTTTCTGCTTTCCTTCTATTCTTGGCTGTGTTGCTATTGTTTGTATAAAACTTTTTAATTTAAAGTAATCAAAATTACCCACTTTACATCTCTATTTCTTGTTTGGTCATATAAATTCTTTCCTTATCTATAGATCTGTAGGTCTGACAGGTAAAGTATTTCTTGCTCCCCTAATTTGTTTATGGTATTATACTTTATGTCTAAATCATATACCCATTTTGACTTTATCTTTGCATATGGTGTAAGGTGTTGGTATATGTCTAGTTTCTGCCATACTGTTTTACTGTTTTCCCAATAGTTTTTGTCAAATAGTGAGTTTTTATCTCAAAAGCTTGGGTCCCAAAAGCTTAGTTCATTTACTACTGTGTATTGTGTGCCTGATCTATTTCACTGGTCTACCACTCTTAGCCAGTACCAGATTGTTTTAGGGGAATAATTTTTTTTTAATTGTAAATATTCTGGGGCGGTGGATAAAACTGCAGCCTTGGAGTCAGGAGGACCTGAGTTCAAATCCAGCCTCAGACACTTGACACTTTCTAGCTGTGTGACCCTGGGTAAGTCACTTACCCCTGACTGCCTCACCAAAAAAAAAAATTTGTAAAGATTCTTTACACCTAGCACCTGGCTTCTGAATTCAGCACTTAAGGGTAGGACAAGCAATCTGCTGAGACTTGGAAGTTCAATTGCATTGAGAGATTTTATGTATATGTGCTTATTTGGACTTACTAATACATTTTATTGATTGATTTATTGAATGATACCTTTTGACCTATATGTTCAAACACTTTACCTCTCTTATTACTCCTGCCCAGTTTTAAAGAAATTTGTGAGTTTTATTTTATTTTTAACTAACAATGATTAAAATTATATCAGAGATTACCTGGATACTTCATAGATAATAATTGCATATTAAGTTGAAGAGTTTTAATAATGTTGGCCTTTTAAGGCAACTGATCTGCTTCTTAATTAGTTAAACTTTTAAAACTATATTTTATGGAAAAGTTTCTCTGAGTTCCAAAGAAGCTGAAGCTGTTTATATGCATTTAGGTCTCTTCTGTCATCTTTTTTTTGGTGGGGAGGGGAGGGATGGGCAAGAGGAGGGTGTTTGATTTCCTTCTTCCTGAAATACACTATTTCTTTCTTTGAGCAAGTTCTCCAGACTTTCATCACTCACTGGATCCTGTCCTCTGCATTGACCACGTTTCATGAGTCCCAGACTTTTCATTCTGCCAAAGGAGGCTGCATTCATCATTCAGTCAGATGGGGAAAACAGCCAGAAGGAGCACTCCTCAGGGCTGTTTGAAAGAAATGTACCAGAACGTCACAGCCAAGAAGAAAGAATACAATAACATAAAAGTAGTTTTAAAAATCCAGCTGGTACTGAAGGAAAAGAAACAAAAAATACCAAGAAAGGGCGGCCTTTAAACTTTAAACTTGGACTGAAAGAGACTGATGAGAAAAGAAAACCACCAATGGAAGTACAGAAACTTTGAAGTTATCCAGGAAAATTAGGTTCTGTTGGAATAAAGGCTTTAAAGTAGCACCAGAAGACTTAAAACATCTCATCAGCACCTTGGGCAGGATGGATTGGAAAACCAATTGCTTACTATTAGACTCATTTATTGTACAGCCGTAGGTAATATCTAGTCCTCTTGGAGCCCTGAAACAGCTCCCTGTACCTAATCACATGCTTGCATGCTGAGGAATGAATTCATCTTGCAATCCCAGTAGCAAAACGGCAAAGACAGGGCCAAGCCGTGACTGATGCTACTCTAACCCACTTCTGGGTGTTTTATTGGTTGGTAATTCTGAGGTTACTCTTTAATCAATCAAGTATCTATTAAATATATGCTATATGCCAGCTCTATGCTAAAGTGATGGCCCTAAATTGACAAATAAATCACATTTCTCAGATTCTTTCTATTGAATGGAATAGATGGTCCTGAGACAGGCATTCTTAACTTTTTCATATTATGTCATGGACCCTTCTGCAATTTTGTGACTATGTATCAATTCTCAGGATGTTTTTAATGCATAAAATAAAATATGTGGGATTATAAAGAAAACAATTTCAAAATCACAGTCAAAGACTCCAGGTTAAGAGCCCTTATCCTCTGTACATAGAGGTGGCATTCCAGAATGGTAATGAGGATAGCACCTGTGTCATATAGGGAATGATTGAAAAAATTAGAGACGTTTTGTCTGGAAAAGAAAAAACTTATCATAAGGAATAACTGACTTCTGACCTTTGAAAAGCAGTCATGTCAAAGTGAGAGGCATTGTAGTAGCATAAGGGAATAGAATAGAGAGCTGATGTAGAAAGCCTTGGGTTTTTCCTCTTACATATGTGGCCTGTGTGACTTTGGACAAATCACTTATCCTTTCAGAGGTCCAGGCAGTTCTCAGACTCTAAGTTGTAGAGAAGGTGCTGATCTACATTGGTAAAGCAAGTTGTACCACAGCGAGTTTACTGGAGTAATGAAACCGCAGGTTCAAGTTGTAACCATATGCTAGTTCAAATGCAACAGACATAGACTGAGCATTCATTATAGTTTGTGTAAGATATTGTGGAAGTCACTGATATTGGTATAAATCTGAAAGCTCCTTATCAGAGATTTTAGTGATTAAAAGAATAGCTAGTCCAAGAGCTCTTAACCTGGGGCCCATGGACCCCTACAGGGAGTTAGACCAAAACTATCCATCCCAGCCTTCTTTCCGTTGTCACTTACGTTGGCCCATCCGTAAGAAGTCTGAGTAGTTCTGTATCAAGTCAACAAGTATTTATGAAGTGCCTACTATGTGGCAGCAACTGTGCTAAATTGATATGGTGGAATCATGGATGGGTTCTCAGACATGCCCTTTGGAACCCAGCCTTGGAAAGCACATTGCCCAGATTTCCAATTGAGATGGTATGATGAAATCTATACCATTAGATTAAGAGCCCCAGATGCCTTCATTAGAGACATGAATCCAAGGAGAAACCAGTAAAAACAACCCTCAAGTGAATTGAGGTTGGTAATCAACATATTTTGGCTTTCCAGTCTGTCCACATATTCTCCTTCCCCATCCTGACCACTACCACTGATTAGCTGGATGAACCAGGGCTGTATAACAACAAAACAGACCTGAGTATGCCTGCCTTACTATTTAACTCTCAAAACCATAGGACTCTAAATTCTGTTTGCTTCTCTACTGATCCTTCCTCATAGTCATTTTGGGTCTCATGTTTGCCCCCTTCTGCTCTCTGGAAGACTAAGAGTGAAAATGTAGACATAGGAGATAGAGCATCTTATATAATGAACAGCAAAGAGGCCAAGAATGGTACTCCTTTATCAAATACCAGTATCCCATGGTACAATTCCCCATGACCAGAACGCTCTCCACTCTCACTATTGACTCCCTGGCTTTCTTTAAGTCTCATCGAAAATTCTACCTTTTACAGGAAGCCTTAATTCCAGTACCTTCCCTCTGTTGACTATTTCCTATTTATCCCATATATAGTTTGTATATGTTTATTTGCACATCATCTCCTCCATTAGATTTTGAACTCCTTGAGAGCATGGACTGTCTTTTTCTTCTTTTTCATATCCTCAGCACTTAGCATTGTTCCTGGTACAGAGACAAGGCTTAATCAAATGTTTTTTAACTGACTGATAGAAATTCAAGTATTACAGCTCCCCTATAATGAAAGCTACCTAAGCCTGACCAGTTAAAAACATGCACATCTGCATTCTAAAGACTAGCTGGCACTGATCAGAAAGGTCCAATGTTTCTCCTAAAAAAATAATAGGGTGTTGCTCTCACAGGGCAATTAATATTGGGGGAGAAATAAGGGACACTTTGCCCAAGGAGAGCATGTGAGTATCTATTACTGCCAAGGACGTGAACCCAGGGAGCATCTATGTATCACTTTCTGAAATACACGCATACTGACAGGGCACTAGGTAGCCACCTCTAGTGGAGGCCAAACCAGTCTTCCCAGCCAGACTCTAATCACCCCCAATCAACATAGAGCTATGCTCTGACAACTTCCTAGTGCGCCCAAGTGTTCCTATCCACCTCACATCCCCACAGAACCGCCATTGAGCTCTGCTCTTTAAAAGTCAGCCTTGTAACTTAGGAATGTTCAACACACATTTCATTTTTATCTGTTTCCAGTTTTTAAAAAGAAGTCCACAGCTGGGTTTCTTACTCCAAGCTCTATGATCTTTTTTTTTCCCTTTTAATGTTTTAATAATTATTTCACTATAATTGGTTTCCTTTGTACTCTTATGTGTTTTATTTTATTCATTTCAAAACATAATTCTGAGAAATGATCAGTAAGTTTCACCAGACTACCAAAAGGAAACTATGGCACAAACGAGGTATACATACAGTATAAGTGGAATGTCACTCATGTACAGTACTACAACTTGACTGATAACTCATTCTTGTGACTAATTTCATAGCTTATGAGGTCTAAAGGAGATTCAACTGAGATAAGTGTAGTGGTTGCAGCTGCATGAGGAACAATTCTAGAAGAGGACACCTCCCTGCTCACCTTTGCTGGCTTCACATCTTTCCTGTCAAGCTCTTCTTATATAGGAGCCATTTTAAATTTCTCATGTGTTCTCCTTCAGTGCTCCAGAGATAATCCCAGATTGATGTCTTTCAATGTCTTTCTTTCCCTGTTTAACTGTAAAACTCCCAGAAGTCAAGAGCCATGGCTCAGAGTTGGAGTTCAAACTCAGGTGTCCCAAATCTGAATTGAGATCTCCCTCTCCATTATACCACACTGCTTCTCATAAATGGGCGACCACTTGTGGGGGATACTCTGGAGAAGATTCCCATTCCAGTGTGGGTTGAACTAGATGGACATTGAGGTCCCTTGAAATGTTGAAGTTCTGTCACTGTGATCTCCTGAATATTAAATTTAGGTAGCATTGAAAAACCTTCAAAATTGGGGAACTATTTGCAACTCTTCCTTCTTCTTCATCAATATGGCATTATACATGGCATGACAATGACTTTTTATGTTTTACAAAAGACTAATTTATCTTTGTAAATTGAATACACACACCTTTTAGCATTCTTTTTTTATTTTAATTCTTCAATATGGTGTCATTTTTAGATGCAATTCTTGTTGGGTTTTATATTCTTTTCCATTCTGCTTCCATTAAGAAATTAAATGTTTAATCCATTCATATGTAAGTTTATGATTGTCCTATTTGTGTTAGCCTCCATTTATTCCTTTTATCTTAATTTTACATCCATACTCTTTTAAGTGAGAACTCTGTCCCTCTGATGAGTTTCACTTACACTGCTTTGATGCTACTCCATTAAGGAAGCATCTCCCAAACCCACCCCACCCTCAACCCTGGAGAACACCCTGAGGGAGAGATAAGAAGTACTTTATGCTAGTAGAATCAAACCATTACCACTCCCTACCATTATCTCCCCTCAGACCCTGATGGAGACTGATCAGGATTATGTATCCAAGAGCCTTGGAATGGTAGAACCTCCAGACTCCCAAACCTGCTTCAATGATACCCCCTCAAAGTCATCAGTGAGGGAGAAAATGATTTGAGGAAAGAAGCCTCCCTTCCTCATAACCACAAGCAACTACTGCTGTCCATCTACTTATAGATAGATAGGCATGAAGGACCATGGGAGTAACAGCACCTCCAGATCACCTGTCTGACCTGCTTCTAATATAGCCCTTAAAGCCCTCATCAAGGGAAGCAGCTTCTATGGAGCAGAAGTCAACGATCCTCACCAATGACCAACCAACTGCTACCCACAGGGGAGGCAAGCCAATTTAGTTGAAGCAGTAAGTCACCTTAAGGAAGAAACAGGCTCAGCGTATGCCAGGCAAGTGAAACTATCATCATCATGTTGACTCCATTCTCCCCTCAGATGGAGACAGCCCAGGACTCTCAACTCAAGAAAAGCAATGCTTCCATCCTAGTGCCTATAACCATAATATTGGGAAACAACTCCACTGGAGGTGTATGCTGGCAACTGCTTCTTCTGGTACTATAACCATATCTTCTGAAGATCCAGAGAAGACTGCTGTTGTTGCCAAAATCCTTGGTATAGTCCAATGGTTCAATATCAGAAACTGTTATAATCTTATGGCATTAACATCTGCTTCGCCACTGCATTTGAAGGACCATGGGGCCTTTTTATTTCCTTGCAATCTACCCATTAGAATATGAGTTCTTTCAAAGGGAGGATTGTCTTTGCACATAGTGCACTCAAATCATTCAGTTATTAAACCTTTGATTTCATGTATCTGCCCTATACTAAGTTCCTTAAATTTATTTAAATTGCTAATTTCTTTCTCTCTTTTCATTATTATCCATTACAAAGTGAATTTGCTTACATGAAACTTAAAAGCATTCACATAAACAAAATTCATGCTCTTAGTTATATATATATATATATGTATATGCATACACATATACATATATGTGTGAGTACATAGAGAAACACGCATGCAAATGTTTGTATGCATCCAAAAGAATTTTCCCCAATAGATAAGTGGTCAAAGGATTTGAAGGAACAGTTGTCAAAAGAATTGTAATCAATTAACAATCATGTAAAAGAATGCCCCAAATCACTAATAAAAGATATGTAATTCAAGTCAACCCTAAAATTTCACCTCATACCCTGAAAATTGGATGATAACAAAAGATGGAAATGGTCAATGTTAGAGAGATTGTAGGAAGATGGCCTCATTGGTACATTGTTGGTAGAATTGTGAATCAATGTAACCATTTTGGAAAGCAATATGGAATTATTCAAATAAAGTCATTTAAAATATCCATAACTTTTGAGCCAGAGATTCCATTAAAGTATATCCCAAAGAAGCTATTGGTAAAAATAAAGTCACCATATTCAAAAATATTTAGATCAGCACTTTTTTAGATAACAAAGAATTAGAAACAAAATAAATGACCATATATTGAAGAATGGATATTCAAATTGTGGTGTCTCATTGTAATGAAAGGCTACTGTGCTGCAAGAAATAAAGATGATGAATACAGGGAAGTCATGGAAAATATCTACTATCTAGACTAAAGTAAGTAGAGTCAAAAAAATATGCAATGATGACAGAAACATAAATGGAAAAAAAATGATGCACACACATACAAAATCCAAACAGAACATTTCAAAGTCATAGATAGATAGATAGATAGATAGATAGATAGATAGATAGATAGATAGATAGATAAACAGCTTGGAGATTTGAGGAAATACCCTCACTTATTTACATAAGCAGGAAGTCCAATTGTAGATTCCAAATATTTTCAGACTTTTTTGATATACTGAAGAGTTATCCCAATTTTATCTCTGTTTATTTGACTATCTATCTATTTGTTATCTGGTTTTCTGAAGAGATGCTGGGAAAAGTTTTGGTTATACCAAAAAAAAGAAAAATTTATTTTAAAAAATTCACTTCTTTTGAACGATGTATGAGCTGGTTTTTTTTTTTGTTTTGTCTGTGTGTGTGTGTGTGTGTGTGTGTGTGTGTGTGTTCTTGTTCCATTATCTCTAGGAATCTAGAATTCTGTTTCACCAGGGAATTTAGTTGTGTTTTTTTTTATAGCACATAAATTATTCCTTGTATTCTGAACTCTTTTTTCATTTTCACTCAATTTTTCTTCTGTTGTCATAATCCTTTCTATTGATTTATCTGATTGTAAGTTAGACTTCTTATTCCTTGAACTTTTGATAATTCCAGTTCTCATTTTCATGGGTATTTATTTTTTATTTCCTGCCTTATTTTTTGGTCCTAACATACTTTGCTTTACATACTCCCCTTAAAGACTCCTTGTATACAAAAGTATGAGATCTCATATGAGGATTCTGCATAAAGTAACTCCTTGTTGAAAGGACTAGCCCAGATTAGGTTTCTGGTCCCTTTTTCTTTGGCCCTTTCCTTTCTAACTTTCTGTATATGGTGATCGACATATCTGCATCTTCCATTTCACCTCCCTTGGTGTTTCTCCCTCTCCCTATAGCTGTACTGAGAAAGTTCCTGCCACCTAAGCAGACATTTTATTCAGTGAGCTAAAAAATTATATTTTCCTATACTGTTACTATGGAGTAGTTTGTGCATATTTCAATCATCCCTGGTTTCATTGGCATAGGTCCTTCTATGAATGCAGATTATAACCTCTCTATACTTTAGGAAACAGTCTTCATAAGTGGTCAAAATAATTTATTACCTGTTTGCCATAACTATGCAAGATGATAAACCACTGGTAAACAGGCCCTGATTTCTTCATGACAATGGCAGTGGAATGTAAACTCTGCATGCCCAAGCAAGCTGGGAAAAAAGGCTTTGAGCATAGCTCTGCTTATGGAATGTGAATCCTCTGTTGTTGAAGGATCAACCTGATTGCTTGGGAAGGTCAGCCACCAGTGATTTATATTGTGTCAAGACTGTGTCTTTACCCCATGTTTGTAATAGTAATTATCTTTAAAATATAAATGACTTTACCATTTGTTTTGAACATCGGGCAATCATTCTCTGTGGCTAACACATTCAAGTAGGAGTACATATAATAAAGAAAAGCAGAAACAGTACCTTGAACTGAGACTAAGTGAAATATTACCTAGTTAGTACATTTATTCAATTAACTACCATACAAAATAAAATGTGTAAAGGCTGAAGGAATAGAGCAAATGATATGAAAGTTCAGAGAATGAAATAGTGATTACTTCTAATAGAGAGGTTAGGAAAGGCTTCAATGAAGAAGGTAGGCCTTAAGATTTCATTAAGCAGGGATTGGAATTAGGTATAAGGAATGGTGTGTATAATGGAAAGACATGGAAATCTGGGTTGTGTTTGGGAGGAAAGTGAGTAATCTAGTCTGGTTGGCACACAAAATGCATAAACAGTAGTATTTATAAGTAAGGTTAAAAAGTCCATTAGAGTCAGATTGTTGATTTCCTAGAATGCCAGGTTGAATGGGCATTTTACTCAATAGGCAAAAAAGAATTATGAAAGGGTTTTTAAAAGTGAGGTTACATGAGCAAAACTACATAAAAATACATTTAGCAAGCATTTATTAGGTACTTATTAGTTTCAAAGTACTATTCTGGGCTTTTGGGATACAATGAGAAAACAGAAAAGCCCTGCTTTCAAGGAGTTTGTATTCTAAGAGGATAAAGTTTGCACACAGATAAGTAATCAAGGTAATTTGAATAGGAAGACAGTACTAAAACCCTGGAGGTGGTTAACAGCAAAGTCAGAACCTAAATTGTGTCTTGAAAGAAGTCACAGATGAATATATTACAGGTACAGGAGACAGACAGTGTTGTTGGGGATGGATTTCCTCCACCAGAAAGTCTCTAAGGATGGCAGTAGTTCACACTGAGGTAGTCCGATTCTTACCAAAGAAAATTTTTTGAGAAGTGGATGGCAGAAAATTAGCTGTCTTTTACATACTGCAAATGGAATTAGAAGAATGACAAAATCTCAGAGTTGGAAGATTCCCCAGAAGGACAGAGTCCAACCAATACCTGAAACCAAAATCCCTTCTACAATATGCTGAAAAAGTAATCATTCAGGCTTTGGTTAAACATTCTAATGGACAGACTTAACACTTCTCAGCAATACAAGGATCTAAGGCATTTCCAAAGGCCTCAAGATAGAAAGTGCTAGCCACAAAGAAGAAAGAACTATGGAGTTTGAATGCAGATCGAAGCATATTATTTACTATTTTTTTTCTCCTGTCATGCTTTGTTTCCTCTTTCTGGTGGTTCCTCCCACTGGTTCTAATTCTTACTTACAACACCACTAATATAAAAATATATTTAATAGGAGTGTATATGGATAGCCTATATTGGATTGCATGTAGTCTAGGGGAGAGAGGTGGGAAGGGAGAGGGAGAAAAATTTGAAGCTCAGAAGCTTCAGATGTTAATCTTTAGTATCAATGGGAAGTGATTGTTGATAATTCAAAACAAATTAATTTAAAAAATTAAAATTAAAAAATTATAAAATATTCTAATGATTAGAAATCAACTACTTCCAGAGACAGCCCATTTCACTTTGTGGTATCTTTAACTGTTAGAAATATTTTTTTTTTATTCTTACATCAAATCAAATCTGCCTCTCTGTAAACATCTCTGAAAAATTGACTACTAACACTTTTTTCCCCCAACCCTTTTTCATCCCTTCCTTCCCAATAATACTAACAACAAAACTAAGGAACAATTTCACTGAGAAATATAAAAAGCCAACCTTTCAAAGTATCAGACCCGATACCTCTTCAGTGTCTATAAAGGGACAGAAATTGTCTACAAAAAAGTACAGCTCAGATAAATTTTAAAGCAACTTGGTGCCATATCACTTCAGCAGAGACTTCCTGTTTTATATGTCAGTCTGGTGATGACACATTGAATTATGGGTTTATTTCTATCCTTAGTTAACCTCACTAGATCTTTATATCTTGCAACCACAGACCCATCAATCTCTAACATATATTCTTCTCACTCTCTCTGTCTCTCTTTCTCTCTGTCTCTCTATCTCTCTCTCTTACATACACACACACAAACACACACATACACAAACACATTGTGTTTGTCTCATTTTGGGGAATTCAGTAGGAAGCTATGGTAAGCAATCTTCTGGAATGTTGTGTGGTCACCCTAGTACATTCTTTTGGTTGTTTTTTCAAGTCTTTCCATTATCTTGCAGCCCTGGTTGCTCTATATGATACACCCCAGTGTGTGATATCCAGGCCACCTAATTGATGCCTTGGAATCTTCTAATGCATTTCTGGTGAGATGGATATAGTTTCCATTTCTGGTCAATTTCCCTTGGGTTCATCTCACACCCTCAGTTGTATGCCAATACCACAATTCCAAATGGTGACATGTGTGAGTGTTCTAGTAGTATGTGGCTGCCATTTACCCACATATGTCAATCTTTACTATGAATGGGTAAGAATTTATACTAAAATGTGTTTAGTACTTATTGGCCAGATAAGGAAAGAGGCTTGATGACAGTGGCAAAATATTGAAAATTAGTAATATTCGCCATTGCCTTCCTCTAGCATGCTGATCTCCTTGTTGTTCTGCTTGGTATCATAGATTTAAAGCTATGGGTATTTCTTAGGGTTTATCTACTCTAGATCCTTTCTTTTATAAATGAAGATACTGAGCTTCAGAGACGACTTGCCTAAGGCCCAGAGCTGTAAGTAGGAATTTCTGTGCTGAGGAGAGGGAAGAGGTGAGGGAGGTTGCAACTCTCCATGAATATAAGTATGATGCTATTGGTGGTGTCTACTGTTTTCCATCCTGGAGAAAAGACCTAGTTGCTTTGTTCTAGTTATGACTCTGTCACTATCGCACAAATAGTAAGTGGAACAGCCAAGATCATTGATTCTAGATCTCATACACTTTCTGCTGTGCTGCTTTGTATATGCAAAAACATAAAAACATTTGATTGAAAGTAGGTTATTGAAGTTCAAAGAATCTTTTTATTTTTCCTGAGCTTTGTCCACACATTCATAATCTCCTGCCATGTTGGCTTTCCTAATTTACATTTCGGAAACACCTATTACTGTCATTGCATTTTTTTAAAAAAATATTGTCCTCCTCTGTGATGACAACACCTGAAACATAATTTTGGATTTTTTTTTCCTGCTCTTAGTCATCTTGGACCAAAAAATGTCAAAAATAACCAAGGATAAAACATACCCACTGGTGACAACTTAGTTTAATGTTGATTAGTCTCTCATTAATGTCTCTACTGCTTTACTACATCAATTATCAAGAGACCAACATTTTAAAAAAACACCCATGTGAATCAACATGTGGGGATTAATGTGTAGAGTCAGGGTAGTGTTCTGGATATAGTTTGCCTCGGAGTCAGTCAGGCCTGGATTCCAGTCCCATCTCTGACATGTATTTTATGTCAGATCCTGGAGAAATTATTAATTCTTCCAGTGTCCCAGGCAACTCTTTGAGACTAAAAGAGATTGAGGTTTACCTCCAACAACTCCCTACATGATGGAATCACTGGTTTTATAAAAATGTTTAATTTTTGAAATGTTTAATTCCAAGAAATATGAAATAAAGGGAAGAAAAAAATCCTTACCCCAAAAAATACCCAATGCAAATATTAGACAGAAAGGGAAAGGATGAATAAAAAGGTTAAGACTGATCTTATTTTTGCTATTTAAAATTAAAAGTAAGAAGCATTTTGGAAATGCATATTTTGGTCTCCAGGCTAGGTCAAGTTATACCCAGGATGCTGAGTGGAACTGTCTCAGTACTCAGATGCCCTTAGGACCTTCACAAGCATCATCAAAATTGTCTGAGCCCTCCAGGATAATTGTGTTGTCTTTTGGTTTGAAATCTAGTACTATGTCAGCCTGGTAGAGTCTAGATTGAGTGTAGTTAAAAACAAAAAAACAAAAAACAAAACAACATAAGATCTTAAATTTACCCCCCTCCAGCTTTAAATGACTGAAAATGTGTTTTGTTGAATCATCTAGAGAAGTAACTTCATTTACCATGGAATCTCCTATTGTTTATGTATTCAGTGAAAGCATTTGGTCCTAATGATTCCCAGACTATACCAAGTTTAAAAAGGAGGAAGGAGAGGGGGAAGGGAGAGAGATTAAAGTTTAATATTCACAGTGTTAATAATTGAATAAATTTGCCAATAATAGTTCTTTTTTAATATCCAAACTTTACAATGAGATTTATATAAGAATTTGCCACAGAACTAATGATATAAGGTACTATTGTCCAATTCAAAATTGGAAATATTTCAGATTCTTTCACGGAGAAAACTAACAGATTAGAGACAAAAACAAGGCAAAATATTCACGTGGTCCTTCCCATTCCAAATCTGTTTCTATTAGGTCTAGCTTAATTATCTACCCCCTTACTCACATTTAGCCTTCCATGAATGTTACTACTCCCCATGAAATCACAATCACTCTTTTGAGTTTGCATATTTACCACTGCTTTGGGCACTAATATATTTTGCTCAACCTGTAACAAATTAGACACACGTCCTACCTAGGGTCAGTTAACAACTGAGACATTTTAATTTGTTACACCAACTTAAACTGATGTTTTAAATGATTAGAAACCAATTTTATTTTGGTAACACCCAAACATGACTGAGAGATAATTCTCAGATAGAGATTGTAGCCTCAAAAAGATTCCTTCAATCTTACGCTAACTTTAGTATTGATAAAATTACAAAAGTTTAAGCTTGAAGGGAGCTCAAACACCTTGTAATTATTTGTCTCTGTGCAAGGAGTAGCCTCCAGTAGACTATAAGCTTCTTAAAAGCAGGAACAGTTTTACTTTTGACTGTATCCACAATTCCTAGATTAGTGCTTTGTACAACGAGGATGCCTAGTAAATGTTGCTGATCTGAAATGAGAGGGTGGTTTCATTGGACTTGATCTTTCAAACATTCAAAATAGAAATTTTTTTAAAAAATAAGCCATTTTTAAAAATACTAGGGAAAAACTTTTTTTTCTTAATTTTATGTGTAACTTAAGATGGAAGAAATTTGTTTTCTGTCCTTTTTTTTTTTAAATTTCATGTTAACATAGAAACTTGATTTTTTCCTCAGATAACTAGGGGATTCTTAACCACCTTTTCACATAATGGCCTGACCAAGATGAAATAACAACAAATTAGTACTTTTAGGAGAGAATGACCAATCAGGCATGAAGCTTAAAGAAAAGACCTGAGGACTGAGGTGACTGACTGCAGGTACCTATTTACTCATAATTAAGCCAGGCCCCAGGGCTCAGGAAGAAATACTAGAGGCACAATGACTTTAGTGCATGCAGGAGCCCTAAAGGATAAGGATAGGCCCTAAGGGATAGGATAAGGTAAGTAACCTTAGCCTCTAGGCCAAAGCATTCCTCTGGGCACCAAGGGAACCTCAAGAACTCCTAGAAACATAAGTGAGAAGAGAAGGTCAAAGCCACATAGTCATTTAAATATCTTTCTCCACAGCTGAGGAATCTACCCCTTGTTTTCCCACTCATCCTGTGCATTTCAGACTCAAGTTCAAAAGCTACGCTAAAATGGTGGGGTGAGGAAAAAGGAAAAAAAGTTCAGGAGTAAGAAAAGGTATGATACTGCAAAGGAGATGGGAATAAGAGTATGGGCTAGCAAACCTAATCTTACATTCATACTGGAAACTCAGACTAGGTCACAGTGCTTCATGTGAGGAAAACAGAGAGTGATAAGAGAATGGATAGGAAATGCTTGAGCTGGAAGGGGACCAGAGGGGAAAGTGGTCAGCCACCACCCCAGGCCTAAGAGATGCTTTTGCTGATATGACCTGGGAGAAACTAGAAATAGAGAGAGTCCAAAATGAATAAAAAACAGTGCCCCTGTGGAGGTGCCACAGTTGTTGAGCATTGCATATATTTTGTTTTGCTATTTGTCTTTTTTTTTCTCTTTTTCTTTAAAAATATTTATTGTTACATGGGGTGGCTCTTTGGGAGGTGGAGAAAGAGGGAAACAGGAAGAAATTGGAAAACAACAGATATCTATCAAAAAATAAAACTGCTGAACAGGAGCTGATGAGCTCATCAGGCCCTTCCTTTATGGGAATCTGTAGAAGTAAAACGCAAGCTCCGTCTCCAATGAACTATCCCAATAATGATGAAAGTGAAGGAGGGTATCAGTGTCACTAGGCTAGCTGAAACTCTCCCCACTTTGTCCACTTCTCTCAATGCCTGTTATCACTAACAATATGCAGGCCTAAAAGGAAAGGCCAGGTCTTTCAAATGCCTACTTACCAACCTCAAACTCAGCTCCAGTGGAATAAAGTAAGATTTGTAAGAAGACTACAATTTCAGACTGTAGATGTCAGCAGCAGTTTCTGCAGTTTTGGATTCAGCCACAGAAGTAAATGAGGCATCAAAGCTATCAACATTTGGATTCATGGACACCAGATAGGGAGGTGATAGAAGCAGTAAGTACCCAATGATCCCATCCATCATGGAAGGTACAGAATAAAACTCAGGTAGAAGTGATGTATAGGGATATATTGGAGGGTTTAGGTATATTCCATTGGCCCCTGGAATAAGAAAAGCATAGACTCCATTGGTAATGAAGACTATTTATAAACTTCATTGGAGATTTCAACTGTGAATGTTTGAGCTGCTACTTATAACATACACTGTCCATACTCAATGCTGAGAAGATGAATTTGGCTTTAACGGATCCTTCCCAGCCCCTTCCTGCTTCTGCCTTCACTGTCCCTTTGATGTAATTGAAGACAGATTGCCTACTCTCACATTCCTTCATTAAGTAAAATGGCAAAATGAACAACTTCATGGACTCTTTTCCCTTGGTCAGAATGGTAACTCTGTAAATGTTCAAAGAAAGGTAGCTAGGAGGTGCAGAGGATAGCATATGAGACTTGGAACCAGGAAGACATGAACTGGAATTCTGCCTCAGATGGTCAATAGTCGTGTGACCCTGAACAAGTCATTATACCTCGTCAGTCTTGATTTCATCCCTAATAATAGTACCCACATCACCAGGTTGTTTGTGAGGATCAAATGAGATAAATGTGCAAAGTGTTTTGTAAATCGTAAAGTACTATATAAATGCTATGTGGATACTTGGAAGGCATCTGACATATATTCCATGACAATGAATATGACCTCCATATGATCTTTGACCATTAAAATTTTCTCTAAATAATTGTTGGCAATCACTCTATTTGCCATAAGATTCCTGCCAAGTACCATAGCTGCTGAATTCTCACTATGCTCAATGGTGAAATCTACTTATTTTCAATTATTTAGGAAGCTTTAAGTGTCTTGTCCAGACCAGATGCTATGGCAAGCAATGGGAATAGAAAGACAAAAGTGACACCCACACTTGCCTTTAAAGAATTGACATTCTAGGGGCAGCAAGATGGTGCAATGGATAGAGCACCGGCCTTGGAGTCAGGAGGACTCAGACATTCAACACTCACTAGGTCTGTGACCCTGGGCAAATCACTTAACTCCAATTCCCTCACCAAAAAAAAGAAAAAGTGCTATTAAAACATTTAAAAAAAAAGAATTGACATTCTTTTGGTGTTAGGTTGTAATAATAAGATAATAATGAAATTAATCAGTAAAGCCAACAACATTTATACAATTGCTCCATGAGGATAGTTCAAAATAGTAGAAATGTTAAGCTCTAAAAAAGTCTTTAGTTCATTATCAAGTTCTAGTTTTGAATTTTGGTTTTCTCAATTGCCCAGACTTCATTTGAATCTATTGAGCAGTTTAAAATGTTCTACAACATACAAAAGCAGAATAAGAATAGCTTCAGATGCACTAAGGTTAGTTATTCCATGTAATGGATTTGTGGTTTACTATTTAAGAAGTATCTCAAATAAGCTAGGTGTTTTACAAAGCACAGCACTCTATTTCTAGGTCTGATTGGACTCAATTTATATTCAAAATCTTTATATCAAACTCCTACCTATCCATATGAGAAATGTCAAGTAGTTGAAAAATTCCATTTGTCCAAACTAATGTTCAGTTAGATAGACAACCTATAGAGCTCACTCATCATCTTGATGCATATACATCTTGATCACTGCAAATAGATAGGCCCAGAATTGAACAGAAAGAGGAGAGTGGGGAAGATTACCTTGGGAAATTGTGTAGTTGTTACTGTTGTTGTTGTTTTTAAATAACCCCAAACTTTGCTCTAAAAATAAAGGCCAACATCCACATAAGTCAGGTAGCCCCAATTAGAGGATTACAGTAGTCTACGTCAGTAAGTTTTCAACCTCCTTACACTCTTAATTATTGTGGTCTCCTCCTCCCCTTCAAGAAAGTTTTTGTTTACATAGATTATAATTTGATATTACCATGGTAGAAATTACATCTCCTTAGTAAAATTATTGACAATTTTGACCTTATGGACCACCTGAAAAGTTCTCAGGAAGCCAAAGGTAAGATATTTCTAGAGGTCTAGCAAAGACATGATGAGGAGATTTAAGGGGACAGGTATGATAGAAGCTGTTGAAGTAGAATTGAAAAGAGTTAGCAATTGATTAGGTATTTGGGATAAGAGAAAGTGAGAAATGAAGTTAGACTCCCAGGTTCTGAACCTGAGTGATTGGAAGGAGTTTATTGTTCTCAATAGAAACAGAGAAGTTTGGAAGAGGGGCTAGTTTGTAGGGATGGGTGATGAATTTTGTTGTGGGCAGGTTGAGTGTGAGATGTCTATTGAATATCTACTTCAAAATGTCCAATAGATAGCTGGTAATGCTGCACTAGAGTTCAAGAAAGAGAAGGATTAGATATTTAGATATAGAAGTTATCTGTGTAGTGACGGCAATTAAAGCTATGAGGTCTCATGAAGACAGAAGGGGAAAAAGTCCAGGAAGAATCTTGGGGTTCAACCATAGTAGGGGGATGAAAGTGGATGAAGATGTAGCAAAAGTGGTTAGCAGGTAGGAAGACAATCAAGAGAAAACAATTCCATAAAAATAAATAAATAAATAAATAAATGAAAATTATTCTGGGTAATTTTGTTTTTTTTCTTTTTGCATTTCTTTCCTGATGTACTAAAGAAACTAAGCCAGATTTCAAAACATATAAGAATCTTTTGTTTATTAAGTAAAAACAAAAAAGGAAATAGGAAAAAGTGTAATAGGTTGTAAAGATCATTTCTTCCTTTCCACAAAAAAGGTCTGTGCTTGTCATACGTACTAGCAAGTAATTTTAATATTCTTGACCTATTTTATCACAAATGAAGAGAGGCTTGGATAGACTCACCAGACCTCCATGTACCGGCATAGGTTATGTTCTATTGATTTATTTGAATACCTACTCCTTAGACAGTTACACCTCCAAAAGAAAATGGATTCTTTCCAAAAAAACATTGCTTAAGAAAGAGGTAGAAAGAGAGAGAGAGACAGACAGGCAGAGACTCCCCAGGTTCTGAACCTGAGTGATTGGAAGGAGTTTATTGTTCTCAATAGAAACAGAGAAGTTTGGAAGAGGGGCTAGTTTGTAGGGATGGGTGATGAATTTTGTTGTGGGCAGGTTGAGTGTGAGATGTCTATTGAATATCTACTTCAAAATGTCCAATAGATAGCTGGTAATGCTGCACTAGAGTTCAAGAAAGAGAAGGATTAGATATTTAGATATAGAAGTTATCTGTGTAGTGACGGCAATTAAAGCTATGAGGTCTCATGAAGACAGAAGGGGAAAAAGTCCAGGAAGAATCTTGGGGTTCAACCATAGTAGGGGGATGAAAGTGGATGAAGATGTAGCAAGAGAAAGACAGACACAGAGAGACAGAGAGAGAATGGCCTTCCGGTTTCCAGGTTCCCTTCAAGCATTGTATCTATGTTCCTAGGATCCTCTAGTCATCTTTTATCATCATAAAGCTGGAAGGGGCTTTAAAGATCATACAGTCTACCACCACTCCATCTCCATTTTATAGAGAAAACTGAGGTCTCTGAGGGTAAAATGACTTACCTATGGTCACACACCAGAAAATGGTATATATGGTAGGTTAAATCAGTCTTCTGCCTCTAAATTTGATGTTCTTTCTACAGCATCACACTGACTCTCATTAAACCCAATCCAAATAACTCTTAATGATGACTTATTACCAAACAGATAGGGAATAAGGATATAGCATAATATAACCACGAAGCTTGTAAAAATTCCTTTCATAGACTGATTAACTTTGATAATAAGGATGAAGCTTCTGACGAATTTAGAGGTATTGCATCTCCCAGTTTTGACTAAGATTAAGAGAAGTTAGGTTCAAGTTTTTATAGCTTGTTGTGTTTAAGGATATAGAGTCCTTAATCCTACCACTATTGAAAGAGGAAGTTGTGATCTAGTGGGCAAAGACTTAGAGACCTGACTTTGGAGTCTTTCTCAGACATTTACTACCCTGAGTTTCCTTATTTATAAGAATGGATCTAATAGTTAGCAACTAAATACAGTACCTAGGTGGTACTGCAATGGATAGAATGCCGGGCTTGGGGTCAGGAAGACTTAAGTCCAAATTCAGTCTCAGAAAGTACTAGCTGTGTGACCCTGGGCAAGTCACTTAACCTTGTTTGCCTCAGTTTCCTTATCTATAAAATGAGCTGGAGAAGGAAATGGAAAACTACTCCAATACCTTTGCAAAGAAAACCCCAAATGGGGTCATGGAGAGTCAGATACAACTGAACAACAACAACAACGAAGCAGCAACAGTTTGTAAAGGTTTGCAGAGCACTTCCCATATATTATCTGATGTGATTGTCACAGCAAACCTGCGAGGCAGATTTCACTATTATCCCATCTGACATGTGAGGAAACTGAATCTGAGAATGGTGAAGGAACTTCTCCAGGGTCACACAGCTAAGTAAATGACTGAAGCAGGATTTGAACTCCAGTCTTCCTAATTCCAAGTCCAGTATTCTAGGTACTACATGACATTATTGCCTGATTCCAAAGTGTCCCCACCACAAATTCAACACTTGCCAAGCTCTTTTGGTGAGTGATAGGATGTTAAAAAGAAGACAAACATGTAGGCATGCACACCAATACAAACATGTTTCAAGTAGGGAAAGTAGAAGACAGATACCTCTCTTTTGTATCACCTTGTGGAAGATTTGTTGTATTGTTGTTGTTTCAGTCAAGTCCAACTGGCTGTGACCCCACCTGCAGTTTTCTTCTCAAAAATTCTGGGGTGGTTTGCCATCTAGCTGCCCTGGAAGACCTGGTACAGGACCCTGCAGTGTCCATCATTTTGAGCAAAGGCAGATGTTTGCATGACTCTACATTCTGTCTGAAGCTTCCCCAACACATGCTGTTTTTTTTTTATTCCCCTTTGTCCAGAAGCATAGTGTAAAGTATCTGATTAGGTGTCCAAATCCAGGGACTACTGTCAAACTAGTGGTGTCAATGATGACCTTCAGCTTTGGGCAGAAAATGAAGAGGAGCAAGATATCCTGTGGCTATTATTTCAGAAGCTAAAATAGTGCAGCAGGACGTTTCTTCTAAGGGCTTGCTAAAACACACTCTCATGTAATATGGCCTAACTACTATCATTGGCTAATAGCTGACAGAACAGAACAATTTTGCATTCAGATGGGAGGGATGTGACTTCTTGTTCTCATTTTGTTTTGTTGCAAAGCAAACATGGCAGGTCAAGTTAAAGAGGCAAAGTTTTAAGTAAGGCTTTCAGACAGTGGTGCTACTTGTTTAACACAAGACAAGTTAATGTTCATATTAAGAAATACTGTTCTTATATTAACCTTTACAACCACATCCACATATGGAGATTTTCCACTACTTTCAGCTGCATCTTCAAAAATAAAGCACTGTTTGCCGAATAGAGACATACAGTGAAAATGATTATTTGTTTTGTATCATTTGAGAAGGAAATATTACACATGAATACATGTTGCTTGTAAATGGTTTGCTCTCTAGGAGAGCACATTTTCAATTATTTTTGAAGGGAATTTTTCTAAAAGATATTACATACTTCCAAAATGGTAGCATGAAAAGACTGCTTGATTTTAACATCCAGAGACCTATGTCATGTCCCCTCTTAGTCTCTGTTTCCCATCTTAGAACATGGGTAATGATGCTTTGTGTTATTTATTTCACGGAGATTTTATGAGAAAAGTTATTTAGATGCTTTGAAGCCCTATATAAATGTCAGCTATTACCACTTATGACACTGTGACCTTCTAGAAAAAGACATAGGTACATTCAAGTCCAAGTTGCTTGCCAAATCAGTCAGCAGAATATTACTATAGCCAAAAGAAACTATTTCAGTCCTAGATTTAAAAGATGAATCACATCCAGGACTAGAGAGAGGACAGCTTCACTGTTGAACATTTGGCATACTGTTTTCAGTTCTGGTCATATTTTAGCAATGACATAGATAGTTTCTAGTATGGCTTGATGAGAATGATTACAATGGTAAGGAGACTAGAGGCTATGGTTGAAGAAAATGGAGATGTTGAACCAGATGAGAAAGTGACAGGACATGCCATGTGTCTATATGTCTATAAGACTTGCTTTGATGGCCATTAGAGGATCGATGAGAATTAGAACCCATGAGTGGAAACTTAAGTGAATGAAGTTTTAGCTCAATGTAAAAAACAACTTCTTAATAATTTAAGTTATGTAAAAGTGGAATGAGTTTTCCTATGAGGTAACGAGTTACCAGTTGATCTCAGTATTCAAATGGGGGAATTCAAATGAATGGATTATTTCTCAGGAGGGCTGAAAAGAGGATTCCTATTTGGGTAGGGGTTAAAAGAGGTGACTTTGGGGGTTCTTTCCTGTAAAAGATTCTATTTTTTCTATCAAATTTCATTTGCTCATAAGTGATACTCTCAAATTAGTAAGAACTATAGGCAACCAAAGCAAATTCACATGCCATAAACATCCTGGCAGCAGCAAAAATGAATTCAGACTTTGTGTAAATGAAAAACAAAACCAGAATCTAATGCCAATTAGCATGTATATTTCAAACTTAATGTTATGTAATTCCTCCTACAGGCAGAAATAAACACTATTTAAAGCCCCTAAGTCATGATACTTTGTGACTTAACTTTTTTGCAAGAAACAAAAACTTCTTTCATCTACTGATAACCAAAATGATATAATGTTCTTTCACAAAATTCATTTTCAAATTGCCAGTCATATTTCAATTCATGTCACGGATTTATAGGACTTTTCTCCAACCATCTCAAAGCACAATGCTTACTACAAACAGTTTATATAGTTAGACACTTCATTGCTGAGATTGCTTGCATGGGAATTCTAGCTTTGCATTCACATCACAGACAATATTTGTGACATATTTGTATGATAGAGCATGGTACCATGGAGAGAAAGCTGGACATGGTTCTGGGAGAGCTGCATAGATTTGGATCTCAGCTGTGACAGTAATTAGCTGGGTGCAGGACTGAATCACTTAACCACTCTGAGTTTTAGCTTCCTCATTTATATAAGGAATAAAATAATACTTGTGTTGACAACCTCTTCGGGTTATTTAAAGAAACTGCTTTTTATAGCTTCAGATGCTATATAAATGTGAGCTATTTATTATTGTCCCTATTAAATAGTGTGTTGAATATAGTAACATTGTTTTATCATGGTGGATCTGAGGTATCAGAGAAATGTAAAGGCCTTGTGGACATGAAATGGCTTGCTTTAGCTTCCAAGGTTCTAATGCCTTGTGTGGGGCCTAATCCAATACTCCAAAATGACATTGCAAGAGACAGCTATAAAATAGAGTAGATAGAGTAATGGCCTAGGAGTCAAGAAATCCTGAATCTGAATCCTGCCTCAAATACTTAATAAATCTCAGCTCCTAGAATTTTCTCTGACTGTCCTTAATACCTGGACTGCTTTCTCTCCCCTTTTCTGCCTATTGGCTATCCTGGTTTTTCTTTAAATCCCAGCAAAAGTACCATCTTCTATCATGGGTTCCCAAAATGGATAATACTGTCCCTTAGGGGGCGCTGGAATGATCCAAGGAAGAGGTAGTATCCTCTGGTGCAACTGGGGGGGCTGTTGAATAAAAATAAGAGAAAGAAGAGAAGAATATTTTGAAAAACTGTTCATACATGTTTCATCTGTTGTGTAACAGAGTTAAAGTCATAGTGATTACACTATTTTCCAAATGAACACACAAAATGCAAGTTATAACGTATCAGTGGTCAAGTGCACCAACAGGTCTTAATAAACAAGCATTGGCAGGTGAGCATGTCACGCATTGTCAGGAAGTCCAATATGAATGAATCAGCAGGAATATGTGCATGTAATGACTTGTTTAAATATGAAGCTATATGGTTACATGATCCAATATTGCATGAACAACATTTCAATGCAGGAAAAAAAATCACACATTTATAATAGATTATTAAATTTGAGATGCATCATTTATATGTGTGTGTATATATACATGTATATAGATATATAAATATATAGATAGATAAATATAGATATATGAAATGACAACTTAAAAAAAAACATTAAAGGGTTGATGAAAGATTTTCAGGAAGGCACTGAGTAATTTGTTTTTTGAAAAGGGCCAAATAAGTTTTGGAACCTCTATAATCTATAAGAAGCCTTCATCAACCCCTCTTAATTCTAGTGTCTTCTCTGTTAACTGTTTCTTATTTATCCTTTGCATAGTTTGCTTATATATCTTTGTTGGCTTGTTGTCTCCTACACTAGATCTTGAGCTCCATAGGGACAGGGACTGTCTTTTGCCTCTTTTTTGTATCCTCAATGCCTGGCACACAGTAGATATTTAATAAATGTTGATTGATTGATTGATTGATTGATTGATTTAACTGTATGTCCCTGGGTAAGTCACTTAGACTCTCTCAGCTTGAATTTCCTTATCTTTACATGAGGCATAATAATAGCATCTTGCTCACCAGATGTGAGGATCATGTGAGACAGTGTGTATAAAGCTCTTGGCAGACCTTTAAGCACCATATATATGGTATCTATCATTATTACTTCAACAATTCCGTGATCTCATTGATGTGTACACTTCCTCCAGTGATCCAACTTGAAATTTTTGTTTGTATCTACACACTTCGCAACTTTCATTTGTATCCACCCATAAATTCACCACAAGGTATGCTTCCCCCCTGATATGTTGGGGCCCTTACTGTATTCTCTTGACACTGTATGGACAGTAATGGAAAATGGAGGCTGTCCGTCAGCTGTCCCTCATTTTCATGATGTGAGAAGCCTAATTTTTTTGGAGGGTAATCACACATTTTATCACTTCTTCAGGATAGTCTTTTGTTTGTAATTTATTGCAGCCTATTACATCCAACGTGATCTTTTGGTCATCTCAAGTTCAATTCTTTGAGGACTATAGTATATAATATAGTACATAGTCTATAACCTCGATTCGTGGCGATATAACATCACTGAAAGAATAAAAGGAATATATTATATAATGTAATATATATAATGTAAAATATAGCATATAAAGGCAACTGGATGGCACAGTGGTAGGGCTCTGAGCCTGAAGTCAGGAAGACCTGAGTTCAAATCCAGCCTCAGGCACTTACTGTTTGCATGACCCAAATCTTATTTGCTTCAGTTTCCTCATGAATGAACTGGAGAAGGAAATGGCAATGGACTGTAGTATCTTTGCCAAGAAAACCTCAGATGGGATCATGAACAGTTAGACATGACTGAAACAATTGAACAACAATGATTGTGCATAACCCTGTGACTCATAGCCATATAACACAAGAAAAAGAAGCCTTTTTCAGTTACATGCTTAAAGTCATTAAAAGAACTGTGTAATTCCTCAATGGCAATCCGGCCCACACTCTACCTCTTAGCTTTTTCTGAGCCTAGTCCAGTTCATTGTCAATATGTCCTTTCCATCTGAGATATATGCCCAGATGATGAGCTCCATAAGCTTTACATCCAATTGCAAATCATAATATTTTACAATCTAGGAAACCTGCATTCTTCACTTTTTATATTCCTATGAATATAACTAAACTGAATTATTTTGAATGGAGCTCATTAAAGAGGCTGAGAAATGTTCTGGCACTCTATGTGATCAACACAAGGTCATCCACAAATAGGAATGCATGAAGAACTCATCACTTTAGGGAGTCACTCTTGGATGACAGCTTTTGTCTCAGTGATGGCTACTTTGATGGCTACTTTGATGATGTGTGTGTATGTATATCTATGTGTATGTAATATGTACATAACATGTATAATATATGCGTACATATAGTGTGTTTACATAGTATATTTACGTAGTATATACCTACACACTTGCATGCTTTTATATACATGTGTATATATACACAGGCATACATGCATGTATGTATAAGAAATGTAACCCTGGGAAAGTGATTTAATTACTCAATGCCCCAGGCAATTCTCTAAGATTATCAAATGCAGAGGAGATACCAATCTTCATTAGGTAGAGAAAGTGCCTTGCTAGGGGCTATGCTGATGAAATAATATATTTCATTGCCAATTTAATTACATGCAGTAGATTGTGAAGAACAGATATATTCTCTCCCCATCCCCGTTTTTTTTTTCCTATATGAATTGTTGACTTCTTTCTGAGTAGTTTTGTATATCATTGAGGAAGCGTTGATTAATATGATTCTTTGGCCAGGTAGGGCATAAAGGACTCCATCCAAGAACTTTATCACAAAAAGACAGATAAGCTAGTCATGTAGTAAGAGACACCAATAAGACAGCCAGTTTGAGTGCTGCTCCCATATAATCATCAAATACCTAGAGAAAGGTCCCTAAGTCATTGAGTAGATCCCTCATAGAGAATTTGTGAAAGGAGTTATGGATGAATTGCAGCACAAACTATTGAAGGAATACTCACATTAAGGAGAATAAATGCAGTCCAACATATATTTTGCATCTATTATGCAGTCTACCAAATACCCACAGAGAAGTTCTGGGCTGGAAATGACATCATTCAGAGGGTATTGAGAGGCCAATCCTCAAGGTATACATACAAATACATTCATACACATACGTCCTGCTGTTTGAGACCTGAATTGTTCAGTTTGGGATCTTAACATCAAACAAACTAACAAGTGATAAAACATCTAAGGATTTCCAAATTAATAACTCATCACTTCTTATGGTTTATGTTGTTTCTTCCCAAGAAACAAACAGCAAGATACTGGGAGATTTGATATTGAAATTTCTAATTCCCTTCCCTAATGTTTCCAGTTGGCCTTGGGGTCTGGCTACTTTTTGCACAAGAGGGGCAGAACATTTGGCCCATTGCAGTACCATTTAAAATCTGAAACTCTTGGACAAAAAAGTCCCTGAAAAGATACAATTTTGACCTGTCAGTTGGTTACCATTCACATCTAGGAAAATACCAGCAATCTTTCTGAACATATTTGCAGCATAAATTGGATATCAAATCCATAGACAGCTTTTCATCATGGCCCCCAAAAGGCACTGGTAGATGAGTGCTGCCAGAGGTCAGATTGTGTTTCTCAGGGGTATTGCCTTTGGAGGGGTTACAAACTGGGCCAGCCAAGGCTGTCGACAGCAAGACTGGCTGCTGTGTGTACTTACACAGTGCACATGCCAAAATTCCTGCTGAAGTTTTTGTTCAAATAATTTCCATATTTCTGGAAACTGGCATACAAAGACTAATACAATCCAATCATTGTGAAAAAGATGTTTCTCCATAAATAGACAGATTTGCTAATTACATCTAGAACTGTTCAAGGCAATTCATAATTCATTCAATTCCAATTAGACCTGACATTTACTTGTTTAAATTCAAAATTTGGCAAGATCTGGATTATCTTCCATTGTCTCATCTTCCCCATTCCTTTTTCTCCCTGTATATAACTCTTTTTGTTTGTTTGTTTGTTTGTTTTGTATGCAATCAGGTATGCATCTCTTTATTAATTTATATTTTGATATTTTGTGGCTAGGTTTAATTTCACATACAACTGATTTTTCTTTCAAATCACATAATTTATTTCACAACAGAAACAAAATGCATTCAAACAATATTCCATTGACCATGCTATGTGTATATTTTTAAAAGTCCAGGCACACACAACCATTTATTCTTTTCACCACGTGCTTCAAGTCTTAGGAAATAATTTTGTTGAAGGCTGGTGTGATTACCATTTCTTCTGGAGATATTCTACACAGTAAGGAGACTCACCATCTGTCGACTTCCCTCCTCTCCAGAATTGCTGAGTTGCAATTCACATAATGAATTGTTGACAACAGATTGCCTCATAATCACTGGAATCACTTGTAAATCAATTGTGTGTGCTTGCCTCTGTCTCTGGTTTCAGCACAGCTTTTCACACTTACTGAAGATAGCTAAATCCAAAAGCTGGTTTACATTAGACCAGAACAGGCTCAGAAATACTGAAATATCCACCTGGCACACAAAACTACACCACGTGAAAAATAATAATAATAATAAAAAAAGAAGCCTTCCCTTTCGTTGAAAATATCTATGGAAAGCTACAGAGAACCCAGTGAGAACTACATAGCAGCAACAAATGACTTTTTTTTCCCCTCCAGACAGTTTTCTTAAATCGGGGGCTTCCTGCAGGAGAGAAGTAAAACCTTCTCGGTTTTCCTTATTCATTGGCTGTTGGGCCTTTTCAATGGGAAGTGACAATAGTCACAAATCTGAGATCCACTGAGTTCCTAATTGCCTTCCTTCCCTCCCCCATCTCCATTTTCCATTAGGAAGTCCTTTAGGTGCCAGAGCTGATCTCAGACTTTAAAATTCTGTGGGATTCACAGCATTCCAAGATCCCCTGCCTAAAAGCATATTATTTGAAGACCACATACACATTTTAAATGAAGGTTGAAAGGAATGATTGAAAGATATTTGATGAACAGACACTGTGTTCTTTCAGAGATAGAAAAGGCCAGAAATCTACTTCTATCATTATTTTAAAATGTCTAGCCTGATCATATCCCTTACTAAAGATATTAAAGATTTAGAAACAATCAGAGGGACCAAACTGAAATAATTTCCCATTAGAATTATTAGCTCCACTAGTCAAAGCAATTGTTTAGAAACCCTATTTATGTATTTACTAACAGAAAATGCCCTATGGCTATTCTTTTCCTTATAATTATTTTTTCCCAAGTTTTCATTTACAACTTCAGATATAATTTGCTTTCACTTTAACTTGTTTTTGTTCTTTCTACATTTTTAAACTAAATGACTTTCTGTGGGATTAGCCAGCACAGCAGTGGATAAATAAAGGGATTTAGCTTTCCAAATTCCAGAATATTTTCTTCTAGGTGCGATGCTTGATACAGAATTCTGAATCCTCTTTCTTTAAAGGACTTCATAAATGTAATTTATTATGAATTAAAACTATGATTATTTAAAATTATCATAATACATAATTTAAATGAACAACAATAAAGAAGGAAGCCTTCCAGTATTTTGGATCTACATTCTGTGAATGATTTTCGAAAGGATATAGGCAAGAATAGCACAAGGCAAGAAAGTATGGATATTGGAGCCATTAGAAGTACTATCCAAATTGTTGAAATCATAGATCAAAAGTATCACGGTGTTATTATTTGAGGATAAATACTTTTTTTATGTTTTTGCTACAAAACTTGGTAGATTGTTGGAAATACATTTGTTCTAACACAAATAATTCTCCAACTATTTTTAGACCACAGTCTTTAAAGATCCTTCCAGTCTTCTCACAACACCATCTGTCCACCCCTTAAAATATAGAAATGCTTATTGGATGAAGTGCCATTGCAAACAAAAGTGAAATAGCCATATATTTTCTTTCATTCAGGGGAAAATGGCAGCATGGAGGGATGAACTTCAGTCAAAAAGAAAAAAAGCAGCTCAAGTAATAGTAGGAGGTTGTACAATTCTTCAGGGCATTGTCATCTCCAATTATGAGCCCTCTCTTCTGAGCCATTCAATATAGACTATATCGAGACTAAAAATTCTCAAGGAGTGATTCTTAGCAACTAGTTTTATAGTCTGAATACCACAGGGAAGAAAGGAAGGAAGCAAGCATTTATTAATCACCTACTGTGTGCCAGGCACTGTGTTAAGAGCTTTATAAATATGATCTCATTTGATTCTCACAACTACCTTGTGAGGTAGGTGCCCAATGTACAGTTGAGGAAAATGAGGCAGAGATTAAGTAATTTGCCCAGGGTCATAGAGCTGAGACTAGATTTGAATTCAGGTCTTCCCGACTCCAGGTCCAGCACTCTATACACTATGTCACCTAGTTGGTTTTTGCTGTTGGATTGGGTTTGCTATTAGCCACTTCCATTCTTTATAGCTAAAGTATATCTGTACTTGGTGTACAAATTTGCTTTACAAATGAGCCTTAATAAGGTAAATGAAGAACTAAAATGATAATAAGTAGCAGAGGCATAAGGAAGAAATTTGTTCTTTACAAGCCTGAGCCTCCTATATTTGTCAATCTATCAAAGTTCAGTGTTCTAAACTTGTGTGGGACCAAAAGATTGGAAATTATATAAGTGATGATTTGTGTATATTTATTTTATGTTTGTACCATGCACTAACATAGGACTTTTTAAACAGCCTTCATGTAAGGGGAAGAAACTAACTGGTTGAGTCTGTTCTCCTTTGAGATGCATTGAGTCAAATGCCACCATATAAAGGAGAATTCCACCCAGAAGCAGCCAGCACAGCTACATACTTGTCTTTACACTGTGGCCTCAAATCCCTGACCTATAGAAACATTCTTGTGTAGTTTTATGGGATGGAAATCTTTTCCATCATTTTCTTCCAAGTGAAATTTCCTTATGAGTATGTTCTCACATTCACACATGTAGACTTTCCAAATGTATAATTTGATGCAGATTCCAAAAGACAGACAAAACCTGCTAATTGAGGTTCCCTATGTTTTCCATATCAAATCACTCTATGGCCCTAAACATCTAATATAAAAACATCATGCCAAGACACCTTGTAAAATCTTTTTTTTTTTCTTCCAGAAGATAGTTGGTGAATTATTCTTCTAAAGACATGAAAATTAACTGTTGGCTTTTAATTCTTTCTTTAATGAAACAGTCTAATTATGCAACATGGTAATGATTCTATATTTACATGTATAAATTTAGAATTAGGTATACTTATGCATATTCATTGTCATGTTATGAAATATATCACATTGTAAAATGTGTATGTACATATATTTCATAAAAGGCTAAGCTAATGTTGATTTAGAAAATGATAGGACAAAGAAATCACATAACCACAATCAGTAAATCTTTGCAATTAACTTAAAGAAAGGAAAATATATATTTCTAGTGAAGAGAGATTCATTGCTCTCTCTAGGTCACTGTTAGAGCTAAATGGAAAAAAAATAATAAATAAATCATAGTCATTTAATCAATGATTATCAACCACAAGAACTATAGCCATTATTCTTCATTTATACCTTTGGATGACTCTATGTAAATTATTTAGACTGTGTAGTAGTAAGTCTAAATCCAAAACTCTTTATCATACCCTTTTTTGGTAACAAAGGATAGTATTACAGAGCATATTTTGTAGATCACAAACGAAAACAAAGTTTCTTAGAAGAATATATGTGTGTGTTTTTCCTTTTCTTCAGTCTTAGTTTTTCCCATTAGCTTGGTATTTGAATCCAACCCTGATTTTTTTTAATGAAATCTTTAGTGGTTTCTTTATAAAGAACTCAGAGCAGAGCTCTCATATATGATTGCAGCATGGAATGCAAGGTGGCATGGCCAATGAAATCATGCTAATTTAGCTTATAAAAATGTGCAGGCTATTAAAACTTCTGGAAATGTAGACAATTCAGAATCACTAATAAGCCAAACGAAAGACAAATCCACATTCTTTTTTCCTTCTTCTATAAACAAAACTCCCCATGCCATTCAGTAAGGGCCACATGATATGCATTTCACCCTGTTGCATTTCAAGAAGATTTTTGTTCATCAGAGATTAATTATTTTCATTAATCTGTGGTTGAATTAAGAAAATAGATCAGACTAGAAAAATAGGTCAAGCTCCCTTTAAAATACCCAACTTAACAGTGGCAATTCTAAGTAAACATGTTATATATGCAACTCCTGATAAATTCATTTAAAAAAATCCATAAACTATATGGTCAAGAGGTTACCACAGCTAGGTTAGAAATACAAGTCCTTAGCAGAGCAAGGCAGGAGTTTACTAATGATAAGAGTTTCAAAGTCTAGAGGAAACAATGAGACACTTTTTGAAGCAGAAACAGATAAAACCTGCTTGCATTTAAAAAAAAAATTAAATCAGTACTACTAATAGCAGTAGCAAGGTCCTCCCTCCCTCACTGAGACCTCCCTGCATTTCCTCCTTCAACTCTCTCCAGCTGCTCCCTTGACCCCAAACAAAACCCCTTTTGTCCCAGTCTGGCCCTTTTTCTAATTCCCAATATAGCTTTCTTTCACACAGTACTTTTCATTTTGTGGATAAGTAATAGCAACAAAACATCTAGTCAATTCAGTAAAACTTTGGAAGGGGTAGTTACAAACTGTTTGATTTTACCTGTTTCCCTTTTTACTTCTAGTTTTATTGCTACTGACTGTCTGACTTTGGGCAAGTCATTTATCTCCTGGGGCCTTAGTTCCTTTACCTGTAAAATCTAGGATTTGGACTTGATCACCTGATCTTAATCATACAATCTTATGATATTCTTAATAATCACAGAATCTCCAAGTTATAAGGGACCTCAAAGATATCTAGTCCAAACTGAATTTGAACACGGATCACTCCTACAATGTTTTTGACAAGTGGTCAACCAGGTTGGCTTGAAAATTTCTAGGGAGGGTGGACCCATGGCCTAGTGAGGAGTCCCATTCAGCTTTTGGACTGCTCTCATTATTAGGAAGTATGTCATCTATCAACTGTAAAGCTACCTCTCAATTTCTTTTTGGTTCCATAGGGAGAGGGCTTGGGTGAGATTCTTGGAGCTAGAAGGAACCAGTGAGATAAAAATGCTTGAGTACTTCATTTTGCAGATGAGGAAACTGGGCCTTCCCTTACAAGGCTGATTGAATGAGAGAACAGGCTTAAAGAGGCTCTAAACTGTATTACCAGGCTCATTTCATATTACTCCTTTCTGTACCCCCCTGTCTCTCATACATACCATCATATCCATGGTGATTATGCATAGGCTTTAAACCCCATACACAAAATATTCTTCCTCCTCATCTCCAACTCTTAGAATTTTATGAATTTAGAATTTTAGAATTTTATAACCAGAGGCTTAAGACTGGTAGAGAGTTCAGAGGTCTTCTACTCTCCCGTCTCCATTTTCAGATTACAAAGTTGAGAACCATGGTTTTTAAGTGACTTTCTCAAGCTCCCATGTGTAATCAGTGGCAAAGACTTCTCTGACACCAGAGTACCAAGTTGCCTCTTAACGCCTAATTTCTTTTCAGGCTTAAGTACCACTTCATGTTGCTGTTCAATCATTTTTAGTCATGTTTGACTCTTTGTGAACCCTTTTTGGGTTTGTTTGTTTGTTTTTTGGCAAAGATACTGGTTTACCATTTCCTTCTCCATCTCATTTTACAGATGAGTAAACTGAGACAAACAAGGTTAAATGATTTGCCCAGGGTCACATAGCTGTTAAGAGTCTGAAGCCAGATTTGAACTGAGGAAGATGAGTCTTCCTGACTCCAGGCTGGGTGCTCCATCCACTGTACCACCTACCTCTACGTCCTACAAGAAACCTTTCCTGATTTACCAGTCATTAGTTATCTCCTCGCATCCTCAAAATTATTTTGTATATGTAATATATTTATACGTGTACAGATTTTCTCCAATAAATTGGAAACTTCTTGGGGATGAGGGCTTTTTCTTTGTAGCCTTATTGCCTAGCACAATGACATGATCAGAACATAACAATGCTTGCTGAATTAAATTTGACTGAGTAAAGCAACTTTTCCAACATCATGCAGCTAGTTAATGGTTGAATAAGGATAGGAAACTAGGTTTTCTGACTATTATTGTAGTTTTCACTACATCAAATGACTCAAATATTTCTCAGCCAGTCTATTTCTCATGGGTTAATTTTTAATCCAAAGGAATAGATATGAATGAATTGCATTGTTTTCAGTTTCAAACTAAATTGTTTTGAGGGCTCCTGCACAGCATTAATTAAATAGAAGGCTTGGAGCCAAACTTTCTCAGTGCAAATGGAATTCCCTGACTGTAGGTTAAGTGATACCTGTGGATGGACATGGTATTGACTGTCTCTGGTTACTAGGGCATTTTCAATGTTTCACTGAAATAAATTGTTGTATTTATTAACTTGGGCTCTGTGTCTAAACTAAAGACAAATACAAAAGTGAACCAAAGGATTAACTAATAATTTAGCACAATTATTTTGAAAATAAGAGGTTCAGGTGTTCATGTTCATGTTCATGCTCAAATCAACAGCTGGGTATGACTGTCTCAGTACTCACAGATAATCTTCTCCCAAAAAAGCAAATTATGCTTAAAGGGCTGGGGGGAGGGAGAAAGTAAACCTCCTGATTAGAAAATTAGATATGAATTAAAGTTGAAGTCTATCATATTGAAAATAGCTTCTATCTTAAGTTGATAACACTGTGATTCACTCCTTACAGTGATCAGCTCCTCTCACAGACTTCCTTGTGCCCTTGCAGAGCTGAGCTTTTGAACCAAGGGTGTAAAACAGATGGTGGGGGTGGGGAAAGCTGGCCCCTGCCAGCCCTCAAGGGAAATTCTATGTCACTGTTTTTCATATGCCCAGAACTTGACCAGAGATCCACAATCTGGATAGGCTTGTTTGTGATAAAAAGGTAACCTCGGTGAGTTCCCTGTTCAAAAAAGGCATTAGCAATCATGATGACTCATTCATTATGTGGTGTCCTACTGTTTTCATGTGCTTTTGATTTTATGTTACTAGTAAAGGGATCTGCTTCCCCCAATCCAGATTCAGATAGGTAAGATCCCTTTAAGCTCCTAGCTAAGATGGCTTAGCCACCCCAGGATCTATCAAAAGATAGAATACCTTTAATATCAATCCAAGACAAGGTTTGTCTTGGAATTCATGTGCCCACTGTTTCCAGCTGAGCCAGGTGTGACTTTGAGTCATGGGCTTAAAGCTAAAGAGAACTTAGGGTTTACTTTGTCCAACCCCTTCATTTTACAAATAGAGAAACCAAGGCTCAGAGACACAGTATGACTTGTTCTGGGTCCCAATGCTGGTTAAAGGCACAGACTCCACCTGTTTCCCAGTCTGTTTTTTTTTTTTTCCTAGTACACAAGCTATCTCTGGACTGAACAACCCCAGCCTATAATTTTACAAAGTCTTGTACCTAACCATGTGTTGTTTATACCAAATACATTAATCTGGATTGAGATAAGTTCATAGTAATCATTTAATAGATTTTTAGGCCATTTTGGCACCAGAGGACATCAAATGAAGGATACCAGTACTAATCACAAATGACCATTTTTTAGCTTGGGAAGGTCTGTTTGCTTCTCCTGCTTCCTTTGTTTTCTCTCCACTATGTGTTTTGTTTTGTTTTTTTTAACCAGACTTGCTTACCCTGTATTTGCTTAGTAGAAAGATTGATGTCTTCAGCTCCTATACTATGGGAAATAATGAAATAAATAACTTTGCAATGCTCCTAAAGCCTTCCTTTAAACAGCACAAAGTGACTCTGTAGACATGATTTAGTAAAATAAATTAGTTTTCTTTCAGTCAGAAACTGTTTACTCACTGGAGAGAGCCCCATTGCCAACCCTGAAGGATGCCAGCTGTCCAGAACAGAGATTCAAGAGACCTAACATAAAGTGCAGTAGTAACTGGAGCCTAGATTAAGAGATTACTACCCAAGAAAGATGATGAAGGAATTGGAGAAAGGATTGAATGATGTTCTACCAGGAGAACTAAGATACGTGAAGTATATTTTAACATGTCACTTTAATGAGGCATGAAAACAGCTTGCAAGTGCAAAGTGCAAATGGAGCATTTTACCTCTTACAATTTATGTTATCTTTGTTTATATTTAATAGAACATTATGAGGTCAGGGTGGGGGTGCTACAAGTAGAATGTTGATTCATCAGCACACCCTACTGGTTTGGAGTGAGATGGCAACAGAGAACAATAGAAGTCTTCAAAAATGATGGTGCTTTTTTTTTTCCCCCTTCAGTTCTTTGCTAATAGCCAACAGTCTGGTCCATTTGTTAAGTATTCATCTACTGCCTCACTTTTCCATCTGCCGCTTACTCCAGATATACATTTGCATTCAGTTATATATTTGCATTCAGTTATATATTTTGAAGGATAGGGGTAAGGGGGATGAGCTTAGCCAGGAAGATGGTTGTATTGAATCAAACAAGCTAGGGAGACTCTTTCTTACCCTGATCTAATGAGGAAAATCCCATGATAGTGCTACTACTATATCTGAAAAATCACCCAATGAAATATGTATTCATTTTCATACTTTCCTGTTGGGTTCCCTAAACACAATGAAACATCAATTTCCACTGGGATGCAGTTTCTAGTGAGGCAATACATCAAGTTTTCTACTTCTGAAACTACCTTTAAGTCTTTTTATTTCTGGCTTAGTTTTTAGCAAATTTTGAATGGTCAAAATCTATGGCACTTGTGAGTGATTCTCTTAGTGGGACAACATCCTGATCTTGTGATCCAAGAACCACATGAAGATATCACACTGGATTTCCAGCTCTGACTCATTAACAGATTCTCCCTGTTCCCCTTTGGCTTCTGCTGCAATAGCTTTCAAATACCCACTTGTGCTTGTGTGACATGTTTTTCCCCACTCCTGGTTTTATAGGCTAATTGAATCATATTATTTCTGAGTTTAAAAAGAAAACACTACTGATGTTCTAGCAACTTTAGAGAAAGAAAAAGAGTCCTATCTCTAGCATAATTTTGACATTAAATATATAAAACTGTACACTTGAGCAAAAGATTTGGAATAAAAGTATGATGAGCATTTTCATCTGCTTAATTATGGATGACAAGAGGGATCCCCTCAGAATTGAAAACTATAAAATAAGGAAGAATTTTTCTGGCTAAACTAGCTTTGACGTATATTCACCCTCCTACCTCCATATACCCACTTATTGCCCATGAATATTCAGTTGGAGTGGTTTCTGAGCTCCATCAAAACCTCATTTTATTAAAGTCTAATAAGATAATCCCACGATCACCTTCCCTACCTCATACAATAAGGAATATCATTAAATAAGTATGAATAATAACTTGTAGGGGAAAAAGGCAACATAATTTCAAGGCATGGCTCCAGGTTAGGCTAGTCTTACTAGAAATGTTTGAGGGAAGCAGAGATAATATTAACAACAACAACAACAACAAACAACAAAGCTGGTATAGATCTAACACTTTAAAGTTTGCAAAGTACTTATTGGTCCTTTTTTGTTTTTGTTGTTATTACTAACAACTCTGTGAGACAGATATCACAGATGTTATTACCTACATTTTGGAAATGAGGAAATGAGAGCTGAGAGAGGGAAATACCTTGTCTGTGACACAGGTAGTTAGCATCAAAAGTAAAATTGAAGTCTTCCTGACTCCAAGTCTCACACTCTGTCCTTCAAATTAGGCTGGTAAATAAAGGGTATAATTTATTTAGGCCTTGAAAAAATGCTTTGATAAGGTTCTATGTCAAGAATTGCTTTAAAATTGACCTCTAAGTGTTTAGAGCATTGCATAGCTTCTGATGATTGTACTTCAAGAAAGGTACCACAGAGCTGGAAAATTGAGTAGAATGACCATACAGATGGTTAAAGAAACAAAGGACTTCTGGGTGATGATAGACCAAAATAAGCAAGAGTCTTCAGACTGTGTAGATAAAGGCTACATGGAATAACTGATTAAAGTATATCCAAGCATCAATGTCTTAGATAGACAAAGTAGGGCCTTGCTCAGTAGGACTAGAATTAGCCCTCTACAGGAGTTTCCCTCCCTCCCTATGGAAGAATCTGAAATTAAACTAAAAAGGAATATGCTTTAAATTTGCTCCAATTTTCTCATATAAAGAACCTGAGATCAGTTCCTATCATCAAATTATAAATTGCACATTGCCCAGCATCAGTTCAATTTTTAATGTCAATATCCTTTTTTTGTCATTGAATGAAGTATGTTCCTTTCTTTATAAAATGTAACCGGAAGGAGTGGTGAAAAGCTGAAATCTAAATCTAAATTATCTCCATTCCATTCTATTCATATACTCTTCCTTTCCTGCTCACCTCCCACTAAACATTGTTCCATTTGTAGGATAACCAAATTTAAACAAGCCCCCAGTGGAAGGACTCATGAATGTCATTTGAAAAAAGTGATCATCAGAAGTCAACACTCTGAAGTAGTACCACAAGAGGACCAGACTTTAGGGCAATGGTGCCAACCAGAGATCATGACATGACACCCAAAGGGCAAACAAAAATGAATTGTCTACTCTAAATATCTCCAACTTATAGTCCCCACATCTATTTACACACAAACATGGGTATTTAAATGCGGTGGTCTAACAAACTAATCCTTGTTGGAATTTTTGCTCAATGTATTGGTCAACTAAAGCAATAACTGAGTCTGGATCACTGCTTGGACCTAAAATGTTCTCCTACCTCAAATTCCTGTTGTGGACCCCAAGCTTCTCCTGCGTATCTCGGCCTGCAACTGGAATCAATCTCTACATGAGTATCTTTTTTTTTAAACATGATTTCACCAGATTCCTCCATATACTGGGTTTGAGAAGAACTTTTCCCCCTAGAGAGTCTCTTTGACACTCACGCATCCTGCATTATTGGATTCAAATGAAGAAATTCATATTGGCTTTATTATATCACCCACAACCTAAAGGAGTTAAGCTTAACTGTGTTTACCTTTGGTTTCCCACCATAAAAGAATGTATGAGTTTGGTGATTTAAAAACTTTTACTTATTGTAATCCTAACAATCATCAACAAAAACAACAAAACAAAAACATACAGAAAATTTTTATATATGCACATGTATAAAAGGGTCACATGTGAAACTCTATGCTATATTTTAAATGTATATTATCACACTAATTTTAAAAATCTGATTTATTTCTACATCCTTTTTTGAAATCTTTTACATCTGTATTTTTTTTTCTGTTTGTTTCTGTTATATTTCCCCAACATAATATTCTTGAACGAAGGGCTTGTCTCACTTATTTGTATCCTCAGTAACTAAGTACAGTACCTGGTAGATTATGAATGCTTATTAATTATTATTACATTTTGCATAAGTTGTTAGTGTGTGTATTTTTTTTATTCTGCTCACCTCATTCTTTATCATTTCCTCTTAGCTTTGTCATAGTTCTTTGTATTTATTGCATTTGTTTTTTGTTGGTGGTGGTGGTGATGGTGGTGGAGGATTCTAGAACAATGATTTCATTGGTGAAGTGAACTCTTTGTGAGGAAATTCACTTTATCAATGGAGATCAGCAAATGTTTTGCAATGCAAAGAGTTGCTTGGGGTTCTTAAAAATTAATTGCCAGTCTAGGGTCATATACCCAGCACATGTCAGAGATAGAACTTGAACCCAGGTCTTTCTGATTCCAAGGCCAGTTCTTTATCTATTATATTACAGTATCACTTCTTATGGTCTAGTAATATTGTACAATATATTGTTCAGTTTTATCCAGTCACCATGATTTGTTTGTTTTTGCTATTATAAAATATGCTTATAATATAGCTATATGTATATATGTATATATATGCATTTATATATATATTGTATAGAAAGGCCATATTTTTATGGAATCACAAGATTTTGGCTTTCAAAAAGACCTCAGATGACAGAAAGTCCAGCTCCTGCCTAAATAAAAATCCCCTCTACAATATACTCAACAAATAGTAATTAAATTTCTAGGAAATTTAGACTTCTAGGAAGGAGGAACCAAATCCTCTTCCTTTTATCTCCATCCTGGGTGCTTTTCTCTCCCAATTAAATTGGAGGTTCTATAAATTGTGTTACTTGGGAATAGGGGAGCATATCTGTACAAAAATATTTCTAGCAGTATTAATGTAAAAGTCAAGAACAGTCTTACTGTATGATCCAATTCATCTGATCTGGAGGTATGAATAGCTTTGTGGCTCTTACATATGTTGCCAGCTTGCTCAAAAAGTGGCTTCTGATGACAGATGATATGGTTTATTTATGACATGAGCAAACAGCATTTGGGCTAAAATGCTATAATTACTTAAAATTAAACAGAAAAAAGGGGTTTTCTCTGTGAAGGCAAAAGCAGAATAGACTAAACACATTTAAGTCAGAAGAAACTCAGTTATGAACCTCTGATATTTAAAACTGCAAATTTTTTCATGATTTCCAGTCTGATCATGCAACTCCCTTGTTATTTAAGACATGTCCAAAGTCCTTGGGAAACCAAGTGTATCCTTGATCCATAAAGTCCTCTTCTTTACAATCTGCACCTCATGCCTGAGAGGAGATTCTGATTAATCAGTAATGACTACAGTTTGTTTGGGGAGGCATTCTTCTTTGAAATGTACCTTCATCTTGATCTATCACTTCAAGCTGATCCATAAAGTAAATACTGCCAGCACAAAAAGCTGCCACTGCTTTGAGCAGAGTGCTATCTGATTATTAGATTTCAAAGCCACTAAACTAGTGATAATCTCCCCTAGAAGAGATCCAAAAATGGATTGTTTTTACACACTAACCTCTTTTACTAAGGTTCCTTACCCCATCCTTTTTTTTTAATACCACCGAAACATAGGCTGCTTCTGTTTTGTCTCAGAAGTTTTTTTTAAAACAGTTCTAAGATCTATTTATTATAAAATAATTTACATATTTGACTACGAATTAAAGCCTGAGTTATGCCACCAAGAAACCAAGAACAGTAAACTTCATACTTCAAAAATTGACAGAATGGTGAATTTTTTTTTAATTAAAGAAAATTGTTCATTAAAATCACATCCCAATTCTATTTTTCCCTATTCATAGTGCTGGAATACAGCAAAAAAAAAATCATATTTTCCTTTCTCTGAACACCAGCATTTTATCATTTTGTGCAAATTGGGTGTTTTAAGCACACAAGACCTTTGTAGATACAGTAGGTAAAACAATCGATCTTGGGATCATATTAGTGAAAGCTATGGTGAGGCTTTATACATAACATCTGTAGCATTTAAAAATACAGCGAAATGCTTTGGGACTGGGAACTCCAGCTGCTCACAGACTGAAGGAATCCCCATGACATCAGCAGGCAGGAATTATATTTCATTCACCCTTTTCACCATGGTAAAGAACTCAACACGATCCAGATGGCTGTCCTGGGTGTTAAAGTGTGTCTGCTTTGTAATCGTTGTCTGAGACTCAAGTCCTTTCTTTATAGTGCTGAAATAATTGATTTCACCCAACTTCCATACTGAGGTAAAGAACCTTCAAACTCCCACATTATTCTTTGGGGGTGGGGCACCACATAAGCTATTCAATATTTTATAAGTTTGTGGGAAGTCATGTAGCTGATCACAAGATGAAACTGAAGGAAAACTCACCTGAACCAGTGTGATATCACCATGCAATGGTGTAAGTGTCAAATCAGGCTACAAGGTTGCTATGGTAAAATGGTGATATATTTTTAAACCTAACAAAGATTCATAGCAATATTAGTATGTAATTCAGTTGATAATAGAAAAAGGATTCTCTATTGCTAGCTCATCTGCACATTCTAAGTGTACAGCCCCTGCTGTTGTTTTGTTTTATAATTTATTGATGGATCATGGGTTGAGTGAAACTTTGTAAGTTAATCCATTTGAGACAGATAAATTGTCTTTTAGGAATATTGCTTTTTCAAAGATAACACATTCTGTAATAGAGTTTGTGAGCAAAATTGCAATTTGAATGCTTAACAATAAATCATATTTTTGTTGAAATTAATTCCTTCATCCAAATCTAAGGTGGTTCAAAGATCAATGTCATGTACTGGAAAGACTGCTGGATCTGAAGTTAGAAAACATATGTGGCTGCCATGTGAAAGGCTCTGCCATTCTTACTGTCTTTGTGACCTCAGGCAAATCATTTAAACTCACTTGACCTCAGTCTTCTCATCTACAAAATAAGTATGTTGGACTAGATAATATCTAAGTTTTTTTTTCCAATTCCTAAAATTCTATGGTACTAAGGAAAATAGAAAGATTATTGAAAAATGTTACTGCCATTATCAATATAAGCCATTGGAACTTCACAAAATCATAAAATCACTGACCATCAGAATTAGAATGTAACTCAGACATCATTTAGTTCAAGGCATGCTTGACTAAGACATCTCTCTACAACAACCCTGATGAGTAGTCAGCCAGTACTGAGTGAGGGGGAGTCCATTACCTCCTTACTACCTATGATGGGAAACACAACTTTGAATCATTTTCATTATGAGAATTAAGAATAAGCAGTTGCATATTCATATAACAACACAAATCCATATTTGACTCAAAGGTGTGCTGGAATCAATTCAAACCAGGTAGCTGATGTTAAATATTCAGTGTGAGAATTTATGCCTAAGAAATCAGGAAATGTGAAAAACTGCCTTGAGTTATTGTTTTATTTGGTTGTCTAGACTTAAAGTGATGGAGAAAATGTTAATAAGGCATATTAAATTTAAAAGTGTGTCTTGTGAACGTTTCTTGAGAGGGGAGCAGGTTAAACACTTGGCAGCAAGCTTTTGATATGCATATATGACTTAAAATGTTCAAAAGTATTGCAGTTAATCAGCAATCAGACAGCAAACATGGTTTAGTGGATAGAGTGCTGGGCCTCACTTCAGGAAGACATGAGCTCAAATCTGGTTTTGACTCTTACAACTGTGTGACTCTGGGCAAGTCACTTACCTCTGTTTGCCTCAGTTTCATCAACTGTGAAATGAGCTGGGAGGAAATGACAAACTACTCCAGTATCTTTGCCAAGAAAACCCCAAAGGGGTCACGAAGAGTCAAACATGACTGAAAATGACTGAATAGCAACAGGAAGTGGTAATTGAGCCTAAAAGGAAATTAGGGATAGGAAGCAACATGGTACTGTGGAATGAGCACCATCTCTGGTGTCAGAGAAGCCTTGGTCACTTATCACCCATAGGAAGATGAGAAAGCCACTAAAAAACTAAGGTCCTCAACTTCCTAAATGACTGAACAAAAATATCGCTTTAGGCTCTGTGAATACATAATCAAAAATGGCTCTCTTTCTCAGGAAGTCTACATTATACCAGAAGAAACAGGTGTATCTGTATAAATACATGGCAATTTCATGGAGTGAGGGCACTAGGAGCTGGGGGGGGGAGTGGGAGTGAGGTAGAGCTGAGATTTAAAGGAGGCCAAGGATTCTAAACGTGCAGGTGAGGAAGGAGTACATTCTTTAGATGAGGGATAGCCTATGCATAGGTTCACAGCCAGGAAATCAAATGTTGATTATGAGGAATAGTAAGGAGGGTGGTTTGGCTAAACCAGAGAGGGCTTGAGAGGAATAATATGTAATGAGCATACGAATATAAAGTAGGTTTTGAAAGACCAAAAAAAGCAAAAACCTGAAGAAAGCAAGACTAGAAGTTTTCACGTGTTTGAATTAAGTAGATTATACGACAAAAGAAATAGATTTGGGTCTATGTTTCCTGAGGCCTTGAGACAAAGAGCAAACACATCGGGCTAGTGTCAGGGTTTTTTTGTTTGTTTGTTTCCTGACAAAAGAAAGCAGATAAATTCATGTGTTTTGAAAGTGTGTCTGTACTGCTTCAGTATGGATCTGTGTATCTATTTATAACATGATGGAAGCCCCTAGACATTTTGAAAAAGTTTCATACTAGTTACATGTAATAAATTCCAAAACATTTCCAAGGCCTAGTAATTAATTAGAAGTCGTAACAAGTAGATAATTGAACCCCCTACATATACCATTTGTCCATTGGACTCAGGGTCAAAGAGACATAGGTTCCAAGTTCAAATACTTGATATTACCATTTCCTAGCTCTATAGCCACAGGCAATTTATTTAATCTCTATTAGCTTTAGTTTTCTCATCCATAAAATGGGATGGTTAACTACCTCCGAACTATGATTAGTCAAGAAGCATGAAGTACTTTGTGCCAGTCACTAGGCTAAGCTTTAAGGATATGAAGAAAGGAAAAAAAAATACGTTCAATATATGTGTGAGTTCTTTTATGCTGGCCAGGAAATTTATTTCATAGTCTTTAAGCTTCAAATGATCCTAAAGTAGAATGAACTTTCCCTGCAGCAAGTAAGATTCCTCTCACTCTGAAGGTCTTGAAGCAGCATCTGGATAACCAGAAATCAGGTATATGGAGGGGGGATTCTTGTTCAGGATTGCAGCAGATGACCACTTTGTTTCCCTTCACCTCCATAGCTCTATAGCACAAGATTGTAACGAATGAAAATTGAGGGATTAAATATATTTTATATCACCATTAAAATGTCCATGGATAAAGGCATATTTTAATTATGATTTTTAAAGAACTGCTAACAAAGAGACAATGTATTAGAAGTAAGACATGTCATAACACTGGGAGCCTTCCATCTTCTTTCTGCCTTTCAACAGGTGTCAATTACTCATGGCTACAAATACATGGTGCCTTGCTCCATTTTGTTTTGCCTCAGCCTGAGATGGAAATCCCCTTCCTGGTTGCTTATTTCTATTTGCCACATAACTATGTCTGGGGCCTCCATTAAAGCAAACTTCTTGACTTAAATAATTTATTCCATACAACTGCTTCTCTACTCTGATACTATAATTAATTCAACAAATATTTGTTGAATTCTATGTATCATTGCATAAATTCCAATACCCAGGACCAGGTTTCATCAAGGGGAAAGGTCAAATCTGTAATCTTAAAAACCTTGTGAAATAGAAAGTCTATTTGTGTCTCAAGGGATTTAAACTATGAACATGGAAACTGACTTAAAAATTGTCAAATCAAATTGATCACAGTATGCGCTTGTGTGTTATACTAAAAAAATATATGTATATATATTATTATTCCCTCTGGGCTAATTCTCCAAAATGCAACTATTACTCCCAAGTCCTAGAATTATCTAAGGTCTGCACTCCTAAAACTATCATAATTCAAGAACCTCTATCAGTGATCTTCCCCTATTAGGTCAGCCAGCAGACACTATTACCTCAAAGCAACGGCATTTATTAAAATAACATACTGAAAATAGTACTACAAAATACATTCTCATTGTGGGGCTCATTCATTTGTAAAAAGAGTGGGCACAAACTTAGAGTACAATGATAGTTAAGCACTCAGATAGGGAGCACACATTACTAAGATAGTTGACACCTTCAGTATTTCAGGGCTTTGATGTTCTGTCTCTTCTTGTGGAGTACTCATTCAGGTCTCCAATGAGAACAGCTTCTTTACTGGGTAGACTGCTTAGCTGGTCTCTCAGGGTTTTCCTTTCTGAAGCTTGAATCTTGACTGTCAACACTACTTTTCCTTTGAATCCATACCTGATTCTCTTCTCTGCTGCTAGGGACCACCCACACTCCTTGAAGTTGCTTACTGACCATCAGAGTCAGCTCAGGTTTTTGAGCCATGCCACAAGGGCATGGCTATTCTCAGTTCAGACAGTAGCATCATCTTTTTTAATTTGACAACTGAAAAGCCCTTTATAACATATAAAGGGATGGAATAATATTGGCATTATTAGGTGTCAAGTTTAATTCCATCCATAAAATGCTTTTTTCATACTTTGCAAAGGGATAATGGCATTTTTATGCTTTTGAACTTAGTTAACACATTAATATTCATTATTTTTGTTATCCACCCCCACAACCTCTATTTTCTGATATTAAATCAACTGGGCAAAGGAAGAATGACCAAAGGAATCTGAAAAAAATGCCCATATGATAAGTTAAATCTTTGTACATCAAACAAGCAACCCATTAGCGAGCTGTTCTATGATATTCAACAAAGCCTCTACTTTGAAAAAGACATCTAAAAGCCAGACATCTCCCAATCACTTCCAAAACACACTGAAAACATAACTGTAAGCATCTATAACTGACAAAGTAAGTGAGAAATTAATTATAGGGAAAAAAACACAGAAAATTCAAATGTGGAAAAGGTTAAAGTTGGAATGTATGACTAGAGAATTGTAAAGGGAGGTAATTAGCTCAACCTTAATTTTAAATATTCTCAATACTCTCTTTTTTCTTTAGAAGGAGGTAAGTAATTTAACTAAAAGAAGGCTTCTTCATTGACTGGACATAGGTAACCACAGAACCATAAAGGAACAGAAAAATCTTCCTCTGTGAAGTCTGAACATCCTACTTGTGTAAATAGAGCCAATTTTTCTAAAGCAATTAGTTTTGCTTCTTTGTTTGTAATTCCTTCCCTCCCCCCAAACAATACAATAATATCCATTGATAATGATGCAATGCCAGGATGATTCAGTTCTCCATGACTGTGAAAATTATTTAATTAATACTTGAAGTTATTATTTTATACTTAACTTAAGGGATTTCTTGGGAGTTAGAATCTTGAATTCTCCAAATATAAGTAGAACCTCAAGATGCTTCTAGAGACACTGCAGGTTGAGGGATGAATCTTTTATTTTAACCAAACCTTTCTCTCACTAAAATCATTCACAATTGAGTTGGAACATTGTAATTATCCTTCAGAGAAAACTTAGGCCTTCCCCAGCTTTGTCATGATTCCAGGCAACATCTAACAAAGACACAATTCAAATTCAAATTAATGCTATTCCTGGAAGACCATGTCTAAAAATATGTTTTTCTAGCTTTTGATATTAGTCAACCCCATGTTTCATTCTTAATGGAATTCTAGTTGTTTTTCCAAGTCTGCTCTTTTCCCTTCCTAAACAGCTGTCATATTCAGGGTAATTCTGAAATATTTTTTCTGGCCTGACCATGACATTTAAGAAATTATTACCTCATTATGAAAAGATATATTTTATTACCTCTAATCAATTTGCAAGTAATTTGTAGATTGTTCTTACTGTTTTTACTTTTCTGCTTGAACAAAATGGAATGAGTGGAAAATAGCCCACAGTGAGACATTTTAGTTTGCCATACATGGTTGCTTTCAAAAAATCAAAACTTTTGTCTCCAATGCTGCTTGGGCTTGGCATCCATTCAAGCTAAATTTATCCGAAGTCAAAAATTCATTTCCTAGAAATTTTTTGAGTAACTTTAGTTTCAAAAAGATTAACTGAATTGATATTTGCTTATCTCATTGCAATCTATTCATTCTTAAAATAGATACTTCTCTCCAACTTGTAAAGTATCCTTATAGAGTCTTTTAAACTGCTTTATCAACTCTTTCTTGGAATCGTGTCAACCAGAAACATAGAGAGGAGTAAAATATTGGTGGCTTTTTTTGTGTTCATTCAATTTTTAGTATATAAATAAATTGCTACTTGGTTACATATCTTGTACTTTGGTAATGTTGGCAGATGTCCACTAGGACCAAATTAAAGTAATTTAATTCTGGATAGGATGACAAATGGAAATCTAACTACCAATTTCAATCATATTGCATATTTAAATATTGGAAAACCCACAGATCTTGAAACAAGCTACTTGGTATTATATCTACTTTGACCTTGCTCTGGAAAGGTATTTCTTGAGTTGAAGAGAAAGTATTATATTTCAACACCTCCTCATGTATAACTGGCATGCTATAATACACCCACTCTCAAGTTTCTATATTGATAAGTTTATAAGATATATATTTTTAAGGGAAATTCTGGACAAAAATTTTTGCCCTGCATATTATATTCAATAATAGTAGCTGCCTGCCACTTTGAGGAATCCAATCTCTTTTCTGATCCAAGTATTTCAAAGAAGGATAGTTGAAAGGGGGGGGAGAAGGGTACATGATCAATTTCACTGTCCCTGAGTAAGAGACTTACTTACCAATGTTCACTGAGCATGTCCCTTTGAATTACATCTAACCTTCAAAGCAACCTGAAAAGGTAGTATTTTTAAGTGGATCATAAAGAATAAAATTGATATCTATTTGAACACTAATCTCCAATGCATGTATGTGAACAACAGGCTTTAGAGAGTCATGAATTTATTTATATCATTAATGGCTAGGCATAATCTAGTCATATATCTCCATAAATTAAAACTACAGCTACCACAAAGATGGTCTGGAAAAAAGCCCAGACAAATACTTCTCTGCAAAAATAAATTCCCAAAAAAACTTCCTTGAGTTCGTAAGTACAGACAGTTTAATTAAAGGCAAAGACAAAAAAAAATCAGAGCCAAAAGGAACATCCTTCGACTCCCTAGCTAACCCCCTTACAAGTTCCCAAGACATAGATAGACTTGCTACACCACATTCCTGAATTGTAGAAATATTACCACTTTACAGAGAAGTTTGCTTTTAGTTATCCCGTGAAACTGGAGATACCATCTTACTGTCTTCCCCTATTTTTCCAAAGTCAATAAAGCATAACCTCCAGTCCTTAATCCCTATAGTAGTTGTATACTTGTGTTTCAAAAATCAACTTCACATATACAAAATATGGGGTGCATAGAGCACTAGCAATTTGAAAAAATATCTGAGGGTTTTAGAGGACTCTAATCTTGTTGGGAGTCAACAATTTGATGTTTCAGACAAAACAACTAAACCATCATGGACTGCATTAATCAAAGGCTGGCTTCCAGGAGCAAACATGGTAATACTTTTCTACCCTATCTTAATCAGACCACAGATGGATTATTTCATTCAATTCTGGGCACTACAGTTTAGGAAGGACACTGATAAGCCAGAGAAAGGCAACTAAGATGGTAAAGGTTCTTGAATCAAACTATTTGAAAACTGACTGATGGAATTGTGATGTTTAGCCTAAAAAGGGAGTCATATGTCAGCTGTCTTCAAGTATTTGAAAGCTATCATATCAAAGGAGGATAAGACTTGTTCTGTTTGGTCTCAGGGGACAAAATTAGAACCAGTGGATGGAAGTTTCCAAGAGGTACATTCCAGTTTGATGTCAGAAAACAAACAAATGAAACTTTTCAATAATTGAAGATATCTAAAAATGGAATCGGCTTCCTCAGGCCAGAGTGAATTCTCCCTCATTAGAGGTTTTCAAGAAGAGGCTGGCTGACCATTTGTTTTGTATATTACGGTGGGATTTCTTTTGTTGCATGGGTTAGAACACATGGTCACTAAGGTCTCTACCTACTCAAAAATTCTGTGATTCAAAAGATTAATGATAATAAATCTTTAGAATATGCAGAAACTGTTTTTAGATGCAACCAAATTAGACTATTTCTTCAGGGTACTGAATAACCTGGCACTTCTTATATATTGCAAACTTATGTTCATGGAATAGTTCAGGATACAGGAGAATGTATCACATAGTAGTCCACAATGTGGACTATGTTGTTTAAGGAGCAACATGACCACGCTAAGAGGCCAAGAGAGAACAGTGAGAAAGAGTCTGTTTGACAGTGAGTTTCAATGTGCCATAGCTGGCCCATTTTGTAACTTGCAGCTCAGCAAGAGAGATAGTTATAACTGAAACAATAAATATAGATACAGAACATTTATGCAATCATATGAATAATTTTTATAAGTTAATTGTGCTAATTTTCCTTTCCAAATCTTATCCTGTCTCACTGATATGAAAGAAATAAGTATTTCTGTTCCCAGCAACATATATAAAACAAGGAGATTTGGTGAGACTATTGCCAATGTTCTTTTTAGCTCTCAATCTTTTTATCCTCCTTTATATGGTTTCCAATTAGTATTTTCTTTCAAATTCAGCATTCATTAAAATGAATTTAAACAAATATAAACCATTGGAGAAATTTAAAAAATTCAAAGAAACAAGTAACAGTAATTCAATGGAAATTTCACTAGGGACTTTCTATCATTAGGAACTAAATAAACCTTCTTGCCACAGTTTTCCTAATTGCAACATGAAGACAAGAATCTTTGACCACATGTTTTTGAAAGGATAGCAAAATAATTGATTTTCATAACATAGATATTAAAGCTTTTGTTTTCCTCATTATTTTTGATAAATAAAATAATTCATAGACTTTTTGGCATTTGTGGTAGCAAAGGAAGAGTGATGGTTGCATAGAGCCTTTCACATTAAGTGCCAAGAAAGATTCAGTGATCTCTGAATTTTTCTCTTCTTGCCTCATAATGAGAATCATTATGAATTGGGCTAGGGCTATTGAATAAGTCATTTTTTTCAATGATAGAATAATCTGTCCAGACGATAGAGAAGATAGAATGATGGGTTAGATGAAAGGAACAAGGATATAAATTTGTAGATATGCCATTTTTAAAATCAAGGAACATGGGATCATTAGATATTAGTGAGCCAATGATTACTGAAGTTTTTTTTTTCATTTGTAACAAATTATTGACTGGCCCCTTTGATGATTCTTAGACCCTTGTTCTTTGTGAAGAGTCAGTAGGCTATAGTGTAGTCATATACAGATTAAGGGTGAGGAGAGTAAACTTCACACCTCCACAAAAGTTATGCATTCTTGGGGAGGAAAGAGTGTTATGATGGCATCTCTATTTATATCAAACAGTCCTTTGAAAGAAGGGAATGGGAGGAAAGTGAGGGAGCTTTCCCGTTAGGGAGAATTGCTTATATTAAAATTTACACTATTTATGAAAAGCAAAAGAATAAGGGCATTTTTGAAACATTTCCTCATGTGCATAGAATTTAATTCCTTCACATGATCGTTAGTTTTCCTCATTGCCGTTTGGCCTTCTGGTCAGCTTTCTGTAGTTAAGGAATTCACCAAATCACAGAGAAAAGCTTCTTCCCATGCCTTGAAAGTCCTTAATTTTGTGGGACAAGTTCTACTTGGACCATCTCATTTCTGTCAGGTTGTTGAAAATATGATACAAATGAACATATGCAGTGATCCATCACCTGCCTTTTGAAAATCTCTTTTACTGTTCTGCTAGAATTTAAAATATTTTAGGTCACATTTCACAAGCTTAGTCAACCAGAATGAAGAAATATAAAAATAGACACACATATTCTCAGTTTCCAAACTGACTTCTTGTACTAGACTTGTGATTCCTGTGGGAAACTGAAAAAGACAGAGACATTAATGTATTGTGACTTTTCCTTCACAAATAAAAATATCCGGTTTTGCTATTTCTAATGGATTTTCTCATGTCTGACAAAAATAAATTTGCAATAGAGCCTTGCCTTTGTTTCCTAAACCTAATTCTCATTCTAAACTAAATCTACAAAAGTAAAGTTAATTGTTCTATTACAAATTATTCCCCACTCATCAAAAATTGCTATTATCACTCTTCATGATTTTATAAATTTTTAAAAAAATATTATCACATATTTCCACCAAAAAATACCTTTTTAATCAAAATTAGGGATAGCAAATAATGAAATATGTACTGTTTGGGGCAGGGAGGGGGAATCACACTATTTAACAGTGCTATAACTCAAAGACATTTTCCTCCTTCCAACTCATTTTTTAATTTAAGACATTCAATAGAAATTATACCTTTTTCTAATCTTAATGAAACATACACTCTTGTGGTAGAGTAGGAAATAGTCAAGAAACAGGCCTTGTACTCCATTACTATCCACACAATATCACGAAATTTGTAAGAAATACATCCAAAAAATTAATAGGCTCTTCATGGTACTTTTGTGTAAGGACAAATAAGAATCACATAATGGGTAGACCTGGATGGATTGCAATCTATATCAGAGGAAGGAGTGCCCACAACAATTAAATCATAGATTCATTGAAATAAATGCATAATGCTAACAAATATAAAAGGTTAAGGTAAACATATTTCTTCTAAATAGGCAGTGCTTCCAAAGATATTATAAATGCAAACTAGAGTTTTCAACAAAAGTAGACAATTCATAAAACAAAAAAAAAATCCAAGAATTATGTTGCAATTCTACCAACATGCTATGGTCCAATGGAAATATTTGGTAAGCAATTTGCTTTATCTGAATATTTTTCTTTTTCTCTTTCAAGGTAACTATAGAAAGGACTCAGCTTGGAAATTTATGTTTCATCATCCATTTCATTTAAAAACAACTGCAAATATAATTGTTGGTGAAGCCAAAAAAAAATTTTAATTTTTACCAAGTTAAGATTTTTTCCCATCAGGATATAATTAAGAAATGAGTCGGGATAAAGTCAGAGGGAAAAGTCCTCCAAGACAATGAAACACTTGCCTTCAGGAAATGGTGGAAACTCCATCACATTAGGTTTAAAAATGAATTTGACAATGCAAAGGAAAATACACAGTAGAAACAATGAGGCTTTGGCAAAGAAATCAGCCAGATTACTTACTAGAACTTTTCCATCTCTGTAATGATAAAATGTTTTTGATTTTATTACCTTTAGGTAGATTTCACTAACTTGTGATGTATATCCCAGTTCAGGCAAACTATTGTAGCAAGCATCTCTTCTTCCACTTAGGAACAATAGTTATTGGTACATGGTAGATATGAAAATATTAGCATTTTCAATGTAATTGACTTACTATATGACTTTCAACTGTTCTATTATCCTACAGCTTCTTGGTAAGGGCACATTTGAAAAACAAAACAAAACAAAACAGTATGGAACTTCTTTAAGAGAAGAGAGAAACCAGGGCTGAGACAGAAATGCTCAGAAAGTCACCAAATTGCAGGTTTAAAGTAGAAATTCACTGAAAATAGGGGAAGTCACATGCATACTAGCGTTCAGGGAAGCAATAAGAATTCTTTAGCTGATGGGAACAAGAAGTTTACTGACTAAAAATCAGATCAATCATTAACTATTTTTAAGCAGGCACTGCATGTCAGGCCCTATGCTGGGTGTCAAGGATGCAAGGATAAAATGAAGTAGGCCTTCACCTTACTCACCTTATGCAGCTTACTTTTTACTGTAGCCAAAATTTCATACGAGTATAATCAAAGACTATGAAGACTATAAAGAGAAGAGCACTGGATTGGAAGTCTGGAGACCTCAGTACAAGCACAAGTTCTATCATTTTCTCTTAGTTCTATGGAACAAAATTCCAAAAATGTTTCCTGTGCTCATTTTTAGAACATAATTTTCCATAAAGCCAAATTACATTTTGATTCTACATGTAGAGTAAGTTAAAATACAAGGAAGGGAGGATAGATCCAAAGAATTCCCATATACATTCTAAATATTGAACATGGTTGTGAGATTCAAACATACAAATTTGTACACGGTTTTATGTTTTAATAATCTTGTGAGTATAAATGTATCATTTGAAAGTTTAATACTCAAATCTTTACACATAGTTTGGTGAATTTTGAATAAGAAACTGTAAAGTTTTAATTGTAACAAGATGGGAAATGCTGTCATTATTCACTGAGAGTCTGACAGTTTCTGGATAACATTTTCTCAGACCAGTGGATCAGTAGAGGCTTGGCCCCATCAGTCATCTGATCTATCTACATCAGAGTCTTTCTTGTGGGGTAAAACTCTCATATATGCATCCAAACCTAATTCATGGATGATCTTAAAGCTAATATTACAAAAGTAATCCTTAAAGTCATTGACCATCAGCCGATGAAAGATTTTACAAAACATAAAATTAACTAAAGAGATGCATAGCACAAAATGGTAGCTGTAGTTATCATTATATATTACATTGTATATTAATTTTTAAAACTATAAACATTTTAAAATGTTAAATAATTTACTTTTCACACAGTGTTTTTGTATATCTGTAGCATTTATATTTCTGAATTTATTCAAACTTAAAATTATACTAAAACTTTTGGGACATGGTATATATATTCATTAAATCATATTATATATAATATCATATATTATATGTTATATTATAGAATGATAGAAATAAGGAAAATAAAATCTGTGACTTCATTGATATAGGAAGCTGACATTGAAGGACTTCTTCTACCAAGTCAGGTCTGCATTTTTTCTATGACTTAATGTCTTAGAGAAATGCCTAAAACACGAAGAATTTTAAGTGACTTACCCAGGGTCACAGAGTCAGTATACATGTGTCAAAAGGCAGGTTTCACACCCAAGTCTTTTCGGTAAAAAGCCCAAATCTCCACATCTTATGCCATGCTAAATATTATTATATAAATAGATGGGTATTACATTTATATGTTCAATCTACTATGTGATGTACTATATAATTATTGTAAATACATCACTGCATATTTTTGTAATATGTAAAATATGTGTAATGCCAAAGATCAATAGCTATTCTGCAACTTAAAGTTTGGGGAGACTTGCCTGGAGGCACTGAGAAGTTAAATGACTTCTCCAGGACAATATAGCAATTATGTGTCAAAGACAAGAGTTGAGCTCATGGATACCTACCTGGCAGCAGGTATCTATCATTTAGACTGTCAATCAAACATATCTTATATGTCTGTATTATAATAATAAACATGTCCTCTTACAACATGTATGACTTCATAGTAATGCTATCATATATAACATTATTACAAATTACACTGAGGCTTATTACATGCTATGGAAAGTGCCAAGGACAGGCTTTGGAGAGAGGAAGACAGGTTCAACATGTATTTGACATTCACAGGCTGTAGGGTCATGAGCAAGTCACTTACTTTCTCAGTATTTCAAATACCTTTCTAAGACTGTAAATTAGAAAGGAGCTGTTGAAAAGAATAAAGTTTCTCTAGTAGGAATTTCCCACAATAATTAAATCAAAGGTCCAATAACTCTGATCTATATTATGTTTTACATACGTATGTAAGCATATATGTGTCTGTGTGGTATGCAATAATATATGATAGCCTATATTACAATGTGTATTATTATGCACAATTATGTCTACACATATGTCTGCATATATATATTGTATATATACATACATACAATATGAATGAAATATGCATGAAAGTATAGGTCACTCAGTTATAATTTGTTCACTTGGATATCATTTTAGGAGAAATTGACAAGGCTATTGTACATCTGTATTCCAGCTCCAACCCCAATTGTTGAAAAGATTTAATCCTGCAATCTGTTTATGAACACCTGCAGTTTATATCACATGCACTCTCATTTGAAACATTCTGTAAAATCTGTAAAATTGTTATAGCATAGTCCCATACCACACCATACTGTGGCTCCCAGCTTTGATCTTAGCCCTTGGGGAACATTTCTTCATGTGGGCAGCAGCAGCAGCTGTAAATACAAGTTAATACTATTGAGGTATCAAATTTCTTTTTTACTTTCTTTCTAGCTGAAGTCAGGGGGTTTATCTGTACTACAATTCTCATTTACCATGCTTTCAAGTTTCTGAAGTTTCAAGATAATCTACTAAGTGGAGTGGCTTAAATACTATGACAATGAAGATCCATTTTTTTTAAGAGAGAAAAAAAATTCCTTTTTCTTTAGTACAGGTAAATATCAATTGCTAATAAATCCTAACCTTCACGGCTTTCACCTTTTGTTCCTGATGAGTTCTACCAGAAATTACATAGCTGTTTGTAGTTAACAATGGAAAAACCATGCAAGTGTGGAGAAAAATTAGACTTGGCCCCAAGAACCATATGTCCATTTGTAGTTAGCAGGATGGAGAGATAAGAGGAGACAAGGCATTGAAAGAGGGACAGAATCAGGTAATGAATTCAGGTTCATACGAGAGCAAAAAGCCAATAGTAAGCAACGTGGTTTGTGTTTTTATTCAATGGGCATTTTTCAAAAATCATATTCTGTTGGATCTCCAGTGGAAATTCTCTAAAAATCATTCCTATCCTTCCCAAAACTAAAATCATTTATTTTAATTTCTGTGGTGGTGTAATTTTGCCTAACTATTGGACAGGGGATGACAATGTGCATGTGTTAATGAAAGCAGCACAGTAAAGTAAAAATATCACTGGACATGGGTTAGAATTCTTTAGTTGGAGTAAGAGTAAGCTCTTCTCACTAGCCGTGTGACTGTGGCAAAGTCTCACCCTCTCTGAGTCTCAGTTTTCCCATCCATATAGTGCAAAGCTTCCTCATGTCACAGAGTTGCAGAGAGGGAAATACATTGCTAACTCTAAAGTTCTATATACAAAAGAATAACTCATATTGGCATTTGAGAATTATGAGGTTCTTTGTAATAACTGTCTTCTGATATTGACAGTACAAGTATAGTTATATTTCCTTTAGGAGATAAGGAAACTGAGACTCAGAAATTATAGAATGACTAGCACAGGGTCTCACACACATAGTAAATATTGGAGTTGTGACTTGAAGACAGTTCTACTGACTCCAAGACTTATACACTTGCATTTTCTTTCTTAGTGTTTTATGGTAAACCCCTTTTAAAACACTGAGGAGAGGGACAGGTAGGTGGCTCAGGGGAGTCAGGAGCAACTGAGTTCAAATCCAGCCTCCTACACTTCACTTAACCCCAATTGCCTTGCACAAAAACAAAGCAAAACAAAAACACTTAGGTGAATGGCATGCCACTTTCTGACTAATGAGAAGGTTTTTTTGAGGAGAGTGGAAGAGGCTGGGAGGAAGAGATGCATACTTTGGACAGCTGAGGCAAGGAAACCTTAGAAAACCAGCAGAAATGCTAATTGTGAGAAACCAGAAGAATATTCCAAAACCCAGGTCCCGTGGCTAACTATAACATAACAATAGCTAATCTTTATAAAATGCTTCCTATGTGCCAAGCACTGGCTAAGAGCTTTATAATTATTACCTCTTTTGATCCCCACAACAACTCTTGGAGATAGGTATTATTATTATTATCCCTATTTAATAGATGAGGAAACATAAGTTCGAAGACTTGTCAACAGGGTCACACAGCTAATAAGTATCAGAGGCTAGATTTGAACTCAGGTCTTCCTGACTTCAGATCCAGTGTTCTATCTACTGTGCCACCTGGCTTCTCTGGCCATAAGGTATATGAGAACCAGCGGATACTATTTCTCCAGTCCCAGAACAGCTATTGCAAAAGTCCCTTCTGTTCCTTCCTTTTAATCCACCTGGCTCCAACCTTAATTCAGATCCTATTTTTTAAAATCTCTTTTGGATATAGGCCTAGAAGTGTAGCTGGGTCAAAATTACTTCTTCAGATCTTTTTTTGTGCATAATCTCAAACTGCTTTCCAGAATAGCTCTGCCTCCAAGGAGAGGGGAATCCACCACCTCTTAAAATAGGTATTTCCATTTTTTCATAGATCCTATTGCTAGGAAATTTTTCTTGACATCAAGCCTAAACTGGCCTCTTTTCAGCTCCATCCACTGCTCCTGATTCTGCTCCCTGGGGCCAAACAGAACAATTCTAATCCCTGTTCCATAAGACAGCCCTTCAAATACTTAAAGACAGCTATCATGTTCCCCATGCAACTCCTTTTCTCTAGGCCAAATATAATGAGGTCTTTTAACAGAACATGTGTCACAAATAAAGCCTCTTCACCATTCTGATTGCATTTCTCTGGACTCTCTCCAGTTTTCAATGTGTCTCCTTAAACCATGGTTCTCCAAACTGATCACAATACTCCAGATGAGGTCTGAAGAGGATAGAGAACAAAACTGCTACCTACTGCCTTGCTATTCCTGGAAGCTTTGTGTATCTTAATTTAGTCTAAGATTCAACTAGATTTTCTGGCTGCCACATCATATTGATGAATCATATTCAGCTTGTAGTTGACTAAAATGTCTATTCATGGCTTCCCCATCTCATACTTGGGAACTTAAATTTCTGTGCCCAGGTGGAAGACTTTACATCTTAACCCTATTGAATCCCATCTTAGACTCAACCCAGTGCTCTAACATTTGAATCCTGACTCTGTCATTCACTATGCTAAGTATGCCTTCAAGCTTTGTATTATATACAAATTTGATGAGAATGTAATCTTAAAATCCAACTCATTAATAAAACAATATTAAAAAAACATAGGGATTCTTGGGGTACTTCACCAAAGACCTCCTGCTATGGTGACAATTCAACTATTCAACAATTTTTTTTTTATTCCATATGATTGCATCTATTCCATATCTCTTTATCTTTTTTCACAAGAATAATACAATATGCTAATCAAAGCTTTAATAAAATCTAAGCAAACTATATCCATAGCATTTCCTTCATCTCCTAATTTAATAATCTTGTCAAAAAAAGGAAATTAGGTTAGTCTGGTATGACTTATTCTTGACTTGTTGATGAAGTCATGCTGACTCTATGTAATCGACAGGCTACCTGTAGGCTTATTTCACCATATTTCTGAAAAACAGTTAAACACTACTTTATGTTCTTTGCTACTAACAACCTGTTGGATTTTGAATAAGTAACATAATATCTTGGCTTCAGTTTCATAATTTATAAAATGATGGTATCAGAATATCCCTCCAATTGTCCTTCAAACTCAAAATCTATGAACCTAGAATCCACAAATTAAAATCACAGTTAAAGCCACTGTAAAATGTATTTAGACTTACTAACCAATACATTCTTTTAAGTAAGACAGTGTCTAGTAGGATGTTTCGAGTAGGGTAATGTTAATGCTTTTTTATATTTTCATAGCCCCTCCTTAAGTGTACTTTAAACTTTGAACCTTTCTTACACAGTAAGCCTCTCTCAACCAGCTGATATAGATTAGCATCTCAGAGGAAAAAATAATGTGGCTAAGCACATTAGAATAAATTGTAATGACCAAAATATCAAAATGCTGCTAGCTGTAGCCTGTCCTATAAAGAAGAGGTACAAAGGTGACTGAAAACCATGGAAATAAACATTTGAGAAAAGATTACAGGCACCACAACTGGGAAACAGAGTAGAACCAAGCAGAGATAGAGTTACACTCATTTCAGGAGATTATAGAAAGTAGAAAATGCATGGGTAAATTATAAGGTTGTTTTCTTTCATTACTTGGGCTATAGATAACTAGTTTTAAACTGTGGATAATGGAGGAAGAAAGAATTAGCATGGTCTTTCTTCTCTTGACATATAATTCAAAGTCCTTTCAAAAGCTGTGCTTCTAGTGATGCAATTGGATTTTAATACTGCAAAACTTTAATGCTTTCATATTTCTGGTAATGCAAAGTAAAGTCAATGTTCTAAATAAAAACCTCCTTCATTGACTTTTTGAAAATGCCCAACATTCCTATTAAATTTCTGATAAAAATATGACAGAAAGATTGACCTGCATTCCTAATTTGCCCAAATTTTATTTCCATTCAAGAAAGAAAAAAAAAATCAAAAATGAGATATCCCCAGAAAATGCACTGCTTCCAGTAATGAGGAACATAGTCAAAATTGAGCAAGGTAATTCACTTGCTGAAATGAGAAGAGTTATCTTGACAACAGTCAGTCTTACTGAGTGTAGAACTTTGTTAAAGTGGACAAAAGTCTCTGAGAAGAATCCAATACAAGTCATTACATAACACATTTCCTTCTTAGTATGACATGTTTGACTCTAGTCCCGCTCTCTGAGACTAGGCCTGTTAGAATTCCTCCTCTCACCTCCCAGGGTTCTCAGTTAAAGGGATTGGAGTGTCTATCCCTTTTTGATGCCATTGATTCATGTCCCGCCAGCTTTGTAACCTCCATTTTAGTGGTTCAGTGACAATTACCACAATTTCTATTTTAACACTTTAATGTCAGATAACTTTTTACAAAACAATATCTATCTAAAGCAAGAACAAATGGACAAACATTTCTCCAGACTCCATGGGGTCATAATCCTAGCTATAGCTTTAGCCTTTAGCATTTGGAGAACTTTGATCACCTCCCATGTAACACCAGTCCTATCAAATTCATGTCCAAATGTATTGTCACTGCCTGTTTTTGCTGGTCTGGAGTCCAGGACTTTCCTGGAAAGTTCAGGGCTTGTTCCTCAGGATTTTCCTGCTGAGCTGGCTGTGACATCCAATCAGGATTTCTTGACACTCAGATCCCCATGGCTTACACTTCAAGCCCAAATCAGATACTCTGCTTCCTGTACCTGGAACAGAAAAGAACTAACAAAAGAACAGAGATGCAGGCCAGCTAGGGTGTGGGGGGCTGTATGGCATTGGAGAGGGGGTGCAAGGCCACAAGATCTTTTGCAGAAACCTGTTAGTGAGTCACCTAGCTGCCTCAGAAGCAAAGTCAGTAAAGCCTTGGTATACACTGATTCAGGCCATTTTGGACAGGCCAAAAGTTCCAGGTATGTAGCAAATGGAAGAGGCCCTTCTCAGCCCTTTGGTGGGCTAACAAAGAAAATCCATGCATGTTCTAGGCATCATGATTGTCCCAAAAGCGGCTTCCTATAGTCCTTCACTTTTTGATACCATCTTAACAAACTGATTGGATCTGCACATCTGCCATACAAGAAGGAAAAATGGGTGCATCCCATGGAGCAAGGGACTTCTTATTATAAATATATACCTTACAGATGGAAGTATGCTAACCAAAAGTTTGTTGTTATTGTGGTGGTGGTTGTTTTTCCTAATGAGGCAATAATAGTATTTTTTAGACAACATGTTCTCTTCTACCCTACGTGTTTATAGCAAGTTTGTGCTTTTAGATAAATATGAAGGAAGGAAATAAAAGCATAAAATTCAAATAGAATTCATATCCCATCACGATTAACCCATAGGGTTGTCAAAATTCACTTTTTTTGTAATGGAATTTCACTATTTTAATTATTTCTAGAAATCATGCCCACTCCATTATCTTGATCCCTCACTTTATCTGCCCCCCCCATTCTTACCTATGTTACCAAGCACACAGAGGCTGAAGATTTTTTTTTTTTGAAGACCACCCAGATGTCTTCAAGGGATTTGTACACTAACCCACAGGGATGGTGGGGGGAGTTCGTTTTTTTGCAGAAACAAATTTCTTCTTCCTCTCGATGTGTTCTCTTAGTCTAGAGATGCACAACTGTGTCCTGCAAATACCCTAGGGATAGGATTCCCTATGGGCATGGAATTTTAGACTCATTGTGATGGAAGGAACCATGCTGATCAACTAGTCCTACTCCCCTAATTTTGCAGATAAGAAAATTGAGATACTTAGAGGTTAAATGACTGACCTAAGTGATCAGAGCCATAGCATTATTTTCAATGTTTTAGTTGGAAGAACTATTGGAGGGGAAAAAAATGAATACACAGGGAAAGAGAACAAGGGAGCATACTCTCCAGTAACTGCCTAGAATGTTTCAGCTGTTGGGAGACTTAATCTTTTCAGAAAAGAATCAGACAGGCTAGTAATAACAACAATTGGTCTTTATTACTCCAGTGTTTTAACTCAACACAATGGAAGGCTTAAGGAGAAACTTAGAGTGAATCATAATAAGCAAAGGCTACAAGCAGGGGAGGGGAGGCCATGGGTTTCACGACAGGTGGTTGAATTCGTTCTCAAGCTCACTTGTTTGTGTTTTATCTTTCATGTTACAGCAAGGAAGATGCCAAGGACTTGCCAGTTAAAAACATGCAAAGTCATCTAATCTTTCATCTTAGAATGAAGATGAAGGTTAAGCTACTTTCATTACAGTAGTTGACTATGACATGTGTAACGCATGGAGGGAATAAATATTGTAGTAAACTGATCACAAGGTGTTCACTCATTCAATATACATCTATGAGGTGTTAAATTATTTTAATTATATTTTATGTATTTACATATTTAATTTATTTATCAACTCTCATGTAGATAATGAATAGGACAAATATTGTGCTAAATTGTTCATGAGATGTTAGCTCACTGTTAACACTTTTTCGTAGCAAAGTACTAGGTACTATGGGCAATATTCTTTTGAGTTAATTTTTTATTTAATCGATGAAATTATTTTTTTAGACCAGTTCTTCCTTAGTGACTCAAGCTGGAAGTACAGACAGCCACGATCCTGATCAGCACAGATACTTTAACCTGCTCCATTTTTCCAACCTTGGCTGGTTCATTATTTCTTAGGTAGTCTGTTCCCCCCACCACATTAGTGCCAAACTTAGTTCAGAAACCTAATTAGCATTAGTTTTATTGAAGCTCAGAACTCTAAGTTCAGGTGATCCACCAACTTCAGCTTTCCCAGCCAAAGAAAATGCAGGCATTATCCACCACAGTCAGCTAAAATATTTTTTAAAGATTATTACTGTGGGCTACCTCAGGTGCTTATACATGTACTCACTATAGTAAAAGTCTATTATAATGGTATCTATGTAAGTTAAAATATAATTTGGAGTTGCAAACTCTTCAAACTTTAAACGTAACATTTGGTTAAGATTTTATTCCTCTTCTAGGAAATGAAAAAGATTCCCTCTAAAGCTTTCTGGTTTCAGCAAAATTGCATCATAAAGTTACTAAGAATCTGGCCATCAAATATCTGTGTTCACAAGAAGAAAAGCATAATGTATAGAAGAATGTCCTTATTTTAAAAAACATATTTCTAAGCGCTCAGAATTTGAATATGTTTTGCCTCTCATCCATATAAAAAGGAGAACATTAATTCACAAAATTGTATTGCTCAGACAAAAAAAGGAACTGAAGATGTGATACGAGCACCCAGAATAGTTAGAAATTTAAGCTTTGGCCAAGTGGAAAAGGACAGTAATGTCCTGCATATTTATAGCATGTAATTATCTGTGTACCACTGTCTACCACATATCATGAATTTAAGAAATTCCTGGCTTGGAAATTTAGCTACTACACATGTAATAATAAACATAGAGAAGTAATGTGTTTAGAATACTTACAATAGTACTTTTTTACATCTAAAAGGATAAAGTGCGATAAGTAGAATGTGTTTCAACTCAGATATCATTGTCCTAAGTTAAAGAAGAGGAATCTGGGTCTTTAGGTTAGGGAACTCCTCAGAATGAGAATTTTCTCTAACAAAGACCAACTATGATCCAGTAGCTACATGACAGGGAATTGCCTGAGACACATAGAGGCTAAGTGACTTTTCCAGGGTAATACAGCTAAAAAAAATAGTTAGGAACCTGAAGCGAACCTAGATCTTTATGACTCCATGCCTTGTAGTCTATTGTTTAGAGCAAGTTGTTTCTATAAATTCAATTCAATCCAATAAGATATTATTGAACATCTACTATGTACCTCCCGGGGACAGCTAGGTGGCTCTGTGGATAGAGTACTGGGCTTGGAATCAGAAAGACTCATCTTCATGAATTCAAATCCAGCCTCAAATATTTACTAGCTGTGTGACCCTAAGCAAGTCACTTAACCCTATTTGCCTCAGTTCCTCATTTATAAGTGGAGCTGGGGAAGGAAATGGCAAACTATTCCAGTATCTTTGCCAAGAAAACTCCAAATGGGGTCACAAAGACTTGGACATAACTGAAATGACTGAACAATAAAAATGTACCTACCAGAATTTGTGCTAAACATTGAGGATAAAAAAAGTATTCTATCTTTTTTTTTTTTTTGCTCCTTTACTTAAAATAAATGCATCAAGAAACCATTCCAAGATGAGGATATTGAGTTAGATAACTACTTCATTCTCTTCCAGCTCTAAGATTCTAATTTTTAATAATCATTTGATAAATATTTCTTTATAGCTGGCTTACCAAAAAGTATTTGGCATTCTGAAGTGTTCATAAAAGAAGTATAAGATACAAACTCTACCCACAAGGAAGGAGAAGAGAAAGGCAGCCAAGAGGAAAATACAGAAAATAATAAATGACAGTATATAATTACATGCTAAGTAGAACACTGAGTTGTTCAGGCTATAAATGCAAAGGAGTTCAGAGAAGGAAGAGAGTGTGTATTCATTATCCTTTGTCTGGATACGTCATTAAGCAGCCATAACTAAACTTGGCCCAATATAGAAATTATACCTACCTCAAGTCATTCATAAAATTATAAATTGAAAAAATAGTTATTTTTCTGGAGCATTGAACTTTTGATGTTTAATATATCAATGAAAAGATTTCCAAAGCTGTGTCTGAGTTTATTTTTCCCCATCTTTTGACCATCACTTATATGGAAGTTGGGTGAATAATAGTTCATGTTCAGGTATCACTTTAGAGTTGAAAAATCACTCTTTACCTAACAGTTCCTAACAGTAGGTAGTGCAGGTATAAATATTCCAATTACAAGTGAGGAAACTGAGAGGCACAGAGTGGTAAACTGGCTCGCCCAAGGACACAAAGCTTATAAGTGCCAAAGCTAGGACTTGAACCAAGGTCTTCTGAATCTAAATCTGGTGCCTTTCCTCTACTTCATACTTGCTCTTACAGATAATAATAGGCCAAACCTAGAAAGTCGTCCAGCTGGCTAGGACCAATGAAGAAAAACAAAGCACTAATAACTTCAGTAAGAAACAGCAGGAAGAGGTCTTGAAATAAGGAAGGATGGGTGAGGTCTTTGTGGGGAAGGCAGAATATAAGTGAAGGGAGGGAACTAGCCTGACAGCTCCTTGAAGGAGCCCTGACACCACAGATTAGGGAGTGGGTGGGGTCATGAGTGCAAAAAATAACAATTGCTCATACTTATATAGGCCTTTATGGCTTACATATCACTTCCTTTAACAAAATCCTCTAAAGGATTTTAGAAATGAAAATGATAAAGCTCAAATTTCCTTATGAACAATACAGAATAATGGCTAATTTACATGAGAACCATTTAATATTATGGAGAGTCAGATAAATATCTCTTTTTTTATTAAAAATTAGGAAAACATGAATATAAAGAAATAATTTCAAGGTCACCAAAGCAATGAATGATCTCATTGAAGACTTCAGAGCTATAAATATGATGGGTACCTCAGTTCACTTGCATATATATTTTGAGGCAAAAGATGGTAAGAATAAGCAAATGAGAAACAATAAACATTTGGAGATTGTGACATGATACAATAAAAGGCTTGATTTGAGAGGTGAAATTTGGGGAGTTGTGATCTTTTAAGCAAAAGTTCAATTGCTGAAAGTCAGGAAACAAAGTCACTGAAAGATAAAGGAACTGAATATAAGAATTAAATGATTGAAGAACCTGACATAGGAACCTAGAAAAATTAAAAAAAAAATTAACAGAACACAAAAATAGAGATTTTATATTAACCAATGTCAGAAAATGAAATTGAACCAACTCTAATAAAAGTATCAAAGCAACAACAAAGCAAACAAATATTTGGTCTAAATTGACAGATAGTTTTATTAAGCTGTTAAAGAAAAACAGCTATGCCTACTGGACAAATTATCCTGAAAAACTGAGAAAGAAAGCATCTAGGACCTAGACTTATTCAAAAAATATTTACTGTGACAAAGTTGGATTTGCCTTCCAGAATGCAAGTATATCTCTAACTTCATAATTAGGAAAATAATTTTAAAAGCACATATATCCCAATCACATGATTGTACTCATAGACACTGAAAAAAAAAGTCTTTGACAAAATGCAATATTCTTTGATCCTTTAACCCTGCAAATCAAGAGACTTTTTTACATAATAAAAAGCATATATAGAAAATAAAGAGTTTGCTATGAAAATTAATTTACAATTTTAATACTAATAGATAAAGTGATAGTTTATACAGCTAGGCAAAATAGTAAAATTAATTTTTGGAATAAAAATATCTGTAATATCAGGGGAAATAGCACATTTAAACCTCAAAAACATATTAAAGAACACTAGGTTTCTGTTAATATTTTTAAAATAGAGAGGTACTGCTACAGATGTTAAATATTGTATGTACTTTCAGATGAGTTCATAGTATTATTAGTTTTATTTAATTGTTTTAATTTGTTACAAGAAACCTCTTGTGAAGTAGGAGAAATCTGTAAATCTATATAATATAAAAAGAAAACACATTAATAAAACAGAAAATAGCAAAGAGAACTTTTTTCCACACAGATTAAAAACTAAGAAATATCCAAATCTCAAACTATATTAAAAAACAATAATCATCAAAACTATCTGGTACTGGTTAATAAATAGTGGTGGCCCACTGAAATAGATTAAGTACACAAGACATAGTAGTCAATGACCAAAGTAACCTAGTACTTGAAAAAAAAAAGACTCCAGGTTTGAGGATAAGAACTCATTATTTGACAAAAACTGCTGGGAAAACCAGAAAACAATAGGACACAAACTAGGTATAGATCAGCATCTCACACCACATCCCAAATAAGGTCAAAATGTGTTCATGATTTAGACATAAAAGGGTGACAGTACAAGCAAATTAGAGGAGCAATGAATAGTCTACCTGTCAGATCTATGGGAAAGGGAAGAATTCATGACCAAACAAGGAAGAGAGAGCATTGCAAAAATGTAAAATAGATAATTTTGATTATATTAAAATAAAAAAAGCTCTTGTACAAACAAAACCAATCTTGGTTAAGATTAGAAGGAAAGCAGAAAGTGTGGAAGCAATCTTTAATACGAATGTCTCTGATAAAGGCTTCCTTCCTCAAATATATAGAGAACTGAGTCAAATTTATAAGAATACATACAAGTCATTGCCCCAATTGATAAATGATCAAAGGATACAAACAGACACTTTTCAGATGAAGAAATCAAAGATATCTATAAGCATATGAAGAAATGCTCAAAATCACTTTTGATTAGAGAAATGCTGATTAAAACAACTCTGAGGTACCACCTCACACCTATCAGATTGGCTAATATGACAAAAAAAAGAGGAAAATGATAAATGTTGGAGAGGATGTGGGAAAATTGAGACACTATGCACTGTTACTGAAATTGTGAATTGATCCAACCATTCTGGAGAACAATTTGGAACTATGCCCCAGCGACAACCAAATTGTGTATACCCTTTGATTCAGCAATACCAAAAATAGGTCTGTATCACCAAGAGATCATAAAAAAGGGAAAAAGGACTTACATGTGCAAAAATATTTATAGCAGCCCTTTTTGTGGTGGCAAAATATTGGAAACTGAGGAGACTCCCATCAATTGGGGAATGGCTGAACAAGCTGTGGTATATGAATAGAATGGGATAATATTGTGTAATAAGAAATGCTAAACAGGAAGATTTCAGAAAAAAAAAAAAACAGAAAGATTTGTATGAGCTAAGGCAAAGTGAAATGAGCCAAACCAGGAAAACATTGTACACAGTATCAGCAACACTGTGTGATGATCAACTCTGAATGACTCAGCTCTCCTCACCAACACACTGATCCAAGACAAATACAAAGGAGTCCCGAAAGAAAATGCTATCCACATTCAGATAAAGAACTTATGGACTCTGAATAGAGATCAGAGCACTTTTTTCCACTTTATTCTTTTTCTTGTTTTTTGTTTCCCTTTGATCTGTGTCTTCTTTTACAAATGTGACCAATAAGGAAATATGTTTTACATGATAGCACATATATAACCTATAGCAAATTGCCTATCATTTTTGGAAGAGGAGAAGAGAGGGAGGGAAAAAAATTTACAAATCAAAATCTTGTAAAAATGAATGTTAAAATTGTCTTGACATGCAGTTGGGGAAAATAAATTACTATTAAAATTAAGAAATAGCTTTTTGAAAAAGACTAGCTAAAGAAGTAAGGGGGAGATTGACCTCAGAAAGTGTTTTACTAACTTAGAAATATAAATTACCTGGGAAATAATATTTGACAAGATTTGACAACAAATCCCATTTGACAAGAATTTCTGGGACAATTAGAAAGAAGTTTAGCAGAAATTAGGTTTGGATCAATATCTTGTACCATGTACCACAACAAACTCAAAATGGATATATACCTTAAATATTAAAAGTCTGAACTTTTTTTTTCATTAGAAGAAATTCAGATTTGGTACCTTTCATAATTATACCTTTCACAACTGTGGCTAGGAGGAGAGATCTCTGCCAAATGATGGATGCAGTTAATCACCAAAATTAAATAGATAATTTCCATTACATTAAATTGAAAAGCTTTTCACACTCTGCTGTGCACATGACATGTTTTTTTTCTTTTCTTATTTTATTTTAAGTTTTAATATTTAAGTTTATAATGTTTCTTTTTCCTTTCTTATTATGTGTGTAAGTTTTAGTATTCAAGTCTAAAATTTAAAGAAAAGATTAAAAAAAAGAAAAGCTTTTATGCAAGCAAAATCAATGTAAATAAAATAAAAAGGAGAAATGGTCTCCTGGGGATGGGGGGAACTTTGTTTTAAATAAACTCTGAAAAGAGTCTGGCATACAAGAGACATAGGCAACTAACAGAAATATATAAGACCAAACTCTATTCCCCAACAGACAAGTAGTAAAATGATGTGGACAAGTGGTTCTCAAGAGAAGAATTATAAACTATTTTCAAGCAAATGAAACACTGCTTCAAATCACTAATAATGGAAGAAATATAAATCAATGCAATTCTTGAGTTTTACCTAATATTAAACAAATTGAAAACATATTAAAATATGTGACAAGTCAATGTTGGAGAAGTAATAGAACTATAGGCATACAAATGCACTGATGGTAGAGTTATAAATTGACCCAGTTATTCTGGTCAACAGTTTTAAATTATGCTAATATATGTCTATATTCTTTGAAACAGATATTACACTGTTAGGTATATATCTAATCTATTAATCAAGCATTTATTTACAAATTGAAATACAAACATAAATAATAAAATTATTCCCATTTACATTGCAATGAGGGAGACAAGTTTATATAAAAATGTGCATAGCATAAATATGAAGTTAATAAATACATGTGTATGTACTCATATGTACATACATGAAGCAATCAAATTCAGTGTAGGTTAGGAGCAAGGCTACTAGGAATTGATGAGATCAGTAAGGCTTCATGCAGAAGATGGTGACAAACTAAATCCCAAAGGAAAAGAGAGCTACAAGGCAAATACAAGGATGGAATACATTCCAGGCACTGGAGCAGCCACTACAATGGCAGAGAAATGGGACTTGGAGGATCATGAGTGTGGAACAGAGAGAAGGCCAGTTTTGCTGGATCTCAGAGTATGGGAGGCTAATGATCAATAATAAAAAGAAAGACACATATGCTCCAAAATATTATTGACATCATTTTTTGTAGTAGCAAACAATTGTAAACAAAATAGATGCCCATTGATTGTAAAATGGTTAAACAAATTGTAGAAGATGAATGTAATAAAATGTTATTGCATTTTAAAAATGAATTCATTTTTAAATTGCTATACAACATAACTCCCAACCTATTTATCCTTATTGGACATCACTTCTACCCCATTCCATGCCATGTGCTGTGTGGTCAAAACAAAAATTAGTTTTCTTCGTTCCTCACTCGATACATTCTATTGCAATGCCTTCATACTCATAGTTCCACGTAGCTGTAACTCACTGCCTTCTCCAATCTAGCCCAATCTAATAAACACTTATTAAATACCTACTATATGCCAGGCACTGTGCTAATGCTTGGGAAACAATTAATTAAAAGACAGACCCTACCTTCAAGGAATTTACAATTCACTTCTTAGAGTCCAACTCTTCCTTGAAGATGCAGCTCAAGAATCATCTTCTGCATTAAGCCTTTCCTGGTGCTCACAACTACTAGTGCTCTCCTTCCCAAACTATCTTGAATTTATCTACTTTGTACATATTTTATTAACTTCATATTTATTCTGTATATATTTCATATATATATATATATATATGTGTGTGTGTGTGTGTGTGTGTGTCTCCCTCATTAGCATATATTCTCCTTGCAAGTAGGAATTGTTTCATATTCGTATTTGTATCTTGAGTGCCTCGCACAATGCCTGGCACATAGTAGGTACTTAATAAATCATTATTAATTAATTGGGAAAAACTATGTCCAGTGACTACAGGAATATAAATGGAAAGAATAGCAAAAAATAATCAAAACTGAATAATGCAAAATAATGACCAAACTTGGTTCCAAGGAAGAAATTTGAGAATGCACTTATTTGCCTTTTATACAGAGATGGAGGTTTATGGGTATGGAACACCTATAGTGTCAGATGTTTTTGACATATTATTAGATTTGCTATGTTCCCCTCCAATTTGTTCTTTGTTATCAGTAATGGCTTTTACTATCTCAGGGTAGGGGAAAGGATTTATAAGGAAATAAGGTGGCCTAAAAACAAAATAAAAGAAAAATAAGAGAGGGACTTACAGACTGTCCCCTGACAATCCACTCTTCACCTTATTACTTGCATTAGATTGTTGGAGATAGGTCTGAGAGGGGAGAGATTTCTCTTTTTCTTCCCCACAACATCATTTCATAGAGACAAGCCTATGTCATAGGTAGCAATCTCTCAATTAATAAATATTTATGAAGTGCTTACTATGTTCCAGGCACGATGTTGTAGAAAATTAAAATAATTCCTGCCCTCAGTGATCTCACAGTCTTGCTAGGGGAGAAAACGTACTTTTATAGGTATATACAAAATAGAAACAGGGTGGTACCGCTAAGGAAACATTATTAGCAAGTGTGGGTGACCAGGAAAACCTTATGTGGAAGCTTATGTTTGAGCTGATCCTTGAAGAAAATTTGATAAGTGCTTGCACATGGCCTTCCTAGGAATGGACTTTCCCATCCAAAGAAATGGCATGAGCAGAGGGCCATTCATATAATTCCCACAGAAACACCTAACAAAAGCAGACACGTACATGCCCCTTGTCCCAACAGCAAAGCTAATGGACAAAGCTTGTGAACCCTAATGTCCTGTATTTTATTTGGGGGTGGTAGTGTGGAACACTCGCCTTACATTGTATAGAAGAAAAGGGATTTTGAATTCCTAGGCAATATTGAATTCCTTAGCTTCATGGAAGCAGCAATCTTGGAGGTTGCCTCATGGGTGAACTAAAGTTCAAGATCTACTAGAGAAAAAAAAGGAATTTCCTGAACAATTTTGCCTCTTTGAGAAGGATGGGGATCACCCACAAGGCCCCTTAGACTGGAGGATCAATGAAAGGGACTTGGAGAAAGAATTCTAATTATTACAATGAATTATTTGGATAATGTAAACCCAAGGGGAAGGTATGCTGCTATTTTGCAACTCCAAAAAAAAATGTTTCCCTTCCATGGTAGTCCAAGCCCTCCGCAGGTTTCTATGGGATTAAGGGAGCACCAATAGAATCTTAGAACTACTGTAGGTGCTTTTTTTGTGTGTGTGTTTGTGTGTTTATTTATAGCCTTTTGTGAGTCCTTTGAGTTCTTTATGTATTTCCTGTGTTCATTTATGGTCTTCTGTGAATCCTTTCTGTCTTCTTTGGATTGAAATACAGGTTGTCTATCCACATTGGGGAAAATCTAGACGTGAGTTATGTTTAAGCTTTATTTTGGACATTCCCCAGGAGTAAACTATGAGATGGGTGCATAATGAGCCACAGAAGAAAAGTAACCATCTAGAATAGGTCTCCAAGACTTAATTCATGTGAGCCCAGGGTCTTGGTGGGGGAAAGTGGTGGCTATCTGCATCCCAGGAGGCATGTCCATATGTATTAAAATGACAAGATGTTGGTTTTTATTTTCAGTGAAATACTTATGTAGCACACCATGTAGGGAGTAACAAATTTGCTGTATGTTAGTCAAATCTTATTGGCAAAACTTTATACAATGAGGGTACATTGAAGGTTGACAACAAATGTTCATTCTGAAGAAGAAAAAAAAAGAAAAAAATTGCTAGGTAAGACACCTCTGTCTGATGCTTTAATTATGTAACTGAAAAGAAATGAAGAAGAACCGGAAAAGAGATTTGCTTTGACTCCATGACATCTATTTGCAAAAATGTCAGGGTCAAATACATCAGGGTCAATAAGGCTTAGAAAAAACAAAACAGCAACATATTTGGGGTGTATTAGAGTACCTCACCAATATATATATATATATATATATATATATGTATGTATATATATGTATGTATATATATATGTATGTATATATATATATGTATGTATATATATATATGTATGTATATATATATGTATATATATGTGTATATATGTGTATATATATATGTGTGTGTGTATATATATATATATATATATATATATATATATATATATATATATATATATATATATATATATATATATATATATATATATATATATATATATATATATATATATATATATGAAATAGTAGAAAACTACTATTTTATTCAAAGTGAGAGAACTGGAGTATAAAACCCAGCTCTGCTGTTTACTACTTGAGGGACATGGGGCAAGTCACATGGTAGAACGAATTATTATTTTGCACTAGAGGCAGCTAAGTGCCTGGCACATAATAGGAGCTTAATAAATTGTGGATCCAGGGCTAGGCCTGTAGTCAAGGAGACCTGAGTTCAAATCCAGCCTCAGACCCTCCCTAGCTGTGTGACTCTAAGCAAGTCACTTAACCTTTCTCAGTTTCCTTAACTATAAAATGGGGATAATAGCAGCACCTATCTCTCGGAATTATTGTGAGGATCAAATAAGATATTTGTAGGCACTTAATAAATGATTATTTCTTTGCCTTTTCCTTTCCTTCCTCACTACTGTGGTGAAGAAAGATTTGAACTAGACCTTGAAAAATGGATAGGATTTGGATAGAACCCAATAACCTACCTAATTTTGATTAATAAGGGAAAGATTATGTAGTCTATGGTTTGTTTTGCTCATTTTCTTGTTTGGTGAAGCGTGAGGATGAAATATCCAAATTAGATTTTTTCTACTATCTCTAGAATTTAATTATCTGTCATCATCACTTGTATCTACATTTTCAGAAGTAATTAAGCATTAGAAGGCACAAAAGTCACTAAGTTGTAAAAAATATTTTTAATAATAGAACAATTTATTTTTAACAGACTTATGATTTCATCAATGTAGGGAGTTCTCAGTGGGGAACTTACTCCATCAATATCTTTGTCACAGTTCACATTCACTGACAACCTAAGCTGTTTCATTTGTGCTGTTTTCTCTCTTCTGAAGTGGCCTTGGAGGGGAGCTGGTGTGACTGCAGCAGTTGATAGATTTGTGTTTAGCAGCACAATAGTACTGCATTTATAAGAATCCCACATTTGTAAATAATAATGAGGTAGAATGACATAATGTATGCCAATTAATTTTTTTTGTTTGGTACCATGGACACCTTTGGCAATCTATTGAAACCAATAAAGCTCTTCACAGAATGCTTTTAAGTGCACAAAATAAAATTACAAATTATACTGAAATGTAGTTATCATTTTTTTAAACAAATCCATGATCCATGGGGGTAAGAAGCCCCAGGTGCTTTGGAAAGAACACTCCACCAGAAGTCAGATGGCTCTGATTCTAGCTTCAGCTCTGCCCCTTACCAGTCATGACAGCATGAACAGGTTACTAAATCCCTTGTCCTCTAATTCTTCATCTGTAAAATGAGGGAACTGAACTAAATTATATCTAAAGAACATTCCTTCCAGTTCCAAATATTTATAACCCATAAGAGCCAAAGGAAAGAATATTTCAGAATTTATTTTAAAGTGTTTTTTTTAAATTTCCTCCAAAAAAATCTTGAAGAACTCATAAATTCTTACTCTGTGAAAAAAAAATTACCAAACCAAAGATACGAAACTAAACAACAGTCAATCCATTTTTTTCTTAGTATATAAGTTACTTCCTGGCAGTAACCAACCATTTAGAGAATGACTATTCCAAGAGCAGTAAATGCTATGCTTGGAGGATTAAACTGTTAATGCCACTCCCCACATGTCTCAGGATCCCATTAACCATGAAGGACTGAGATGAATATAATAAGAATTCAGGTTCAGGTAAAAAAGGAAGTGACATTTTTAAGCTAGAAGGAAGGTAAAGGGAGTTTAAGCAGTCAAGTAGTCAAATCTGTATGCCTACAGTTTGGGATTTTTATTCCTGAAACTCCTCTGTTCCTCAATTCATATTTTTAAATTAAGTAACAAAATTTATTATAATGGATTGTTTCATGATTTAGGAATTCTGTATATGTTCACGCATATTATATGTGTTTAATCCTGTTTTTTGAGAGTTTGCAATATCAAGATATAAATTCCATAATATTCAATGACCCAGATTCCCCTAGTAATTGAGACATTCTCTGATCTTAGGAACACATCTTTGGAAGCTGCATTATTTTTTTTTTCAATCAAGAAGGATGTTTCTATTCAGTGAAGTTATAGCTTCCCAGTACTGAATTACCAAATTCTGTGCACTGGACTGAAAGGGTTAGTGTCATTTTCAAAGATATTTCACACGCAAAGAAGAGATTAGTTCAGGAAAAATTAATTCCAAATTAACCTGTAATGCAGAAATTCAAAAATAATACCCCACCCAGATGGCAAAATAATTACCCAAAAGCACAGATCTGATCATGCTAATCCCCCTTTTCTACCTCAAGCTCTCCAAAAACTTTTTCTTTCAACCAACTCTATTACTTACAGTTACCTCTATCTCCGATTCCCTCTCTCCACAGACTGCCCTCCATGTTGGAAATGCACTCTCTGCTCTGCTCTTGGGCCTTTCTTGATCTTAGTTTCTGCTTTTCACTTACATACATGTGTATGTATGTGTGTTTATACGTTACTATTATAATGTGAGCTTATTGAAGGCAAAGACTTTTTCATTTCAACTTTTCATGCCTATTGCCTAATACCTTGTGCTCCTTGGCATCTTGATCTAGGAGTTGTGGATTTTGGCTACAATGTTCCTGGAAGTTTTCTGTTGGGGGTTTCTTTCAGAAGGTGACCAGTAGATTCTTTCAGTTTCTACTTTGCCCTCTGGTTCAAAGATATCTGGGCAGATTTCCCTTATAATTTCTTGAAATATAATGTCTGGCTCTTTTTTTGTTCCTATCTTTCAACAATTCTTAAATTGTCTCTCCTCAATCTGTTTTCAAGATCAGTTTTTCCTATGAGATATTTCAAATTTTCTTCTATTTTTTTCAGTCTTTAACTTTGTCTTACTGTTTCTTGATGTCTCATGGAGTCATTTGTTTCCACTTGGCCAATTCTAATTTTTAAGGAGTTATTTTTGTCAATATTTTGTCCCTCTTTTATCAAGCTGTTAATCCTTTCTTCATAGCTTTCTTGCACAAATCTCATTTCTTTTTTCAATTTGTTTCTCTACCATTAATTTGATTTTTTAAATTATTTTGTGTTTTTTTTTAATCTTTCTCTTTGACTTTTCTAGGAATTTTTGCTGAGCTTATGGTCCCTTCTGATTTTTTTCTTTGAGGTTTTGTTTGTATATATATATATATATATATATATATATATATATATATATATATGTATATATATACACATATATATGTGTATGTATATATATATACATATATATGTATATATATATACACATATATGTATGTGTATATGTATATATATATATATGTATATGAAATGTATGTGTGTGTGTGTGTGTGTGTGTATAGATAGAGAGAGAGAGAGAGAGAGAGAGAGAGAGAGAGAGAGAAAGAGATCTCTTAAGTCACTGTCTTCTATGTTTATGTTGTTAACTTACCTGCCACCATAGTAGATTTTTGTCGTTAGGAGCTTTTTTTGTTGTTTGCTTATTTGCCTAGCCTACTTCTCAACTTTTGATTTTGAGTTAGTATTGGGTTCTACTCATTTCTAGGTGGGGATTGTCTGGACTGATCTTCTACCTTTTATGTCCTTCTGCTCCTTTCACAGATCAATCTGGGGCCTATACATTTTTGATGCTTCTAAAAAAGTGTGATCCAAAGGGATTTGTTCACTGCCTTCCTCTGCCTGTGCTCTGCAAATTGCTGACCCAGTTTGTGTCTGCTGGCTTGTGTATGGTAGAGTTTCTCTAGACTCCTGCTGGACTAAGTCATAGTTAACCTACTAGAAGCTTCTTCAGGTTTGGAGCAACTGAACTTCTCAGTCCCCTTTGGTTTTGGTCTCCTACCCTGGTCCTCTTCAGACTTATGTATGGGGCTAAAGGTTGGAACTGAGTCTTCACCCTACTCTTGGGCTCAGCACTACACAGCTGTTTCTGGAACTTATACCTTGCTCCTTACAAAAATAGGGCTTCTATTACCTCACAATGCCTCCTCTCCACCTTGGAAGTATGACCCAGAACTGGGTAAAGGGCAACAGAGCTGCCAGATGATACTTATTCTTGCTCACAAAGATAGTACAAGAGTCACCTAGAATCTCTTTCTGCCCAAGTATTAGTCCCCTTATCTTTCCTGAGTTCTGGATTGCTCTCCACCACTATTGTTGCTACCACAGCTTCCTGGGGTCTCTTCTGCTTTCTGTACACTCATGACCAAACCTCACCTTGGTGTCTGTAGATCTATCTTTTAAAGCAATCCTGGTCTGGGAAAATTACTCATTTTTTTTCTTGTTTTCTCATTCAGAATTCAGTTTGGAGTGTTCGCTAGGTCATTGTGGAGGAGATTGTCGGGGAGCTAAGGAAAAATTGCTAGATTTTCCTCCATCATCCTGGCTCTGCCTTTTCTATAGTCTCTCCAAGATTCTCCCTAATACTTCATTATGATTTCTGGAAGCAGGCTTCCCTGGTTCTTCATGCAGGGAAGTTGAATCAATTGATAAGTCAAATGAAGTCTATGCATGGTTACAATACCACCAACAATATTTGAATTGTTTCTTAGATATTTTTGCAGGGTTGCCTTGAGGTAAGATCCTTCCACAGAAGTGAGGGGAGGAGGAAGGGGAGACAATTTCATCAGTGTTTTGAAACCATGTCTTTCATATAATCTTGCAAAACCAGATTTTAAAGGAAGAGAAAGATATACATATATGGGGAGGACTCCTACAAATAAGTGCCTAAGCACATCAGAGAAGTCTATTAAGTAACATGCTGATCCTGTCTCTTTTGATGGTTACTGATCTTTTGTTACCTAAGAACAAAGCAATATTTCTAGCTTTGGAGTTAATACCTATTGGATTTGAAGAATTACTGTAGGAATCTTGCCTCTGAGATCTCAGCTATACATAAGGAGCCAGGTGTGAGAGGATTTTTCAAGTATATCTTAATTGAATAAAACTTTCTCAAGGTGATGTAAATTCACCATTTTTATGAGTATTAACAAAAAAAATATAGACCTCTGGAAGTTTCAAAACTGTAGTCATTTTTGGTGTTTGCTTCATATGCCATTGCTCTTTTTAGAAATTTCCAGTTCCTAAATAAATTTCAGGAAAGCAATTTATATTCAGAATATACTTTGTTTTGTTTTGTTTTCAAATCTGATTTGGTGACTGTAAAACTCTTCACTATTTATTCTTAGAGTCTCCACATGAACAGAAATCCAAGGTCTGGGCTACAAGAAATAAGATGCTTAATAAAAGGTAAAGTCCTTCAAAAGAAAGAAACATACCTTGTGTTCAGTTCTAAGGACCACAATATCAGAAGGACATTGAGAAGCTAGTATGTCAAAAGGAGAGTCAAAAATGTTAAGGACCTAGAGTTTATGTCACATGAAGATCATTGGAGAGGACTGGGGATGTTTAACCTGAAGAAATGAAGACTAAGAGGAGACATGGTAGCTGCCTTCAAGTACTTGAAGGTTTGTCACATCCCGGAGGAATGAGACTTGTTCTATTCAGCCCCAGAAAGAAAGTCCAGGAACAGCAGATGAAAGTTGCAAAGAGACAAATTTAGCTTTGATATCAGGAAAAGTTCCCCTAAAATTAGAGCTGTCAAAAAATGGAATAGGCTGCCTTCAAAGATAGTGGATCCCCCTTTTCCTGAATGGTTACCTATCATAAAGGTTGCAATGGAGTTTTTTTTTTTTGCATATGGGTTAGACTAACTGATGTCTGAGTTTTCTTCCAATTCTTAATTTCTATGATCCTGGTGCTTTTGGAAAAAATGACTCTAGATCAGTGACACCAAAGAAGGACCAACCTTATATTGAATTTTGCTGGGGGTAAGAAGGGGCTCATAGAGCTAAAGCTGTCTGAGGCTAGATTAACTATAAAACTATAAACCTCCATCCACTAGGCCATCTAGTTATAAAATGAATAGTAGTCAGTCATAGAGATAAGAGATTTTGATCTGTAAAAGAGCTAAGAGATCATCTAGCCTAATACCCTCATTGTCCAAGACAGGAAACCCAAGAGTAATTTCGGATTACAAGCAGTTTCTTTCAGAGATTTGGCTACTTAACATAGAATAGAAAAATACACTTCTCAGATTAAGTGCTGGATATTTCCAGCCATAATTTGTGTGGCTTACCTTGAGACAAAATATAATCACTCAAGTTGGCATTAGTTTCAGAAGCTAATGTTAACACCCACAAGTAAAGGACATTAAATACCTACCTTTGTCTTTGCCTAACTACTGACTCACCCTGAAGTGAACTGCCCACTGAAATACTAAATTTCTCACTGATAACATATATTTCATCAGAATAGATCCTGGAAAGACAAGGTGGAATAGCCTTTTGATCCAGGATACTTAGAAGATCAGCAAATAAGGTCTGTATCACTCAGGAGAAAGGGGAGTACACTCCAGGACAAAAGGCATCTCAGCAAGCCAGTAGGAGATCCAGAGCCCCAAAGTGATGAAGCAGGCAAATGCCAACTCCAAGACCTCCACTTACGTTAGCACTGAAAGGGACTTTCAATTATTCCTAATTAAAAAAAAAAACTGAAAATTTGATCTTCAAATACAAGACTCAAGAGAAGCATAAAAAGAAAAACAGGAAAGGAAAAAAAAAAGATGTTATTCAATAAGGTTAAACTGTCTATATTCCTATAGGGGAAGATGATATTTGTAACTCTTGAGAGCTGTATCTTTATTATGGCATTTAGAGGTGGTATACCTAGACAGAGGGTTTTGGAATAAATTGAATTTGATGTAACGATAAAAAAAATACATAATTAAGGGATAAAAAAAGATTATACTTGGAGAAGAGGAAAGAAGGAGGCAGAATAGAGTAATTTATATCACAGGAAGAAGCACAAAGACTTATTACAGTAGAGGGAAGGAAGGGGGGGTGAGCATTGTTTGAACCTTACTCTCATCTTGTTTGCCTCAAAGGGGGAATAACATACACAATCAGTTGGTTATAGAAACTTATCACACTCTATAGGGAAGTAGGAGGAGAAAGGGGAAAAAAAAGGGAGTGGGTGGATAGAAGGCCAGGAAGAAGAAAGGGAAGAGGTAATAGGGGAAAAGGGAAAGAAAAAAGAGGGGACAGATACAAGGGAGGGAAGATTAAGGGAGACAATGGTCAGAAGCAAAACACTGGTGAGGAGGGAAAGGGCAAAAGGAGTGAGAAAAGTATAAACAGTGGGAGAAAATAGGATGGAGAGAAAGACAGTAATTATAACTGTAAATGTGGATGGGATGAATTCTCCCATAAAACAGAAGCAGATGGCAGAGTGGATTAAAAAACATAATTATACAATATGTTGTTTACATGAAATACATTTGAAGCAGAGGGATACACACAGAGTAAAGTAAATGGCTAGAGCAAAAAAAAAAAACCTCTAGAATTAATAAATAAAACTAAGGACTGGTTTTATGGAAAAAAAAATAAAATACATAAACCTTTGGTTAATTTGGTTTAAAAAGAAAGATAGAAGAAAACCAACTTACCAGTATGAAAAATGAAAAGGTTGAATTCACAACCAATGAAGAAGAAATTGAAAGAATAATTAGAGGCTATTTTGCACAACTGTATACCAATAAATTTGACAATCTTAGTGAAGTGGATGAATACTTACAAAAATATAAATTACCCAGATTAACAGAAGAGGAAATAAAATACTTAAATAACCCCATTTCAAAAAAAAAATTATACAAAACTCAATGAAATCTAAGAAAAAAAAATCTCCAGGGCCAGATGTATTTACAAGTGAATTCTACCAAACATTTAAAGAACCATTAATTCCAATATCATATCAACTCTTTGGGGGAAAAAGAAAAGCAAAGAAGGAGTGCTACCAAATTCTTTTTAGAATATGGTACTGATATGTAACCAGGAAGAGTCAAAACAGAGAAAGAAAATTGTAGGCCAATTTCCCAAATGAATATAACTGCAAAAATAATTTAAATGAAATATTAGCAAAGAGATTACAGCAATTCATGAGATGGATAATTCACTGTGACCAGGTAGAATTTATACTGGGGATAAAAAGCAGGGCTGGTTCAATATTAAGAAAATTATCGGTGTAATTGACCATATCAATAATAAAATTAATAGAAACCAAATGATATCTCTACAGATGCCGGAAAAGCTTTTGAAAAAATACCACACCAATTCCTATTAAAAACACTAGAGAGCATAGGAATCAATGGAGTTTTCCTTAAAACGATAAGTAGCATCTATCTAAAACCATCAGCAAGCATTACAAGCCATGGAGATAAGCTAGAATCCTTCCCAATAATATCAGGGGTGAAGTAGGGATGTCTATTGTCACCACTGTTATTCAATATTGTACAACAAATGTTAGCTTTTGCTATAAGAGAAGAAAAAGAAATTTAAGTAATTAGAATAGGCAATGAAGAAACAAAGCTATCACTCTTTACAGATGATGTGATGGTATACTTGGGAATCCTAGAAAATAAGAAAAAACTTGAAATAATTAACCACTTTAGCAAAGTTGCAGGATTTAAAATAAATCCACACAGCAACAAAAATAAAGAGAAATTCCATTTAAAGTAACTGTAGATAATATAAAATATTTGGGAGTCTACTTGCCAAGACAAACCCAGGAACTATATGAACACAATTACAAAATTACTATTCACATAAATAAAGTCAGATCTAAATAATTGGAAAAAATATCAGTTGCTAATGGGTAGGCTGAGCTAACATAATAAAAATGATAATTCTACCTAAATTAATTTGCTTATTCACTGCTATAAAATCCAACAACTAAAAAAAATATAGATCCAGGAAAAAAAATGTTAAAATTAATCTGGAAGAACAAAATGGATATCAACAGAATTAATGAAAAGAAATGCAAGGAAGCTGGCTGAGCTGTACCAGGTCTAAAACTGTATTTTATAATAATCAACAATCAGCAATCATCAAAGCTATTTAGTACTGGATAAGAAATAGAGTGGTGGATCAGTGGAGTAAGTTAGGTACATAAGACACAGTAGTCAGTGACTATGGTAATCTACTTTGATAAACACGAAACTCCAGCTTCTGCGATAAGAAGTCACTATTCGACAAAAACTGCTGGGACAACTGGAAAACAGTATGGCAGAAACTTGGCATAGACCAACACCTTACACTGTATACCAAGATAATATCAAAATGGGTACATGATTTAGACATAAAGGGTGAAAAGATAAGCAAATTAAGAGAGAAGAAATAGTTTACCTGTCAGATCAATGGGGAAGGGAAGAATTTATGACCAAACAAGAGATATAGAACATTACAAAATGCAAAATGGATAATTTTTATTTCATTAAATTAAATGGATTGGTGCTTAGTGAAGTGAGCAGAACCAGGAAAACATTGTACACAGTAAGAGCAAGAAAGTGTGCCAACCAACTTATTTTTAGCCCTCCTGAGCAATGCAATGATCTAAGTCAGTTTCAAAAGATTCAAAATGGAAAGTGCTTTCCATAACCAGAGAAAGAACTATGGGGTTTGAATGTAGATTGAAACATACTATTTTCTGAGGGTTTTTGTTTTTGTTTTTGTTTTCTTTCTCATGGTTTTTACTTTATGCTCTGATTCTTCTTTTATAACATGACTAATCTGAATATACGTTTAATATTATCATACATGTATAGCCTATATCGAGTTGCATGCTTTCTTGAGGAGAGGGAAGTTGAAGAAGGGAGGGGGTTTAGAACTCAAAATCTTGTAAAAGTGATTGTTGAAAACTAAAAATTAATTAGTTTTAAAAGAAAAGAGCAAACATAATGTTTTCTGCATTCTTAGATGCCAAATTAGACCCAGCAATGAAGGACTCAGTGGACACAAAATACTTTATATCTCAGACTTAGCTAGATTTCTCACCTGCTGACCTAGAGCAATGTTTGTCTAAGACATATATAGGGAAAGACAAGTCAACTAACTGCATATGGGACTCTCAATAATAGATGTTCTCAATTTTTTTTAATTTTTTTTCCCCTCTGTAGGTAGGATTTAATTAAAGAAATGAATAAGCAAAAATGATGTAATTTTGTCCTTGACCAAGAGCAAGGGATAATTGATAGAAAACTCATGCAATCTGGACAAGCAATAAATTTCATATCAAAGGGAAAGGAAGGAGGGCATTAGATGGATGCTCCCTGGTGAATTTATGAGAAGTTACTGACAAAATGGCCAGGCATCAATAGTTTGGATTATGGATGATTTGGGTATTTTAGTATTTTAATCCACAGAGTAAACCCTAGGAGGCTTCAAGGAAGATATGTATCTAGAGTAGAGGCTCTTAATCCTTTTTATGTGTCATGGACTCTTAAGGCAGTGTGGCAGAGCCTCAGAATAATGTTTTTAAATGCATAAAATAAAACATATAGAATTACAAAGGAAACCAAATATACTGAAATAATCACCAACGTCCATGGACCCTTTGAAGTGTATCCATGGATCTTATGGGGTTAAGTGAATTCCAGGTTAACAACCCACGATCTAGAGTTCTGTTTTGTTTTTTAATAGCTGAAAGTTAATGATCACCTTGAAAGGAACAGAATAAATAACCAAAGGAAGACCTTCTAATTCATATTCTTTGTGATACAAAGAGCAGGTTAGCTTTACACAGAAGGGGCAAGTGCCCACTTACATAGTGCAATGTCAAGAGGCTAATTCACTGAAATGATTTCCACACAGTGAGCTTTTAAGTGCCCCACATTGTCATATTTTTAACTTTTCTAGAGCCCTGAGTAGAGCCCTGAAGATATCTATTAAAATGTGTATAATGTTCAGTATAGGAAATTAAGTCATTATCAGTCATTGAAAGCTTGAGTCAATTTATCAAATGCTTGTCATCCAGCTAAACCTAGAGGGAAGAAAGCATTGGAAAGGAATTTTTGATGGGGGGAATGGGGCAGGAAAGTTCTAAAATACACTCATTCCAGGAGGGTGAGATTTAGTAGGATGACACATAGGGAATACTAAGAAAAGATGGAGAGAGTAAGGCTAAGAAGCAGAAAAGGAAGGATACTCAAAAATGAGAAAAATAAGCGTATAATACTTTATGTTTATTCAGCACTTCATAAAGTAAAGCATTTGGAGAGTGCTACAGGGACTCTGAAGAATCTTCAAATCGTTATTTACCCTAAGCCTTGGCTCTGACAAATAGCTTAAGATTCATTCAGTCAGTCACTAAGCACCCAAGTGCCTACTCTGTCCCAGACACTGTGTTAGATACTAGGTAAACAAAGACCAAAGTGAAACAGTTATTGCTTTCAAGGAGCATACATTCTGATAAGGAGGCAACATGCACATAAATAGGTACATATGAAATAAACCCAAAGCAGAGGTACAGGGTAACCTCAGGGAATAAAACCTGGCAACATCAGTGGAAGGGTGGGACAGGAAAGGACTTTCGCAAAAAAAAAAAAAAAATGATGCTTGTTCTGGAACTTAAAGGAAATCAAGATTCCATAAGGCGGAAATGCAGGGTGTATATTCTAGGTGTGTGTGTGGGGGGGGGGGGGCTACAGTTACATTCTAATTTAAAAATTATAAATTTCTTATATATGAGTCAGAATCAAAATAGAAATCAGACTGCTGTGAATGAGAATGGAGTCCTTGAACCCTACAGAGCAAGACAAAGTCCCTAAACTGTCACATTCTTTTCTCACTGGGTGGCCAGTGTGGAATGAATGTAGAGAAGGCAAATATTCCCTTCTCACGGTGTAGCAGCTATGGAAGACATGAATTCTATATTTCCTGAAATACAGAATGAAATATAATTTCCTAAAGCAAGAATGGCACAAATGATGATTAAGAACACTATCAGCCAATGAAGCTTATACCTGTATGGTAAATTCCCAGCACAACACTCTTCAAATGACTTAGCCTCCTATTCTATTGATAAGATTGAGGCCATCACCTGCGAGCTACCACATCATACATTCTCTCTGCCTCAAAACGTTTCTGACAAATTTTAACTTCCTTCTCTTCTGTCTCAGAGGAAAATGACTCCCTTCTTTTTTCTAAGCTAATCTTTCCATTTGTGGTTTCAGTCCCGCAAATTTTCACCTGGCCAAAGACCTTATCCTTTCTCTGGCTCACATTTTAAATCTATACTTCACTGCTGACTCCTTGCCTATTGCCTAAAAACATATATTATTTTGAAAAACCTTGACTTTATACTACAGCCAAACTTTACCCACTATCCAATATATCTCCTTTCTTTGGCTGATGAACCTTCTGAAAGAATCATGTACTGAATTTCCTTGCTAACTCCTTGAAATTGACTTGTGATTTCCTTACTCTACTTAAATTGCACTCTCAAAAATCATTATTGACCTCTTAATCAAAACCAGTAAATTGTTTTCCCCAGTCTTCATTCTCCAAAACTTTTTTTTTAATCCCCTACATGTGGATATTCTCTAAGGTATAGTAGGGAGAAGATCATAGACAATCATAGATGTATGGATAGGAGGAAGCTTGGAGTCCATCTAGTTTATCTCACTTACTTTACAGGTGAGGCAGAGAGAAGCAAACTGATTAGCTTTAAGTTATATACACAATAAAAGAAACAGACAGGTTTTTGAATTCAGACCTTCTGACACCAACCTCAAACTTCTTTCCATTACACAGTGCTGTTTCATCCCCTCTGCTCTTTTATTTATACATTTTCTTGCACAAGAATCTCATCTGCTCTCTTGATTTCATCTTTCAGTAGTGTGGTAATATGAAAAGAATATACATACATATATATATATATATATATATATATACACACACACACACACATGTGTATATATATATATATATACACACACATACATATGTATATATATATATATACATATATATATATATATATATATATTCTACTTCTGTTCATTTTGTCCTGCTTCTATTAATGTCTTTCCAGTTTTCTCTAAAACCATCCCCTAAATAATCTCTTACAATAAAATATTACTCCAAATTTGTACAACCATTCCCCAATTGATGGAAATACCCTTAGTTTACAATTCTTTGACAACACAAAAAAGAGCTGCTACAAAGAATTTTGTATATATAGATACTTTTCCTATTTCTTTTATTTCTTTAGGGTACAGAACTAGTAACTGTTTTGCTGGGTTAAGGGGTAAGCACATTGTATTAACTTTAGAAGCAGAATTCCAAATTGTTTTGATTCAAATCCTGACCTCTATCATTTACTGTCTTTATGGCCATGGACAAATCAATTCATTTCTCAATTCATTTCATATGCTATTGATTGCTTATATTTCTTCTTCTGAAAACTACCTATTCATAACCTTTTACTATTTATCATTTGGGGAACAGTTCTTATTCTTACAAATTTGAATCCATCTCCTACATGTCTTTGATAAGGGCTTGTATCTGAGCAATACAACTTTTGGCTTGCCCCTGGTTAGAGCTCTACTTCATTGTTGCTGTACTCAACCACCAAAAGTTAGATGGAACTACAGGCTGCTCTTCAGAGCAAGAGATTTGAAGGCTCCTCCTTTGGTCTGAGCTTCAGACTGGCTTATGGGCTGGATCTGAGACTCTACTCTGTTCTGTGATCAGAACCACATAGCTTCTGCTACTTTTCTAATGCAAAAATTCAAGCCTGTGACTGTTCCTTGCCTTGGTCTGCCATTCCTAAGTACAGATCCACACTGGATCTTTGATCCATTTCTACTATATAAGCAATAGAGTTGCCAGGTGCTATCAGATACCTCCATTCTGGACTTTATCTTACTCTAGGGCATAGCCCGAGGCCTTAGTTCAGTTCCTATAGTGGAAGGCTCTGGGAAGCAGATCCCATCCCCAGTGTCTGCAGACCTCCATTTCCCTATGGCAACTTGTTCTAGAAAAATGATTCACTGTTATTTTTCCTTAGATTTTCTGATCACAAACTGGTCTGAAGAATTTTCTAGGAATTTGTTGGATTAGTTGTGGGGGCAGCCTGGGCTATATCACTTGCTCCCACTCCACCACTTGAAGGATCTCTTCTTTAGCCTAATTTTCCTTACATATTGCTTTGTGGATATCTCCCTATCTTCACCCTATCTTCAATGTAATTTTGCATTCCCCCCCCCCCACATTTTCCTTCTTCCTTTTGCTAAGATCAAACCAAAACTCCTATTAAGGCCTGTCACAATCCATTTTTAGAGCCATAGGAATTGTGGCTATAAAAGACCTTAGCTAATACCCTCATTTTATACCTGGAGGAACTGAAGCCCAGATATGTTAAGTGACTTGCTCAAGATCATACCAGTAGTGAGTAGCACAGTCAAGACTTGATTCCAAGTCTGCTAATTTCAAATTCAATATGTTTCGCACTATATTTTCACTGTACTTTATCTAATCTACCTTCTTTGGCATATCCTTATGATTGATTTACCTTTTGCCATTGCTTGGATTTTTCTCCTTTCTTGATCTCAGTGACTCTACTATCCTGGTCTTCCATCTATCTTGGAAAATAAATTGTGCTTTTCTACCTCTGTGGACTTCATAGGCATCTGATCTCAGTCTGAGTTCTTCTCTCTCGTCTCCATTTATTCAAATATTACCTAACCTTAAAATTCTAGTTCAAATTTACTTCTTCCATATATCCTTCCCTAATTACCTTGGTCTGAGCTCCTTTAGCATTAAATATGTATCACTCATAGGACACTTACAATAGGTAAGTTGACTGTCTTCTGTTATTTTTTTAAATGAGTATGGTTTAACACCCCCAATCATATCATATTCTTCTTGGAATTAGAGACTACATCTTATATTTTATTATCTTCTTTTTGCACCTAAGACTACATGTTTCTCCTAGTTCAATGACCAATTGTTCACTGATTTGCAAATCTGCTGAAGTCATGTGATTCTTCTATGTAATATGGTTATTTCTTGAAGCCTTTGCCAATGGAGGACATACTCTGGCAGATCCTATAGCATGCTGGAAAAAGTTTCTGGTATGGTCCTAGCAATGGACCAAATGACTTGTGCTTGAGGAACCAGCTTACCTACTACCCATGTTCATAAGGGATCTTCCTCAGCTCGTCTGCAAGCAAATGCATTAATCAGCTCCAGCAACCCATGAACACTATCTACCGAAGTGCAGAGAAGTTTTGATTTGCCTTGGTAAAGGAAATACTCAAGCCAGTGAAGTTGCAGATACTTGGGAAACAAACATAAAATTGATAAATAATGTTTAGAACAGACATTAAGTTCGTCAGCTAAAGAACTAGTAGAAAAAAAATTGAAATAGATCAAAGTAGGTTTCTCATTAGAATTCTTTTAAGAAAATACATGTTCAGATTTTTCTTCTTTTTCCCCACCCTGCCTAAACATGGAGCATTCCTTTCTTTTTTTGTACATATGCCTTATCAAGAGATCTTATGGGAGCTTAGCTTCTGGTAAACAGCTTACTGTACTACTAATAAAAGGAAACAGAGTTCAGAATGCTGGAAAATTAAACGTCTCAGATTTCTTAAAATGCTGCTCTACTCTGGTAGTAAAAATAAAATAAAACACAAGTGAAAACTGGTGCCAAGAACCCTAACATGGAAAACTACAGACAATGGTCTGAAAATCACGTATGAAGTCTATTTCCCCAATGGCAGCCCATTACTATGGGAAGTGCCTCAGCTTGTCTCTTAAATGATTCTCCATTTCAAGACACTGACTCTCCGAGTGCTAACCTCATGTGCATCAAAATCATGCCAGCTCACTCTAGGCATGGTTAAAGTTTAGTCTTTGAAAGCCTCCTTTATAAACTCCATTTGTGGGGGTAATTTGGAGTGGGCTGGGGTGCTACATGAGTCTACCAGATGGTACTTAAAAGAGAATGAACAAAAGTCCACATATTCTCAGGTTTTGCACTAAACAAGAGAAAAAAAGATTTCTCAATGAGATAATGGTTTTACTGAACAAAGCACTGTATAGTAAGAATGAGTTTCTGGAGAGAATTCTAAAATGGATCTGAGGAAACATATGTAGTGAGGACTACAAATCTCTTGACACCTATTCCATGAAGAGTTGATGACTCCTTACTAGAAATGGTCTAAGTTAATTTGAGTAATTCAACCCTGCTTCCCTAGAAAAAGACAAGGGCAGGGTTGGGGGAAAGGGAGGAATAATCAGGGAGAGAACAGAGGGCTCTGTTGAATTCTGAGACCCAACATGGAGTGGGGAAGGAAGGAATTGCTCACAAAAGGAGAAGCCTCACTGCCAAATGTGGCTGTTGTGACTCACCATGGTATTAAAGATGGACTATCTGCATGATATACAAGGAAAAGTTCTCATATATCCCCTATTCCCCTAATTCTCCCATGAGTCTACCATGTGAGATTTGTTGAGACTATTTACAAAATAATGCTCAAGAATAAAGGAGGAATGTCTTTCAGAGCTGCAAATGAACAACAACAAATACTCTCTGAGACTTGTCCTTTATAAAGCAGGTTAGAGAGCTAGTCCCCTGGGAAGGGGATGGGACTGGGAGCTGTATAGCTCTTTGATATTTGGAAAGCACCTGACATGTTATTGTTATCCCATTTGATCTTCACAACAACCTTAGGAGGTAGGTATTATTTTTATCACCTCATTTTACAAATGAGGATACTGAAATTCACACAGGTTAAGTGACTTGTCCAGGATCACACAGTTAAGTGGCAGAGGCAAGATTCCTTGGGTCTTTCTGACTTCTGATCCAATGTTCTATCTATGACAACTTACTAAAAACAATCACTATTTACTGGAGAAGTGGCAACCAAGGCAGATAGCAATAGAAAACACATGGTGGACAAACATTATCTGCTAGAAGAAAGCCAAATTGTAGAAGCAAAATCTCAGAATGAAAGAAGTGGCAGAAGGGAGAGGCTTTGAGAAACACTAAGGACAGTAAGAGGACCACTGCTTGTTGGGAGCTGAGGGCTCCTGCAATGAGGAAGTAGAGTATAGTGGATGGGAGTACTGATAGGAGGCAGTGTCATTTGGTTGGAGGAGAAGGGGTGAGGAATTGAAGGAGGCAAGCAGAGGGCTAGAAAGAAAGGTTCTGTGGAACGTATCAGCAATGCAGGGAAACAATTTGACGGCATTGCCAAGGAATGTATTGCAAGTCACACATACAGTAGAGGTTTCTGGGGATGGTTGTATTGAGGTTTAGCTGTTCAGGGGTGCTGGGACCCCCAAAACACAGTATGTAATTTGGGTCGTGACCAAAAGAATTCCACCCAAACCTTCTTTCAGCCAAAGACAAGGCTTATTAAAGATCTGCCATATTGGGCAGACTCTTAAGGAATCTGAACATTTGTGAGGTATTGGCTAGGTTCTTAAGGAATCTGAGCAGTGGCTAGGTTGTAAGAATCTGATCATCTAAATGGGGGCAAAATGGACCTCATATACAGAAAGACTGTGGAAAGGATCTAGGAGTGGCCAAATAGTTTGGGGTGACTGGAGGAGTCTCAGGAAGATCTGAATGTATGGGACCTGGACCAAGGGATAATGGAGATTAAAGGTGGGAAGTGACCTGGGGCAATAGGGAGGTAAGACAATGGAGGGCTAGGCTAGGTTAAGGGTAACAGAATGAGGAGACTGGGTGACAACAAAAGGCCAGTTGATGAGATTATAGCCTCAGCAGTCCCCAGAGATTTGGCCATGTGGGGAAGTCCAGGGTTTTTCTTTCTGTAGGTTATGCCTGCTCACCTTGAGTTCACACCTGCTTCTTGCAGGAAGCATATTAAAGATTTCACTGCTTCACTCATCCTGTGTCTGTCTAACTTACTATGCCTATCTGGACACCAGAGCTTATTTCCAATACATGTCTTCTTTCTATAAAGAGGCAGGGAGGAAGGAGGTAAGGAAGAAGACAAGCATTTATTAAGTGTTTACTACACTGTACTAAGCACTGGAGATATAATGAAACAAAAAAGGGGGGGAAAGTCTCTGCTCTCAAGGAGTTTATATTCTAACTGAGGAAAAAACACACAAAAAGGAAACTGAAAAGTGGAGGGGGAAAGAAAGAGGAGAAAAGGCAATGAAGGTACCTAGAACAGGGGTATGTATTTAAAGTCCAGAAAGTCTGTTGCAGATGCTCTCTGGCCTGGGCTCTTCCATAAAACAGCAGCCCAAGGAAGAACTTGTCAGTTGGAGAACTCACATAAGGTGTGACAGTATGGAAGACATGTGTTCTGCATGTTTTGAGTAAGTGTTGACATAAATGAGACAACATATCCAATAATTTTTTTTTTGGCAATTGGGGTTAAGTGACTTGCCCAGGGTCACACAGCTAATAAGTGTCAAGTGTTTGGTCTGAGGCTGGATTTGAATTCAAGTCCTCCTGACTTCAGGGCTGGTGCTCTATCCACAGCTCCACCTAGCTGCCCCCCAACAAAATTTCAAAGTGCTAGATGATACAAATGAAGAGTAAACAAAAATGTGAACTTGAAATTTCCCTGCCCCACCACCACTGCTTCTACAAGACATATATACATAGAGACATACAATTCAAGATTGCATTCTAAATTGATTATATGGATATTTATTGACTTGGAAGATGAGTTGGAAATATCAAAACACATCCATTTTATTCTTAAAAGTTGATATTAATATGAATGATTATTTTCTTAATCTATATGCAATGATATTCTAACATAATTTTGATTATACAAAAATATTTTGTTGACTAAAATATGCATGCATTTTATTTAGCAACTTTGTGCTTGCTAGTCCTAAAGCAAAAATACTATGATAAGGAAAGCTATGAAGGAAGTCTTAAGATGGGACCATGAAAAAGCTAAGCCAATCTGGAGGGAGAAAAGAGTTACTACCTTCTAAAATGTTCTAAAATTGACTCCACTTTGCATCTGCTGCTTTACTTGGTTTTAACTCCATGGAACAAGATGCCCCTTCCAAGACACTCTCATCACTTTTAAATTCACTAATATGAGTCTAGCAAGCCTTGATTGACACTGCCTCCCTCAGAATCTTCTCTTTTCTGATTGGAGAACTGGAGGACAGACTACCACATTCCTCCCAAAGCCTTCCTGTCTAGAGGGCAGAAAGTTGAATCTCAGCTCCTCTGCTTTGCATCTGCTACTCTGTCTGGTTTCAACTCTGCAGAACAAGATACCTCTTCATGTACCCTCCCCGATACCCCAACTTTCCCACTTTCTTTTGTGTGCCCTCCCCCAACCACCACTGGATCGTAGGCTCCTTGACAGCAAGCACTCTTTTTTATTAGTTACATTCTCAGTGCTTAGCACAGTGCTGACACATAGTAGGCATTTAATAAATGTTTATTGGATTGGATTGCTGTAACAGACATTAAGAAGAGTAAAGTCTTGAGAAATAGACATTTTCATTTAAATTATATAATGATCTCCTATCAATGAACTTAAAGCTAAAGAATAACCTGTTCCCTGAACTGTAGAAGTCAGTGGCAAATATATCCTCCACTTAAAGCATCAAGATTATCATCGTAAATCATGGACTTTAGAGCTAAACGTCACCTTAGACATTGTCACATTCATCCTCATAATTTTACATTGGAAGATACTCAAGCCAAGACAGTTGGGGTCCTTCCCCAAGATCATACAGGGCATAAATAGCAGAACATGGATGCAGACATACATTCCTCTGCCTTGAACTCGAGTGTCCCAAAATGTGGAAAACATTGAGGAAAGAGTATGGTGGCCATTGAGCAAAACTGTGGCATGGAAGCTGTGGGTCCTTCAGAGCTCCAGAACCAGGCCATCTTCACTTCAAACGAGTCATGAGACCCATTGATGGATGACACAGTTCCTATATGTACATTGTTTTCTGAAAATTAGGCAGTTAGCTCCTTGAGAGCATGAACCGTGTTTTGGCCTTGCTTAACATCTCCACAATTTGGCACAATGTCTAACACATAGTAAGCACTTAATTAATGCTTCCTGATTTGACTAGGCTTGACTTTGACCATCTCTGAAACTTCATAGCTTTGAAGTACTGTAATGGCAAAATGTCCACAGGCTAGCTTTTACTTTCATACAGAACTGTTTCAGCATTTCCCTTTTGTTGTTTTGACTTGCAGGTGTCAGGGCTGAAGAAGGAATTTGTACCACAAAAGGGCATTCTCAGCCACCTTTTGAGGCACTGGAAACCTTGCAACCTTTTTTTGTTTACAACAGTTTAAACTTCAGCTGCCATGTTCAAGGCAGTGCCCAAATACTGACACCAAGTGGCTTGACATGATTGAGTATTGTTAGCATAGCAGTGATATGTTAGTGCTAGTCCTTTATAGAGCAAAATATTTATACAGCAAGTCTTGTTCTAGCTTTTGGGCCAGAAGGAATGCTGCACTTCTTGATTTAAGTGCAATCTTAAAATGGTGGTAAAGGGAATTACACTGTAGTTTAAATAAATATTTGGTTTTATTATCCCATGGGGCAAAATCACATGCATGCTGGTATGTTTTTAAGGCCAAAACACCAAAGAAACTTCTTCCCACAAGGCACCCTTTCTAACACTGAACAGTAAAGCATGGGCCAAGCTCTGCCTTCTCCATTCAAGTTCTATCGTTCTCATGAGTAGTTTACATGCAATCCAGCTACTAACATCTACTTGATGTTCGTGTCTCTGAGTCGACAGCTTATGTTTGAGCCTTTAGAGCAATATCCTAATATAGATTGGGAAAATATCTTCCATTCCCATTTCCTAAAATATCTTCTTTCTTCCCGCTTCGTACTTAACACCAGCCATAACGAAATGTAGTGTTTACTTTTAGAAATGCCACAAAACCATAAAGCCCCTTTAGGCAAGAAAGGCATTCCTCGTCATCCCATGTGGGAGCCTTGCTCTACCATACAATAGACCAAATGCTGGAAGAGAATTTTCACCATTAGGCCAGCTTCTGCCCCACACTCTGGGCCCCATTTTATTCAGGTTTCGCTTTAGTGGTACTGTGGCAGTCAAGTTCTTTAGTCTTGAAATAGATTTATACTAGGGGGTGGTGAAACACCAATGAGCAGATAAAGTTCAGGCTTCACAACTGTTGCTATATATAGACCAATGGTGACAATAAAACCCAGAACAGGTGAGACACAAGAAGGCTAGAGCTTTCAAGATGATGGAGCATATTTGGTAATGCAGACAGTCCATATATTGGTATAACAAGAAAAAAATAAAGAGTCCTCATAGATTCATAAAATTCAGAAATGAGGAAAACACTCACTTATTTTTAATCATGTGGTATTAAGTAATAAGAAGTAATCTATAAGAAAAGAGCTCTTGCATTTTTTTCCTTTTTTTAATTTTTTTGCTATTGGGACAGAAGTAGAATATGGGTATCTGAAATTAACATTGTAGCTATGTTGTCCTGAATTAACTGTATTTATTATGAAGAGCATTTCATTATATCAGTAATGTTTTCAACACATTAACATATGGAAATCCACAAAATAAAGAGGTCTCTGTCTCCACATTTTGTTAATTGACCAACCTAAAGAAGTACAACCTCAACATTCAGTTTGGAACACCATCAGTTTTCATCCAGAGAGTTACCTTTGTCTTTAGTTTGGTTCTTTCTTAGAATCCTTTTCCATCATGTATGTCCATTTGTTCTATGAAACTGCCTGGTACAGTGGAAAGAAAAATGGCCTTGGTGTCAGAAGGGTATAATTTGCATCCCAGTTCCCATGTTTTTTAGTCATGTGAATCTAGGCAAGTTATTTAACTTCTTGGCACCCTAGGTTCCTGGACTATAAAATACTACTTGTACTATCTATATCCCAAAGATTTTTTTGAACCATCTATATACCTAAAAATTACTCTATGCATGAATTAATTAATTGAATGAAAAATATTAAGTATTTACCATGTGCTATGTACTAAGCTACAGATGAACTACTACAGTTATTCTAGTTTACCTGAATATCTCTGCTAAAGAAAAGGTTCTATTTTCCTGGAGACCTTCATGGTGACCAATAATGTTGGATGGGGATACAATGTTGAAAAAAAAACTCATATCCCCTTGAAGTTTATAAAACGGGACTAAATATAGGCCACTCCAATATTCTTACCTTAAAGCTTGGCTATGTAGCATTTGGACCCTTGGGAAGAGAAAATAGCTGAAAACAACAGCGATAGACTTTCTTATCTCTGTCTTTTTTGATAGAATACTACTTAGCACCATAGGATCTGGAGATTCAAGGATATATGATCTTGGATGGGAAATGTGTGTGTATGTATGTAGGCATGCACATATATACATATAGGCATATATTTATTTTCATTAACTTTTAACTGCAATTTAGTATTTTCTTCCATTATGAAGGTAGATAACAAACATTACTATGAGAAGCAAAGTTAAGTTTCATCAGACTTCCAAAGGGATCCATGACACACACACACACACAAGTTAAGAATCCTCATTCTAGTCCAACATTTTCTTTTTTTTTTCCCCCTAGGAGATGGGGTTAAGTGACTTGCCCAGGGTCACACAGCTAGTAAGTGTCAAATATCCGAGGCCAGATTTGAACTCAGGTCTTTATGAGTCCAGGGCCAGTGCTCTATCTATTGCACCACCTAGCTGCCCTAGTCCAACACCTTCTTTTGAAATACCAAGGAAATTCCTAAAGAAAAGATTTTTTAAAAGAGTAGACATCATATGAACTAGCATCAGAAGAGTCAATAAGAATATTTTACACTTCACTTAGCATTTTTGTTATTTTAAGAAGCTGTATGCACATCTTCCAACATTCTCTCTCACCCATTTCTGCTGTGAAGCAGTGGTGTCATGCAGGTGTCTGTCAGTCAGCCAACAAAGAGTTCTTAAGATTGTCTTATTTTTCGAACACTGTTCTAGGTTCTGGGAATACAAAGTAAAAGGTGAAATATTTATTGCCCTCAAGGAACTTACATTTTGCCATCTAGATTGAATGAACCCAGCTTATTATTTATTTGAATGCATTTTTTGCTTTGATTGCCAGCAACTCAGGCTTGGTTCCATTCACAGATAAGTTATTAAAAGGATATTTTTGGCTCATATTCTTGACAATATTAAAATTGGAGATCAGTCTAGAAAACATATTGAACTCCCAAGCTGAAATATTCCAACAGAGGCCTGCACTAAGACCCCAAATTTCTTTCAAAGTGGTTAAAGAAATCTTAGCTATCATTAGAGCACATAGGAAGACAGGAAATTTTGTTAATAATAAAGTCATAATCATTTTACTCCATTCCCCATGAATATGAACCATGATGAGCTGTTATACATGGAAAGCATATTAATTACAATGCTTGCATTATACTTCTATTACTATCTGCTATTCCCCTTTGGTTACCAAAACAATGTGAAAAAAAGGCAAATTGGGAGAGTGTCTTATTTCTGTATGTAGAATGCACATGTAAGATTTAAAACAGGATATACAATTTCCTTGTAGGAAAGAATCCTTGTTGGAGCGCAGCAAAGCCCAAAATATTTTGAGGAGTGACTGCTACACAAGGGCCCAGATGGAATTCAGAATTGCAAGGCCAGACTAACCTCTATGTCTGAACAAAGGCAGTATTCAGAGGATGGGGAATTGCTCAAAAACACACAATAATGCTGTGGGCAGCATTAAAAAACAACTAAAACTACCATATTTCAGAATATTTTCTGTTAGAATCAGAGTCTAAGTAAGAGGAGGCTACAAGTTGCTGGAGTGGGAAGAACCTTAGGCTTAGAGTAAGGAGAAACCTGAGTCTAACTCCTATTGGTGAATAATTAGTAGTTGTGTGACCATGGAAAGTTTCAATTTTACTGTCTCCAAGTTTCAATATCTGTATACTCATGTACTTAAATGGGGTGAAAAATACCTGCAGTATAACACCTTACATGCTTACTATGAGGATCAATAGAGATAATGTGTGTAAAGTACTTTGGAAGCTTTAAAATGCTATGGAGATATTTGGCCTGAAGGAGGGAAAATTTTAGGGAGATCATGACAGCCAAAGTACTTGAAGAGCTATTATGTGGAACAGGATTGGTCTTCTTAGCTGGGCTTGCACCCAGAAATAGACAGAAGAAACCAAAAGCAAATTTAGGGTCTATGAAAGGAAGAATTTCCTAAAAATCAGTTAGCCAAAAGTTGAATGAGCTAGATCAGATGATTATAGGTACTCCCTAGTGATATGCTGGTAAATGTTTAACAAACAACCTTCTGAAGAAAAAAAAAATGTGCACATAATACATTTTTTTTGGAGGCAATCTGGGTTAAATGACTTGCCTAGGGTCACACAGTTAGTAAGCATCTGAGGCCAGATTTGAGCTCAGATCTTCTTGCTTCCAGGGCCAGTGTTATATCTACTCACATAATACACTTTTAAATTTAATCTGCATTATTAACATTTTCACTATCACTTTCTGAAGTCTAAACAAACAATAAATCAGTAAATCAAGCCCTGATGTATAGTATTTTTCCAATTTCTGAGGTGTTAATATTCACACTGAAAGTTTAGCAATCAGCTGTCGCAAACCAGTTTGAATTTACTCCACCATGTTCCTGGAACTCCCTCATCTAAAGTCTTCAAAGGTTGGGTAGACATTTTTCAGGTATATTGTATATAGGATTATTTTTCAGCTTTGGGTTATCTTGTTCATGTTTCCTCGAGTGCCTGTATGGAAACATTTGGGGAAACCTGGACATGGACTATATTTAAGCATTATTTTGCAGATTTCCCAAGAACAAACACTGGGATGAAAGTATAAGGTGTCAAAAAGAGATACGTTCCTATGGGGTTTAGGCTTCCAAATCTTTTCCCACAGCACCGTAAGTGAGGGACTTCCTCTTTCAGAGTCATTGTTACCCCATGGGTAAAAGGTCCAGGATTCAATAGTTTAATATTTTATTTAACTCCCCTTCCAACCATGAATAACTCTAGCTATGGAAGTGAACGATCTGTGTTTGAACCCTCATTACTGCAGGTCCAGACTGTTACAATAGCCTCCTAACTGGTATCCATGTCTTAAGACTTGCCGTACTCCAAAATTGCAAAAGCGGTTTTCTAGATCTGACCATGGTATTCTCCTGCTCAGGAAACTGGTGACTATATTGCCTAAAATATATAATCATCTGTTCAGCATTTAAAGCCTTTCACAATCTGACTTATTTGGGGTGGCTAGGTGGTGCAGTAGATAAAATGCCTGCCCTAGAGTCTGGAAGACCTGAATTCACATATGGCCTCAGATATTTATTAGATGTGCGACCTTGGCAAGTCATTTACCCCTGTTTGCCTCAGTTCCTCATCTGTAAAATGAGTTGAAATGGCAAACCAGTCCAGTCACTTTGCCAAGAAAACCCCAAAAATGGGGTTATGGAGAGTTGAACACAACTGAAATGACACAACAACAATAATATGACTTAAGCTATTGCATATTACTCTTCTTTGTGCATACTGTATTCTAGATAAACTGACCTGCTCATTCCTCATACAAGACATTTTGTTTCCCACTTAGGAGCCTTTGTACTGGGCTGTCTTCTACCCCTACAATGCTCTCTCCCCATGCCATTTTTATTTACTTTTTTTTTAAATCTGAGATTAGCTTTCTTTTAAATTTAGATTAAGGGCCACAGCCTATAGTAGGCATTTCTTGATTGCCTCCTAGTTGTTAGTCCCTTCCACCCCTGCCAAATCACTTTGCACGTATAAAGATGAGAATATGTTTCACCTCAATAAAATGTAACATCCTAAAGGAAAAACAGCATATGCCCAAACTTTAGGGCATATGTTGTTTTTCCTTTTGTCTTTGTATTTCCAGTAAAGTGGTTGTCACATAGTAGGTGCTTAAAAAATTATTGCTGAATCAATGAATTAACTAGCCTCTAAGGTCTCTTCAACTCTGAAATTTTTAAGCTACATAATTATAGAGCACAGTGAATTTAATTTCTCTCAAGAAATTTTCTTTTTTATTCGTTATCTAGCTTACAAATAGAATCCTGTTTGACTGAACTTAGAATTATGCAAATGTGAATATGTCTATTCCTTTTGTACTAAGGTTGTGTGTGTGTGTGTGTGTGTGTGTGTGTGTGTGTGTGTGTGTGTGTGTTTTGCAGAGGGGAAGGGAAAGAAGTCAGGGCTCTTAGTTTTTCTATTCTTCAACCTGTCAGTATATTAACATACTCAGAGTATGATTCTTATTTCTCATGCCTACCTATAAAAAACACAAAAACAAAACAAACAAACAAACATAGATTATCTGGGCATTAACATAACCTCTTGTTAAATGCAAAATAACCAAGATTTCTGAAAACAATTTTTCATCACTGAAGGCTGCTTTTCATTGTGGTCTAAGCTCTTACTTTGCCTCATTTTCTTTAAGGTTTTACAGCCTATCTCTGGCTAAAGAAACCCTTTCAAACTGATGTCATAGGTGTTTCCTATTTCTGGCTAGATTATGCCCATCATCAGCGAAAAGAGATTCAGGTTGAAAAATCTGCAAAAATACAGGCTCAGCTCCTTACACTGGATACAGAGGGAAGAAACAACAATAATAACAAATCATATGCATATAGTACTTAAATATGTTTCACTTAATTAAAAAACATTAATAGTTATCAACAACATCAGTTTTTCATAACAGAGGTCTAAATACATCACAAATAGAGCTATGACTTGTCAAGCTGTTTCGTGAACATTTTGGAATCCAAGCCAATAGAATTCAACAAGCATTTATTAAAATCCTACTGTACCCAAGGCACTTATTCATTAAGCATTTATTAAGTACCTCTGTGTCTTTTCATATATATCAGAATACTTTCTTTTTTTCAAAGTTCAATTGAGGTGTCATAAGTTCCAGCAAACCTTACCTGACCAGGAATGTGTATATTCTGTGAAGATATTTTCAAGTGAGATAGTTCTAATTCTATTTTTTCCAAAATATTAAAGGAACAAAGCATGGTAGACATACCAAAAGATAAGTTTATAAAGAAGTCTATACAAATATTCTCTGACTAGCATTTTCCATGCATGATGTCACACTGATGCAGTACAAAATTTAAGGCAAAGGAAAATAGCTCCTAGATGGAATAGTTTACAGTCAAAAGTTACAGAAAACATAGGCAAAACCAACCCTTTGTAACAACAGGCTCACCAACACATCAGGACAAAAATATATATTTAAAAACTATTCTACTGTTTGCCATCATGCGAGCATGATGCATCCTTACTGGCTCTCCACTTGAACTTGAACGAAGAGTACAGCAAGGCAAGGGGAGGAGGTTTCTTTCTCCTCACCTCTCTTCCTCTACCCCTCATCAGCAATAGCACTTTGCAACATTATCACCTGACATTATGCAGTAGAGCCAAATTTAAATGTATAATTGAGTCCAGAAAAAAAGAAGAGTTAAGGACCCAGTTCTGAAATCCTAACTGGTGGATTGCAGGGTCCAAAATTGAAATCCTTGTTGGACCTAGGATATGGGTACTGCTACTTTCCAAAAGCACATTGTAAAACCTAGGCCAGAATTTCACTCTAGTCCAAAGCCTGGTGGAACTACTTGTCCAACAGAGATCTTATGCTATCTTAAATACAGAATGAGCACAAAATCATCATGAAAAGACACATTGGAGGGGCCCCATAACACTGGATATATGTTGCCTTGGTCATAAATATTTGGTATTTATGGACCTCTCTACTTGTGACCTTGGTGGGCAGCTACCCTTCTCATAAACACTATATTTGTGAAAGAATATATTTCAGTTTATGGGGGAGATATTTTGATACTTTTCTTACTATGTCAATTCATTAAATTCCTTTGCTTTGAGCTAATTGTGTTCTCTTTAAGAGGAGTATCAGAAAATATAAAGAGTGAACTCCTTCCTCAAACCTTTCTCCTTCTTTTTAAAGGCAAAAAAGCAGAGGTGTGACTAAATCTTCAGCCAGCCAATCACTGGAAATTCTTTGGGTTTAATCACTTGTTCTCCTCTAATGTCAAATGCCCTATGATCCCATTAGGAATTAATCATCAATTTAATCAGTCACTGACAATAGCCAACACTCTATTGTATTATTAAATTGTTTTAAAAAATCCTTTACATGTTGTAATCATTGTCAAGGAAAATTTCTATATACTTCCTTTATATAAAAAAATCTATTGTGAGTCATTAATACAAAGTCATCATTAAAAAAAAAACAACCTCATACCTGTTAATGACAAGAATAATATCAGTTATTGCACATTTTAAATGTATATTTGCCACAGTTCACTGGATCTTCCTAAAGAGGCAAATTTTATAAAATTCAACAGATACTTATTGAGTCTGCTAGGTCAAGGCACTATGAAGACATCAAGGAAGGAAAGGGGTAAAAAAGTATTTACTGGGCACCATTTATTAAGTGCCAGGCATTGTGCTTCATATTTACAAATATTATCTCATTTCCTTCTCAAAATAACTCTGGGAAGTACCTGCTAATATTATCCCCACTTTACAATTGAGTAACCTGAGGCAGACAGAGGTTAAGTAACTTATATAGGGTCATACAGCTAGTAAGTGGGGCTGAATTTAAATCATCTCTGCCCTTCCTGGGTCATTCTATAATATAATCCAGAATGAAAGGACTGTTTTTTGAGCTATGATACATAGAAGGGCAGGAAATCACTATTCAAAAATTGGCCCATATTACTTATAAAAAAAACATAGTATATGTAAAGTAGATAAATGATTCAAAAATGCAAATTAACATTTGATTAAAATGATGGTGTAGTGGCAATAAGAAAATACTCTCAATTTTTCTTATTCATATGGTGTTTCTCTATGTCAATTAAACCATCTAAATATTGCCTGAGATTTCTTTTGTTCACTTTTCTGTGTGTGTGTGTATACATATACATATATATATATACATGTATATATGTATGCATATATACATGTATATATACATGCATATATATACACATGTGTGTGTCTGTGTGTGTATATATATATATATATATGTATATATATATGTATATATATATGTATATATATATATGTATATATATATGTATATATATATATATACGTATATATATATATATGTATATACTCAACAGAAGCTAAATTCAGAATTCAGAAAAAAATCCATGAGGAACACAACTAGTTTACTCATAATTTGTAAACTTATTGGGGTAATGTTCCCCACAAGAACATGCTTTTCCCTTTGTGCCTTTGTCTACATAAGGACTGTGTTGTCTGGGCCATGTGGTTTTTCTCTAAGGACATGATGGGGGTTGAATTCCTGGTGTGGGAGGTACAAGGTTTCACCATGTGATGCAAGATCAGCATAGGAAAATGAGGCGCTCACAATGTTGGAGGTAAGTCCGACGTTGACCAGAGGTTAATGTGCTTAAGCTTTTGCTGCTCTCTCTGTCATCTCTCCCATAATTTCAGCAAGGAAGGTTCTGTTTTCTTTCTTAGTAATTATCTCTGACATGCATCTGGCAACTTAATCCATGAGAACCTTCCTGTAGTATTTCAGGTCAGTTTCACCTTGCTGTAGGTAGGCAGACAGAGGTATCCTTGAACTGTGGATTTAAAAGTGTAGTAAGACTGTGGGTCTGATTCCTATGGGCACTGATTTGCAGGGTCTGTTTTCACTGTGACTAAAATACTATTTACCAACTGCAATGTTGATAAGAGAGGTGATCTAGCTCAAACAAGTCTTCTTGCTGCTTGTGTGGCTGTCTCCAACAGATTCATAAGGGTATAAGCTTAACTATTGAAGCAGGTTTATTACTACTCATCATTCTTCAGTGACCTTTACACCATTTTTGCCTTTTACTAGGGTACTTTCTTTTAAGTTCTAAAATTGGCAAAAAATATTCTTTAAGATTATTCTATTGTAGAGGAATACATCATTTTGAACAACAAATGCATTCGTGTTATAATCACATAATATAATTTTATAAATTGAATTGTTTCCTTATCGAATTATGAGGTATTTTTCAGAAATGTATGCCAACGGGAAAAGTTGATTTAAAAAACTCATAGAGATACTTAAAAAAAACCCCAAAACTATAAACCTAGGAAAACAGTAGCAAATAATATTCATTAACTTCAGTAGCATATTGAAAATATTGTGCTGAAACTCTCACTTGTTTTCTGTTGAGATAGGAAACCTCATCTTCCTGAAGAATTACTTCAGGATTTTGGGTGGGGTCAGCAAAAATTCATTCAATAATGTTTGTACAGTTCCTTATATCTATTTTCCCTCTTCTTTCTCTTTATTTTTGTTTAACATTGGCCTCTTTCCAGACATCTTTAGTACTGTTAATGAAGTTGTACTGGGAATTAAATTCAGTTCAATGACATCTTTACTTTTCCTCTTCCTTTAGATGAATCTCCTTTTTTATGTGTCAAGGGATTCCATCATACTGAGATACTGTGCAAGAAGAAAATAACCAAGAAACAATGACACACAGAGTAATTTCATTTTAACTTGAAAATGTCCTAAAAATGGAAAAAAAAAACACAGAACAGCAAAGTCCTGGCACATGACAGATGTTGAAATAATAATAGTGAATTTGTAGCAAGAAGATGAAAATTCTGAAAATCAAGGGACAATTCATTACATCAAACTTCATTCTTTTGTAATTTCCAGACTTTTTCAATTCTTTACTTGTTTACCTTTATACCACTATGATTAGGGAGCTGGCCAACTATATCCACTTAAAAAATGCCATTTCAAAGGGCAATTTTTAGCTTACTGGAGGGCAAATTCCTCCTGTGTATTTGCGAGCAAATGGGGGCTGCACATAAAACAACTATTCATTATAAATTATCTCATTGAAACTCTTTTTGGGAATACATCCTTGAAAGTCATTGTGTGCAATTGAAAGTAGGAAACTATCAAAAGAATTCTGATTTTTCAAATTACAACCCAGCAAATTGGTAAAGATGACAAAAGATAAGCATAGTCAGTGTTGGAGTGATCTTGCAAACAATGGAAACACAAATGTGCTGTTGATGGATTTTTGAATTGACTCAGCCTTTTTGTCTGATTTGAAATTATTTTGAAATATGAAATTTGTTTTTGAAATGCTAAAACAGTAAAAAAAAATGACTATACTCTCAAAAACTATACCCTCTAAAATAGGAATAAAGGTCACATACACCATAAAATATTTATAGCAAGGCATTTTGAAGTAGCAAAGAACTGGAAAAAATAAGATATTTATCTTTTAGGGGACAGAAATTTAATGGGATATTCTTGTGAAACAAATATGATAGACAGAAGGAAGTATGGGAGGACTTATATGAAACGATGAGAAGTGAAGTAAGTATAACCAGGATGAAAGTATACACAATGACCACAACACACAGTATAAATGGAAAGAACAATCACTACACAAGAATAAAAGTGCTTGTTACAAAATTACAAAGAAAAGCTTGGCCATAAAGAAGAGATAGGTGAATGTGTCCCTCCTCCCCTCTTTTCAGAAATGGGAGGCAATGGGAATATTTAGACTTAGCACCAATTTCCTTCCAGTTTTATATCTGTTGGTATCAAATGATAACATTCCAGCTAATGTAGGAAATTTATTTTTGGACCCATTTGTGTACATTGATATATGAACTGTTATGAGGCACTGTAATGATGTAGCTCCAAGGCCACATAGCATTTGGTTCTATATATGGAGCAAAAATTGATCCAGTGGGACATATTTTAACATCTATTTTTAATACTTCACATAAGTATAACTATGTGTTAAAGGAGGGGGAGTTCTCTGATAACCTTTTAATCTATAAGAAAAGCATAAGAATCTGCACTTTGACTAGAGGCCCATATCTTCAGGTAACATGATAGCCAAGATTTATATCTCAGTATTATTTTATTTTTTGTTTTATTTTGTTTTTCAAACAAAGAGGGGACTACAGCATGAGGAATGGACATATCAATATGGGGCAGAAGGGCTTCATGCCAACCAACGTCTGCTGTGAACATAATTTCCTACTGAAGTCTGTCATGGATGATGCCAAACATAAAAAGAAAATAGATGGAGTGGCCTGGTTGGATCTGACAAACTTATTTGGCCCAGTGCCACATACTACCATCTGGTTGGTGCTGAAATGGACCAGCTTGTATGACAAGGCCTTTAAAAGCACACAGAAAATGTTAGGGCAGTAAGACTTCTATCTGTTCCAAGGATAGCTTTTCACTGAATAGCAACATTTGTATGGGTGCATGACAAGGTTGTTCTTTGAGTCCTATACTGTTTCATTTAACCCTGGAACTGATAATGCATTCCTTGATGAGAACAGGATTAGGCTGGGGTCCTATCACAACACTGTCTAATAGTAATGGATGACACCTTGAGTTCACCTTTTAAAATGCTGGATAATATGAGTGAGGTTGTATTGCTTTGCCACATGAGCAGAACTACATTTCAAGAGCACAAAATATGTATCCTAATTTATTGATGGCCAAAAAAATAATACTCTCCATCCAATTTGAAATTCAAAACTAAGGGATTAATGTAATGTTAGAAAAGAATATATACCTCTATTTCAGAATCCCTAAGGTGTACTACACCACAAATTTAGTCGATAATATCTTACTTAATATGACCTATGATTTGGACTTAACAGGCCTAATCTAGAACCTTGGCATACACTTGATGCACTGAATACTTTTATCTTGTCCTGTATTTTTTTTTTCATTTCAAAAATAGTATGGTACCCAAGAGAATCTTTACTTTTTGAATAGATAATTTAAAATAGTGGCAAGAGATGGCTACATCTCCCTTAAAGAGCCAGCATCAAATCCTTGTGTCTCTCATATACAATGGGGGAAGTGAATTTGTTGCCACTAGTGATAGCAGTAGATATTGGACAGGTGGTCAAAGGGGTGAAGTTACTTGCTTCAGTGAACCTGGAAACACTTTCTCACCATTTCCATCATGATACATTGAGAATTAAGGATAAATAATTAATAGAATTAAGCATGACCCTGATTGGTGGTCATCATCATGCCAAAAACAAATGAGGTTCAAGCAAACCTGACTGTACTAAGGTTCTAGAAAACACTTCAACTAGGCCTAACAATTCTCTCTCATAAGAACCATGCTCTTACTGTTATTGATGTCATGACTTTTGAAAATGCATACTTAGCTATTAAATCAGCAAAAGTCAGCAAAATTGAAAAATATCAAATAGCATGCCAACATCTGGCCAAGAAAGAATATGAAACATGTAATAATGCAGTGATAGTGGGGGCTTTGGCAAGTTGGAACCCAAGTAATCATGCTGTACTATCTAAACTCAAAAGTATTCAGAAGTATCACAAGCTTTTGAGAAAACTAATGGTGCAAGACACTTGATCAGGTTTACATTTACATTTACATATATTTTTAGGTAGGTGATAGACACACAGACAGATAAATATAGATGCACTGAGCACATTACTGGTGTGAGAGAGTTTACAGAATAAAGATAAATTAAAGATTATTCTCTTTTATTATTTGTCATTTTAGCTACACATAATTATTTTTATCTTTAGCTGAGAAATGAGCAATGGTTATATTTATACAAGATTATTGTGGATATTTTTATTGTTTGTAATTCTTTTTATATAAAATATTATATATGATATATGATATATAATATATAGATGTGTATTTTAAATGTGTGTTACCACATTTTATTATTACAATCTATTTAGTTATTCAGAATGAAAATTCTGATGTGAATCATCATGCTGTGGTAACAATTGTATATCTGAATATAATGTTGAGCTTGGTTAATATGTTTAATTTTGTTGAACTGCTTTTTTTCCCTTTTTATTCTTTGTTAAAAGTAATGGTTGGGGAGGTGAGGCAAAAGATATATTAGAAACAGGACATGGCGAAAAAATAAAAGAGATCAAGTTTTTAAAACTGTATGGAAAGCTATATTTATGCAAAAAAAGAGAAAATTTATCATTTAACCATCACTAATTCAGACACGCCTTACTACCAGGGTGTCTATCTTGGTGAGGGGTTTTTTTACATACATATATGTGGTGCTGTTTTATAGGCTTGGATATTTAAAATGAAGTCAGTATTATCATTTTATATCTAATAGCCAAAATATATACATATACATATATATGTATATATATTTACATGTATACATATATATTTAAAATTAGCTAATTTAAAAGCTTTCATTAGCTTTCTCCTAGATCCTTATCCTGAGCCAACACTATCATATATAAATTTATCATGAATCACATAATCACAAATCGCACAATACAAATAAAATAAATTTATCACAAATATCATATCACATATAATCTCTAATCTTTATCACACAATCTTATCATATTATCAGTTAACAAACATTTATTAAGTGCAGTGCCAGCCACTATTACACATTAGTAGAATAGAGTAGCACAGAATAAATGGACGAGACCCATTATTTCATTAGCATAGGGAAATTGCAGGTGAGTAAAATTTCTTTTCCCATACAAGCCAGCAACTTCTCTGTAATCTATAATCTTAGAAACTTCCTAGAGCACTAAGACATTAAATGACCTACTGAGAGCTACAAAGCTTTCCAGGTATCTCTGATTTTGAGGTTGGATTTTATCCACTATGCCAAAAGAAAAAAAAGAAGCAAAGTAGAGTGGAGTGGAATGCAGCAGAATGAATTGGAGTAGAGTGGAGTGAAGTAAATAGAGTAGAATGGAATGGAGTAGAGCAGAAGTGAAGTAGAGTAGAATAGGTTGGGGTGGGATGGGGTATAGTGGAGTAGAGTGCAGTAGAATGGAGTGCAGTAGAGTAAAGTGGAGTAGAGTAGAGTGGAACAGATACAGTGGGATGAATTGGAGTAGAGTTGAGTGGAATAGAGTAGAATAGAGTGGAATGGAGTAGAATGAACTCTAGTAGAATGGAACAGAGTAGAGTGAAGTAGAGTGCAGTAGAATAAAAGAGTAGAGTGCAGTGGAGTAAAGTGAGATGAATTGGAATGGAATGGAATGAATTGGAGTAGAGTGGAGTAGAGTAGGTAGCTGGTCTCTTACTACCTCCTTATTTATAGTTTTGCAAATGAACAAATGGGGGCTAAAAAAATCTACCCTTAGTCACAGAGCTAGGAAATGCCAGAGTTGCTTTCCTATCGTCTTAAAGTTCAAATTAATATCAAAACAAGAAGGAAGGAAGATCAAAAGTAGGGCTTCAAATTGTACCAGTGCCCTTGCATAGGCTGAAAATGGATAATCAGATGCATAGGCTTCATCCTCGATGGGGTGAAGATCAACACACATCAGACAATACTGACCGTATGCACTTTCTGTCCAATTCATATTTGAGTAAGTGATAGAAGAAAATTACAATATCTCATCAGTTACTTTGAAATCCTGGATAGGAAACTGAAAAATCTTAAAGTCATAGGTAGTGATATCATTTCCACATACAGTTGACATCTATGACTTTGAAAAACAAAGAGGATACAGAGAATAAGCAGATGTCTAAATGGAAAGTATCAACAATGTGATAAAGGCTATATATGACAAATGACCATAAAGGAAAGAAAGTTTGTGAGGATGTAAGGACTAATAAAAATGAAATTCTTACTATACAATAGAATTACATATAATCTCACAGGAAACTATCTCTGTTGACTTCATGTGTTAAGCAGTCAATAAAACAAGCACATATAAAGTATTTGCTATGTGTCAAACATTGCACTAGGTATTAGGGATATAAAGACAAAAAATGAAAAAAAAATGCTTATTCTTGAGGAGTTTATCATCTACTATGGAAGACAATATACATGCACATACATTTGTCTCTCTATATGTATGCAGGCATGTATTTACATATGTTTTCTTTGATATATATATATATATATATATATACATATATAATATCCTTGAGATATATATATATACACACACATACACAAAATATCTATGTTTATATAGGTAAATGACAGGTATAGATAGATAGACAGATAGATAGATAGATAAGATATGTTTTACATGGATCATATTTACAAGTTCTTATGCCTTAATAATGTAAACATTCAATTTGGAATCAGAAAACCTGGAACAATTCCTCGACCTATTGTCTATTGCCCATATGAATTTAGATGAGATATTTAATTTGATCAATAAATGGTTAAAAAAACCATCACAAAGAACTCCAAGTAATTGATCATTGTGAACCCAGAGTGTATTTGCTAGTAAACTTTAACATGGCTTTTATTCTTGGCAGTGTTCTGTTCCGCTCACCCTCCCCAACCCATTCCCAAAACGTCTGATTCAAATCAACAATTATTTACTAAGCATATTTCTATACAGATTACCACACCAGGAAGTGGAGAATAAGACACCATAATTGCCCTCCTGAAGTTCACAGTCAAGTAGAGAGAAATGATATATACACAAATGACTGTTATACATTCTTCTTCAGGCTATATTGCTTACTGATCTTCCCAGCACTTGGTGTACCTTGCCACAGAAAAGTCTTTGTCCTGGAAACTCACCCCACTTCTGGATTATTCACACTGGAAGTGCCATCCTCCTCCACTCCCCTTCCCCACCCCTGCAGCTTCTCCTTCGGCCTCTTTAGTTCTTCCCAGAACCTCCATTTTTTCAAGAGCTGTCATTCCTCTCCACAGTACTTTCTCCAATATGTCCCCAGACTGGGTACCTTCAACCGCTCCTAACTTCCCATCCTACTCTTTGTGCCTTTTCAGTACCCTTTAATGTTTTGCCTTTTGCCATTAGAATTTAAGTTCTTTAAGGGCAGGACTGTTTTCCAGCTTGTATTTGTATTCCCATATGTAGTAAGTAGTAAGGAAGCAAGCATAATAAGCAGCACATAGTCAGTGCTTGCTTACTGACTGACTACCTAACAAATCATTAAGAGTAATATATACAAAGTTCAGTAGGAGGACTAAAGAGGAGTCATTACAATGATTTCAAGTAGAGAAACTGATATTTGGTGTTTAAGTGGGTGATATTCAGCAAGCAAAGTTTGGAGCCAGAAGAAAATAGGGGTAATTTCAGACACAGGGGATGGTATGAACAATGGTACAGGACATGTATGTGAGAGGTGAAGGCAATGAGTTTTGTTGAGTTTGACCTGGAGTTGCCTTAGACAACAGGCAAGGAAGAAAACAAAGTATTGCGTGTGTGTGTGTGTGTGTGTGTGTGTATACACATATATACACATATACACATATATAGCTGTATATGTATGTATATGTGTCTGTCTGTGTATGTATGTATGTATGCATGTATGTATATCATTGTAACATGAGCCTTACTGCTAGGAAGACCTGAGTTGAGTCCTACCTCTGACACATACTGGCTATATGAGAGGGCTAAGCTATTTCACTGATTCACCTGGTGAACTCTCTAAGTTTCAGAAAAGCTGTAGATATGCATGAATTAGGTGAGTTTCCTCAAGAGAATTTCCAGCTCAACACCAACAAAATCACAGGTTTAGGATTATTGATGGTGGTAATAATGATGATGGCGATGGTGATGATGGTAATGATGATGGACATGATGATGATGATGGTGATGATGATGGAGATGGTAATGATGGCAACTACTCTAGAATTAAAAGTTAGAAATTTGGGTTCCAGTTCTGTCATCTACTAGTTAAAAAGTCATCTCATTTCTTAGAGCCTTATTCTCCTCATCTGTAAAGTGAGTTTGTTGGAACTCATCATGAATTCTCCTTCTATTCTATGGTAAGGAAGACATTAGATGACTTTTGAGTAAAGGAGAACATAGGTAGATGCTTTCTGTAGCCAGTCATAACTGGATAACCGTACAGAGAAATACACATCTCCAAATTCTGTTTGAATACATAGACAATGCAAGCCTTGTGATTTTTTTCTAACATTTTCACCTGTCTGGAATGTTAGAGCCATACTTTTCTCATGCTTGTTGACTGACTGTTTTGTTACTCAAATCTCTAGCTGGGAAAAGATTTAAAAACATACTGCATGCAAGGTCTGCAAATAATGTAAAGATCTTAAGATGCCACTTTATTATCAAAGTGCCACATTTTGTTATTGATCCAGTTGAAAGACTCATTCCCTAGCATTACTAGAATTTTCTTCTATTTTTACCCCATGAACATACAATCATAGATCTAAATCTGGAAGGGACTCAGAGGCTATTTAGTTTAATCCACATTTTACAGATGAAGACATGTTAAGTGACTTGCCCAAGATCATGCAGGTAGTAAGTAGCATCAGTAAGATTTGAACCAAAGTATTTACTTCCTTTCCACCACACTACACCATCTCTGTAGTACTACCTGACATATTATAACAGATAAATCCATTGCAATAAAAGTCAAGTGGTGATTTATAAAATTAATTCTCTTTATCGATTAGTCCATGAAACAACAAGTAATAAGAGGAAAGGGATAAAATCGGCAGCCATAGAACAGTCTGTATAAGATAGAAACCAGAATTCACTAACTTATCCAAATTATATACAATTGGTTGAGTTGTCTCAGCCAAAAGTCTTCTATGTATGAACAATGTAGAACTAACCAACCTAAACCATTCCTTTCAAAGGCTTTTTTTAAATCATGTCTATCATTTACAGTGGTGGAATACAGTAGCTGCTCAGTCTCCAGATGTTTTGATTAGTTAAACTCAGGGGAAACATACTCAATTCACCCTTCCTTTCTGATTCAGTGCAAATGTTGGCAAAGTTGAAGACAATCATCTGCTTCCAGCTGTAGAAACTAAACACAAAACACATCAACTCTTTGTGAATAATTCATGCAGTTTTTGACTCCTTGTGTCAGTTTTTCTAAACTCTATATACATGATACCACATGTTTTTTGCAAACCAATGAAAACTCTTTTGCAATTAAAATTCCTAGCCTGGAAATGTGGAAGACAAAGCAAATATTGTCTGTCTCCTTTTTTCCCTTAAGATCAGCATCAGGATCTCTAAGATGACTAAAAATTACACTTGTATTTTTCGTTTCCAATTAAAACATGGAGATGTACAAATATATCATATTTTCCAAAAAGTTTGTGGGTGTAAGTAACACTCAAAATTTGTTGCTATCCAGCCATAAAGACATCTTTTGATCCACCATTTTATTATTATTATTATTATTATTATTTTATGATTTGACACATATATATGTGTCACTTTTGCCTCCTCATTTCTGCCTTAGAGTTTCCCTGGCTTCCTTCAAGACTGAGCTTAAACACTATGTTCTGGAGGATGACTTCTAATTTCCCATAGTTGCTAGTGTCTTATCCTCTGAGTTGGCCTTCCATCTATTCTGTATATTTTTGTATTAACTTAGGCACTAATGCACTGTTTTCTCCCAAAAGAATGAGAACTTTTTGAGAGAAGGTACTGTTTTGTTATCTTTCTTTATATCCCTGGCATTTAATAAATATACATTGATTGACTGACTGGAGTGGGTTTTTTTTAATGCAAAATGTAATTGGAAGCCTCTTCCAATTCTGGTTTTATTTGGGGATAGAACTGGAGCTAGTGATCTTTCAGAAAGCAAACTATCACGCTTCTTTGGAGGGCTAAAATAAAACATATAAACATTTATTTTGGGACCAGGTCTCAGTAGGCTTTTTTGGGGTTGACTGAAAAATAAAAGTAACAAGATGTTTTTTCTGACTTGACGACAATTCCAAACAGATTCAAGATCAGTAATCTTGTACCTAAAGCATGGCTTATATAGTACATTAATGTATAAATAGAGTTTAATATTTTATGCTTTCAAATTGAGTCCACACTATCAATTTTTTATCCTTCTATTATTTCCCTTTAGTAAGTTAGCGGTGATGCAGTACACTCACACACCCACATCCATACACACAGAAACAATCTTAGGAGGTTATGTTGTCCAACCCTCTCATTTTACATATTAGGGTAATGAGCCACAGACACATTTTTTTCCTGAATACCAGAGAGGTATTAATTGGGAGAACCATTTAATAACTTGCATTCAAGTTCTCTGACTCCAAATTCAGAGAACTTTCTACTTTATCACACTGCCTTAAAATATAATGTGTTTGATATATATGTGTGTGTGTGTGTGTGTGTGTGTGTGTATACACACACACACACACACACACACACACATATAATTGTACCAATTTGCTTTATTCCAAAGAACAATATGACATTGGCTCCTACACTAGTCTTTTGATTATGTTACTTGACTGCTTCCTCCTTTAAGCCAACAAGAAGACAGAATGTCTGTTCCACGACTTCTAGGAGCCAAGATGGTAGAGCAAGAAGTGAGTTGCTCTCACTCTCCCAGAAAATATCACTACAGGAAAAAGCCTGCAACAGCTGAGCCAGCAGAAAGATGGGGGGACAGCAGTTTTTAATCCAGAAAGCTTGGGGAATTAATGAAAAGGGTCCCTCTCACTTTGGTGGAAGGGGAGCAGAAAGGACAGGAGGCATCCCCACAGTGGAAGATCCTGAGCCCCAGTGTGGTATAGCGGCAAGCGCCAACACCAGGACCCCAAGTGTCTTGGCACAGTCAGGGGAACTGGTAAATTCCAGCAGCCAAATCTCCCCTTGCTTCAGCACAACTCCAGGAAGCACAACTCCAGGCAGGCAGATGTCCTCAAGAAGCCAAACCTCTTGGTACTTCAGAGCAGCTGCCCTCCAGGGGCCACATACCCCCACCCTGAGAACTTCACTGTTGCTGACCCCAGCTCAGCACCAAGTAAGCTGCCAGACCCCAGCCTCTAGCTGCCAATACCTGAGGCCCCAGCACACAAAGCCAGGCAACAGATCCCTGCCCCCAGCAAAATATCCTTGGGTCAGTGCCCTCTGTGTTCCAGCAGAAGAGCTCAACTTTAAAAGCCAGGAAATAGGCAAATATCACATGAAAAAGCAGAAACAGGCAATAACAACAGTTTCTCACTGTGGGCACAGGGAAGATCAAAACACAAATTCAGAAGAGAAAATTATTGTCAATATACCCACATCCAAAACCTCAAAGGGGAATATGAACTGGTCTCAAGCCCAAAAAAGCTTCTTCTAAGATCTCAAAAAAGGATTATAAAAGTCAAATATGAGAGGCAGAAGAAAAATTGGGAAAAGAAATAAGAGGTATGCAAAAGAGAGTCAATAGCTTGGGAAAAGGAAAGACAAAAATTGATGGTAGAAGATAAGCCCTTAAAAACACAGTTGGTCAAATGCGGGGGGGGGGGGAAGTACATTGAAGAAAACAGCTCCTTAAAAAGTAGGATTGGCCAAATGGTAAAGGAGGCACAAAAACTCACTGAAGAGAAGAATTCCTTAAAAAGTAAAACTGGCCAAATGGAAAAGGAGTTACAAAAGCTAATTGAAGAAAACAATTCATTAAAAATTAGAACTGGGCAAGTGGAAGCTATTGACTCTATGAGACATCAAGAATCAGTCAAACAAAATCAAAAGAATGAAAAAAAATAGGAAAAAACCATAAAATATTTCATCGGAAAAACAACTGACCTAGAAAATAGATCCAGGAGAGATAATTTAAGAATTATTGGTCCACCTGAAACCCATGATCAAAAAAGAGCTTGGACAGTATTTTTCAAGAAATCATCAATGAAAACTGTCCTGAGGTTCTAGAACTAAAGTGTACAATAGTCATAAAAAAAAATCCATTGATCACCTCCTGAAAGAGATCCCAAATTGAAAACACCAAGGAATATTATAGCCAAATTGAAGAAAAATCATGTGAAGGAGTAAATACTGCAAGAAGCCAGAAGGAAACAATTTAAATATAATGAAACCACAGCTAGGATTACACAGGACCTTGCAGCTTCTACATTAAAAGATCAGAGGGCATGGAATATGATATTCCTTAAGGCAAAGGAGCTTGGATTACAACCAAGGATCAACTACAAGTGAAATGTAGCAAAACCTTTTAGGGGGAGGAGATGGACATTGAATAAAAAAGGAGACTTCCAAAACTTCCTGATGAAAAGACCATAGCTCATCAGAAAATTTGATCTTCAAATACAAGGCTCAAGAGAGGCATAAAAAGATAAACAGGAAAGAAAAACAACAACAACATGTTATTCACTAAAGGCAAATTATTTACATCCCTACAAGGGAAATGATACTTGTAACTCTTGAGAACTGTATCTTTATCATGACATTTAGAAGGGATACAAATAGACAAATGACATAGGTATAAGTCCACTTTGAAGTGATGATAAAAAAAAATCTAAGTGGTGAAAAAGGGTTTTACTGGGAGAAGAGGAAAGGAAAAGGTAGAAAAAGGGTAAATTGCATTACATGAAAAGGCACAAAGACCTATTACAATAGAGGGGGAAAGGGGAGGCGGATGATTATTGTTTTAACCTTACTTTCATGGGATTTGGCTCAAAGATCTAACTTGCCATATAGGAAGTAGAAGAGGAAGGGGGAAAGAAAATGGAGGAGGTGAAGAGAAGGGAAGGAAAAAGTAGTAAAGGAAAAGGGAAAGAAAAGGGAGTGGTGATAGAAGGGAGAGCAGATTGAGGGAGGCAGTGGTCAAAAGCAAAACTTTTTTTAGTTGCATGCCCAATTTGTTGGAAGGAAAAGGGAGAAAAGAGAGAAAAATATAAACATGGAGCAAATAAGATGGAGAGAAAGACACGGATAGTAATCATAACTGTGAATGTGAATGGGATGAATTCTCCAATGAAATGGAAGCAGATGGAGTGGATCGAAAACCAGACTCCTACAGTATGTTGCTTATAAGAAACATATTTGAAGGGATACATACAGAGTAAAGTTAAAAGGCTGGAGCAAAATTTATTACGCTTCCTTTGAAGTGAAAAAAAAAAAAGCTGGGTTAGCAATCCTGATCTCAGACAAAGCAAAAGCAATAAATGTATCTAATCAAAAAAGATAGGGAAGGAAATTACATGCTGCTAAAAGGTACCATAGGCAATGAAATAATGTCATTACTAAACATATGTGCATCAAGTGGCATAGTATCCAAATTCTTAGAGGAGAATTTAAAAGAGCTACAGAAAGAAACAGACAACAAAAAGATACTAGTGGGGGGGACCTTAACCTCCCTCTCTCAGAACTAGACAAATCTAACCCCAAAATAAACAAGAAAGATGTTAAGGAGGTAAATAGAATATTAGAAAAGTTACATATGGAGAAAATTGAATGGGGATAGAAAGGAAGATACATTTTTTCTCAGTGGCATATGGCACCTACACAAAAATTGACCATGTATTAGGGCATAAAAACTTCACAATCCAATGCAGAAAGGCAGAAATATTAAATGCATCCTTTGCATATCATGATGCAATAAAAATTATATGTAATAAAGAGCCATGGAAAGACAGACTAAAATTTTATCAGAAACCAAATAATCTATTACTAAAGAATGGGTGGGTCAAACAACAAATCATAGAAATAATCAATAACATCATCCAAGAGAATGACAATGATGAGACAACATACCAAAACTTATGTGATGTAGCAAAAGTGGTTCTTAGGGGAAGTTTTATATTTCTCAATGCTTACATGAATAAAATAGAGAAAAAGTAGATCAACAAATTGGGCATGCAACTAAAAAAGCTAGAAAAAGAACAAATTAAAAATCTCCAGTTAAATACCAAAATAGAAATTCTGAAAACCAAAAGAGAGATTAACAAAATTGAAATCAAGAAAACTGTTAGACTAATAGATAAAACTAAGAGCTAATTTTATTTAAAAAATAAAATAAGTAAATCTTTGGTTAATTTGATTTAAAAAAAAACACTAATTACCAGTATCAAAGATGAAAAGGGTGAATTCACAAACAATGAAGAGAAACTTAAAGCAATAATTAGGAGCTATTTTGCCCAACTGTATGCCAACGAATTTGACAATCTTTAGTGAAATGAATGAACACTTACAAAATATAAATTGACCAGATTAACGGAAGAGGATATAAAACACTTAAATAATCCTATTTCAGAAAAAGTAATTGAATAAGTCATCAATGAACTCCCTAAGAAATAATCTCTGGGGCTAGATGGATTTACAAATGAGTTTTACCAAGCATTTAAAGAACAATTAATTTGGGAAAATAGGCAAATAATTCTTTTTAATCCCACAAATCATTTTCATGATACAAACTTGGTGCAGGTACCTAAACCAGGAAGAGCCAACACAGAGAAATAAAATTATAAACCAATTTCCCTAATGAATAGAGATGCAAAAAATTTGAATAAAACATTAGCAAAGAGATTACAGAAACTTATCATGAGGATAATACACTAAGACCAAGTGGGATTTATACTAAGAAGGCAGGGCTGGCTCAATATTAGGAAAATTTTAAGTATAATTGACCATATCAAGAACAAAACTAACAGAAATCATATGATTATTTCAATAGATGCAGAAAAAGCTTTTGACAAAATGCAACACACGTTCCATTAAAATACTAGAGAGCATAGGAATAAATGGATTTTTCCTTAAAATGATAAGTAGCATCTATCTAAAACCATTAGCAAGCATTATATGTAGTGGGGATAAGCTAGAAGTATTTCAAATAAGATAGTGGGTAAAACAAGGATGTCCATCATCACCACTGTTATTCAATATTGTATTAGAAATGTTAGCTTTAGCAATAAGAGAAGAAAAAGAAATTGAAAGAATTAGAATAGACAAAGAAGAAACAAAGCTATCACTCCTTGAAGATGATATAATGGTGTACTTAGAGAATCCTGGAGAATCAAGTGGAAAAAAAGAACTGCTTGAAATAATTAACAACTTTAGCAAAGTTGCAGGATATAAAATAAACCCACATAAATCATCACCATTGCCATATATTACCAACAAAGTCCAACAGCAAGAGATAGAAATTCCATTTAAAATTATTGTAGACATTATAAAATATTTAAGAGTCTATCTGCCAAAACAAACTCAGGAACTATATGAACACAAAATTACAAAACACTTTTCACACAAATAAAGTCAGATCTGAATACCTGGAAAAAATCAGTTGCTTATGGGTAGGCCAAGCTAATATAATAAAAATGACAATTCTACCAAATTTAACTTACTTATTCAATGCCATATGAATCAAACTACCAAAATTTGTTTTATAGAGCTAGAAATATAATAATAAAATTCATCTTGAAAAACAAACATTCGGAATATCAAGAGAATTAATGAAAAGAATTGCAAGAGAAGGAGGCCTAGCCATGCCAAATCTTAAATTGTATTATAAAGCAGCAATCATCAAAACTACTTGGTAGTGGCTAAAAAATATAGTGATGAATCAGTGGAATAGGTTAGGTATATGAGACAGAGTAGTCAATGCCTATAGTAATCTATTGTTTGATAAACTCAAAGACTCAGCTTCTGGAATAAGAACTCAATATTTAACAAAAAATGTTGGGAAAACTGGAAAAGAGTATGGCAGAAACAAGGCATAGACCAACATCTTACACTGATACCAAGATAAAGTCAAATTGGTACATGCTTTAGATAAAAAGGCTGATACTATAAGCAAACTAGGAGAACAAGGAATACTTTACCTGTCAGATTTATGGAGAAGGGAAGAATTTATGATCAAACAAGAGACTGCATTATGAAATGCAAAATGGATGACTTTGATTACATTAAATTGAAAAGCTTTCACACAGACAAAGCCAATGCAACCAAGATTAGAAGGGAAGAAGAAAGCTGGGAAACCATTTTTATAACTGGTGTCTCTGATAAAGGCTTCATTTCTAAAACATATGTAGACCGAGTAAAGTTTATGAGAATAAAAATCATTCTCCAATTGATAAATGGTCAAAGGATATGAACAGGCAATTTTCAAATGAAGAAATAAAGCTATCCACAGTCATATGATAAAATGCTCTAAATTACTACCAATTAGAGAAACGAAAATCAAAACAACTCTGAGGTACCACATTACACCTATCAGATTACCTAACACGACAAAACAGGATAATGATTAATGTTGGAGATGTGGGGAAATTGGAACATTAATGCATTGTTGGTGGAGTTGTGAACTGTTCCAACCATTCTGGAGATCAGGTTGGAAGTATGCCCAAAAAAAGTCTATAAAGTTGTACATGCCCTTTGACCCAGCAATACTACTCCTAAGTCTGTATCCCAAAGAGACCATAAAAATTGGAAAAGGATCCAGATGTATAAAAATATTTATATTAGCTCTTTTTGTGATTGCAACAAATTGAAGGGTAAGGAAACTAAGGGGATGGCCATCAATTGGGGAATGGTGGAACAAGTTATGGTATATGAATACAAAGAAATACTATTGTGCTATAAGAAATGATGAGCGAACAGATTTCAGAAAAAACTGGAAAGACTTATATGAACTGATGCTGAATGAAGTTGAGAACCAGGAGAACATTGTAAACAGTAACAGCCACATTGCGCTATGACTAACTTTGATAGACGTACCTCTTCTCAGCAATGCAAGGATCTAAGAAAACTTCAAAAGACTCATAATGGAAAATGCTATCCACACCCAGAGAAAGAACGTTGGGCTTTAAATACAGATGGAAGCATATGATTTGGTCTCTATTTTGTTGTTGTTGTTGTTGTTGTTTTCTTTCTTCTTTCAGTGTGGTTCCTCCCATTGTTGCTAATTCTTTTTTGCAACATGACTAATGTGAAAATACGAATGTATATGTACAGTCTATATAAGATTGCACACTGTCTTGGGGAGAGACAATGGGAGGGATGGGTAGGAAATGTAAAACTCAAAATCTTATGGAAGTGAATATTGAAAACTAAAAATTAATTAATTAATTTAATAATAAAAATAAAGACCTATAATTTAAAAATGCAGTATGTCATTCTAGTAATTTTCCAGCAAGTTATCTTATTTAGATAAGTGAAACATTTGTATTGCCAACCAGTTGGTACTGCTCTTGTGTCATTAATTCAGGTTTTATCAGTTAGCGGTGCATGTGTAAGATTTTCCTAAGAGATTTCAGCATCTCCCCTGGCCATAAAAGCCATCAATGTGCAAATGCAAAGTTGAGTGAGACTATAGCTCATAGTCTACTATGGGGAAACATGTTCCCACACAATATAACATACATAACCAGAAGAAGAATAGTGATGGTGGGTGGTATGTATCACTGCATTAATTAGGAAAGATCTGTGGAAGAAGGTGACACTTGAACTAACTTTTGAAGGAAGCTATGGTTCCAAATGGTAGGGGTGTCGAAAAAAAAAAGGCATAGAAATAGGGAATCGAATGCTGTATATGAGAAAGAGTGATCAGGCCAATTTGCTTCAAATGTAGCATGTGTAAGGGATAATGACATGCAATAATCTTGGAAAGATAGGTTGCAGCCAGATCATGAAGAACTTCAAATTCCAAACAAATGAACTTGTATTTTAACCTATGAACAAGTGGGAACCACTGAAGTTTCTTAAATAGGGGAGTAATAGGAGTCAGAAGTATCTTAAATGAAATGAACCATCTCCATCTTTTTGGAGGATGGGTTGGACATGGAAAAGACCTGTTATAGGGAAATCAATTAGGAGGCTATTATAATACTCCATGCAAGAGGTGGTGAGGGAATGAAATAGGGCAATTGTGGTGAAAGTAGAAAAAAGCATTGAACATGAGATGCTGAGGAGGTGGTACCAATAAGATCTGGCAACTCATTGCATAAGGGTGGGGTGGGTGTGTGTGAAGATTTGGGAAAGAATCTTGGGTTGTGAACCTTAGTGACACTTCTGCATCCTAAAGAGAGTAGATGTAATGGATTGCCTTCACTCTCCCCACTCAAGTTCAGGGGCAAAGGAATAGAGGGGAGGAGTTCCCTGAAGCTTCCAGCTCATCAGCCATAGCAATTCTAGCAACTGTAGCTTTCAATAATTTTAGGAGAAGCTGGTTAATTATAAAGTGTTGCTTAAAAACATCTCCTAGATGTGCTGGTTTCCTTTGATTGCCTCACTTCATGGTTCGGTGGCTCTTGGGAAGCATTAGTTTTGGTGTCCATACTACTCCATGTACTTTCCAGTCACTGTGACCATTCCCATCTCCCTTTTCTTCCAGAAGTTGAAACAGCAAGGTTGGAGAAATGAATGTACATGATACCTATAGTTGTAGGACTAAAGCCACAATGTGGAGGGAAGCAATATTTCAGGATTTGCTACCCACAGATATCATAGTGAGTTCCAGTGGTAATCAAGACTGATTGTTCATTAATTTAAAAGTATATTTGCCTTCCTGAGGGAGATTAGACTATAAAATGGATCAATGAGTCTGAAATACTATGTAGGATTCTGGGTGATAGAGGGAATTCTCTGCCCCAGAAGAAACAATGAACTTATGCATGGAAGATAAGACTTGAACTGGTCTAGGTGGGTTTGAGAATAGAATTTAAAATTGATTCTTGGGGCAGCTAGGTGGTGCAATGGATAGAGCACGGGCCCTGAAGTCAGGAGGACCTGAGTTCAAACCCAGCCTCAGACCAAACACTTGACACCTACTAGCTGTGTGACCCTGGGCAAGTCCCTTAACCCCAATTGCCTAAAACAAAGCAAAACAAAAACAAAAAAAAATTGATTCTTCCATTTTGTTTTCCTTTCCTGAGTATAGCTGACTGAATATCAAGACTGAGATATTTCTAGCCTTGGTGGCAACCTAGTGAATTCAAGAAGTTAAAATCTTCTGCATTCTCAGTTGGTGCCAGCTGCTCTTCCTACAAGAAGCCTTTGCTGATCTTTCTAGCTCTTAATGTTCTCTCCTTCCACAAATAATTATGCATATACTTGTCTATATGCTGTATACCCCTCTGCGACCCCCAACCCAGAATGTAGGCTCTTTGAGAGCTGCAACTGTTTTGCCTTTTACCATTGTATGCATAGTGTCTGGCATTTTGCCTTATGCAGGTAGCTGCTTAATAAATACATGCCAGATTGGATTCAATTCCATAAATTCTGGTATATTGTCTCACTGTTATTCTTTTGTATTGTTATTTCAACAGTTTGTTTAAAAACCCAATGACTGTCTATGCTACTGTTGTTTAATTTCCACTGAAGTTCATATTTTCAGTTCATGTTGTCTGTATTAATTGTTATTTTTTGTATAATGAGCTATAAATGATTTATTTAATATTTATGTATTTCACTTTTATTTATGAGTTCTTTATGCCCTAGTATTGCTTAATTTCTTAAAACGTAATATATAACAACTAGAAATAAGTTGACTCTGAGATAACCTTCAATAATCACCATATTTTTCATACCTAGTTTTCTATTTTCAAAAAATATAACTTCCTTGTTTTTTATCTATCTGATAATTTTGTCAAATATAAAAAAAAATATTCTTGCAATTACTGAAAGCTCTTATAGTTATTGCCTTACTACATCTTTTGAAATTCAACTGGCTTTTATATACTTAGATATCACATCATCATATACTTATGTATTTATGTTTACACAAACATACACGCATGTAGTCTCATCTAGAGCTATATATGTATTTTATGTGTGCATATGCATGCATACATACATATAGATAGATATATACACATACAAACATGATATTGATGTTTCCTTATGGCACCTTTAAATATAATTTAGATTTTCAATTTTCCTTGAAATTATCTATTTTACTATTTCCTTTCCAGTAATATTTTCCCATTCCTTGATTTAAAAAAAAATACAAAAGAAGTATAATCAATTTTATTCTACCCTCTTCCTATATATCTATATATGTCAGTGTTTAAAATGTATCCTGTGTAAAGTAAATTGTTGGTTTTTATTTTCTAATCCATTCTGCAACCCTTTTAAGTTTTGTGAATTCAGTCAATTTTCAATATAATTATTATATTACAATAATGGTTATAGTTATTTGATTTTGCCTTTTTATTTCTTTAATATTACCTTAAAAATTAGCGTTTTGTTTGAAAGAATTTCCACTCTGCTCCCTTCCCCTAACTTTAAACTCAGATACTCAGATGTCTGGTGGCTACTTATACTTTTAAAATATAAAGGTGAAAATTATAATAGTTTTGTCTCTTTTTGAAATATGTGACCAATGAGTTTTACCCTATTTTCATTTCTTCTAATTTTTTATTATGGAATATTGTACACACACACACATAAAATGAACACATAATATATGTGGAAACATGCACAGATATACACATATGTATATGTATATATATGTATATGCATGTATGCACATATGTATAAAATCTATGATCAGCTCAGAAAAGTGTCATTTGGGAGGTCCCCTCCCCATTCCTCATCTCTTTTTTTGAATGATGTTCACATCCTTTACCAAAAAAGCAATTCACGTGTTCCTTCTACTCATCTTCTTCATTACTCTAGGATACTTCTGTATCATTATCCCGTTATGGCATTCAGTTTTCTCTATTTCCTGCTCAATGGTGCTCCACTGATTTTGGACTTATAAAACATAATAGCTTTGTGTCCTCTTTTGCAGCATATAACCAATGAGTTTTTGCCATTTTTTCATTTCCCCCTTTTTTTCCCCTATCATGCCATTTCTGTTTTCCATCTCTGATTGTTCCTTTTAGAGAGTCCCATGATGTATTAATATTTTCCACCATCTGTTCTGAGCAGTTGATTCACTTGCACTTTCATATGCTTACGGAATTCTAATGTCCATCACTTTTTTTCTTCCTTTTCTTCTTTTATTGAGCTTCTAAAACCATTCAGAATTTGAGAGGTGATTTTATTCTTTCCACTGGATATTTGGTTGTTATTTTAGTATTGTTCCTTTCTTCTGGAGATTTCTCATTCCTTTCTTTTGTTTCTGAATATTTATTGATTTTATTAGGTTGTGATGAAGTTTTTTGTGAGTTGTGTGTGTATGTGTTTTGCTTAGTCATTTCTTTAGTCTCACAACCAGTCTTTCCAAGAGGTTGCCTTAAGAAAATTAGTTTCATTTCCTTTTTTTTTTGTTTTTTGCTGAACTTTTAGTTATTTTATTTGGCATATTTATTGCTGTTTTGAAGAAAGGGAGAGGCTAAGACAAATCCACCCTGATGACCATCCTAACAGCAGTCTATTCCTTTGCTATAATTCTTGTCAAAAATTTGAATCAAGCATAGATAACATGATTAGCAAATAAATAGATGCCACAATGCTGGAAAGGATGACTAACATGTTGGATGATGCAGTCAAAATCCAAAAATATCTTGACCATTTAGAACATCATGCCAAATCTAAGAATATCAAACTTAGTAGGGAAAAATTCAAAGTATTTACTTTTGGATTCAATCAATTATCTTCACAAGTAGAAGATGTGGAAATTGTGACTAGAAATAGTTTACTTGAAAAAGATCTGGGGAAAAAAATCCCAGCACAGTGGTAAGACACAAGATAAACCCAAACATTTATCAGCATGTCTATATATTACTACAGGACTCCAGGAAATTTACAATCTTGTCGAGGTGGTACTAACACAGACTATTAAAGCTGATCATAACACAGTCATGCCTGGCAACCTTATGTAATCCTTTCCCACTTCCTTCTATGTGTAAATTACAGCAGACCAACCCAGCATGGGGATTTTCTTCTTTCATTCTTTTGACTTGAATGGATGCCAATGGCATTTACTTTATGTATCACATTAAGATGGGCAAACCATTTTAGATTTCATTTGACCCTCAAAACAACTCTGGGAGATCAATTAATTATATTTTGTATTTCTAAATGACTGGTCCATCTTTTTATTCACTACTTATATATTTTGTTTAAAATATACTTTATACCAATATTCCTTTGTAATTCTTAATCTGTTATGTGTCATAACCTGATAACTATCATGACTAATTGTAACTGGATAAAAAAAAATAAATCAGTGAAACATTAGATAAGCAAGGTTTAGAATGAAATGCATAGTATTCAATAGTCTGATGATTAATGAACACAGGAACACAAATTACTGAAGAAGTTCATTTAACAAAAACAGATGGGAAAACTGGGTAAAAAAATGAAATAACATCTATCACCATTTCTTTGTCTTGGTCTGGATCTGTGATTTTATTTATTATAGGAAACTTCTAGTGAGAAACTACCTCTAACGAGGCAAAATGACAACTCACCTATAGCTTGTAGTCTTAGACTTACAACCTTTCTTTTACCCCACAAGTCAATCTCTCCCTCTCTCTCTCTCTTTCTCTCTCTCTTTTTCTGTCACTCCTATATCTTCTCTCTCTCTCTTTATGTATCTCTCTCTCTCCCCTTTCTCTCCTTTCTTTCATCCTTTGTCTTAGTCTCTCTCTTTCTCATTACTCCATCTGTCTTTGCTGTTTCTCTCCCTTCTCTCTCTGTCTACTCCCCTATATCTCTTTCTTTTCTTTCCCAGGTTTTGTCTCCAAATCCCTATCTTTGTTTCTCTTGCACTTTCTTTTAAATAATAACCTTCAAATATGAGAATACAGGATAATTTTTTTGATCATTACTTTCTTGATAATCGTACATATTTATCTTTTCTCAGGTTCTTTTTGAGAAATGCATGGATAATGTATTCTGTTTACCATTTGTTTTACATTCTGTTTACAATTTGTTTTGGGGGTGCAGGAATGCCTCAAATATATCTTTTTTGTTAGATATTGATATTTTTGATATTTGTGAAAAGCTTGTTTTAGGTTATATCATTTTGTACTATAGTTCGTGCTCTTTGCTTTTCATATATACTATTCCATTCCCTTCTGAGATTTCTTGTAATTACAGAGTATCCTATGCTATTTGAATTTCCTTTCCTTCATATATGAAAGTCTTTTTTTCTTACTGCTCGCAAAATTTGTTGCTTGTCATTGGAATTGTTAAATGTACTACAATTATGTTTCTTGCAGTTTAAAGTTGTTTTGTTTCTCCCTAAAAGGTGATTTATCTATTCTCTCAATTTAAATTTTGTTTTCTGTATTCAAAGTTCTGGATAGTTCCCTTAATATTATTTCTTATATTACAATATTCATGTTAAGCAATATGTCCAGGGTCACGTAACTAATTACTGTCTGAAGCAAGATTCAAACTCATATATTTCTGCATCTAAGTCCCATGTTATATCCATTGCACATGCATGTATATTATTATATAAAACAATATGAAAACTAATAATGTGTATCTTATCACATAAACTAATAACATGTATTATGGAAACTAATAGCATGTATTATATAAATAATGTGTATGAGGAGCACAAAGGAATGTAGGAAATTATGCAGTGAATAGTGTAAACAAAATATTGTTTGGGATTTTTTTTCCAAGAAGATGAATCAATCTATAAACAAACATTTATTAAGTTCCTATTGTGTCAGGCACTGTTCTGGGTACTGGGGTTACAAAGAAAGACAACCTAGTTTCTGCTCTCACGGAGCTCATAATTGAAGAGGGGAGACTATGCAAATAACTATATACAAACAAGATATCTGCAGGATAAAATGGAGGAAGGCACTCTGATTAAGGGGGAATTGGGAAAAGTTTGTTGCAAGTGGTGGGATTTTTAACTAAGACCTGAAGGAAACCTAGGAAACTAAGAGTGGTGATAAAGAGAGAGAGTTCCTAGATAGGGAACATAGCCAGTCAAAATGATGAGAATCAAAACAGGTGTTTTTGTGTCCTACAAGCACAATATATGTGTGATATTGTAATAAAAAAAGCTAATATTATATTAGGCTAGGTAGTGAGGCATTATCCCTAGCACTAGGAAGTGATGCTCTTGCCCTAGTTTGCCAAGGTGAGTTCACATCTGAAATATTATAGTATTCATTTCTGATTACGTCATTTTATGAAGGTTATTGATAAGCTGAAGATCTTTTAGAGGTTCCCAGAATTTTAGAGATAGAAGTGACATAAGAGACCACCAACTCCAAGCTTTATGTGAAAAGTATCTTACCGAAGTCGCTATTCAGACTGTCCTTGAAGATCTCACTCCCTCCATAATTAGCCCATTCTACAGATAGTTCTAAAGGTTAAAATTTAACTTCTTTGCAATTTCTACCTGTTGCTTCTAGCTGTATCTTTTGTAGCAAAATGGAACAAATAGAATCCTTCTTTCATATTACAGCTTTTTAAAGTAGTTGACAGCTATTACGTATAGCCCAAGTCTTCTCTTCTTCAGGTCAAACTTCTAGAGTTGTTTTATTTGTTTGTTTTGTTTTTTGCTTTTCAAATCATCTTTACACAGCACAAACTTGATGTCCTGACCATTCTGATTGCAGGGCCCTAGACACTTTAACTTATCCATGTCACTTCTAACCTGTGCTCCCCAGAACTAAACACAGTATTCCAAGTATAGTCTGACCAGGGCAGAGTACAGAGGAGCTATAACTTCCTCCTTGCTGTAAGCTTTGTGTCTCAAAATCAGCCCAAATCACATTGTGGTTTTTTTTTTTGTTTGTTTGTTTTTGTTTCTGTTTTTTTTTCCTGTCACATTCACAATACTGACTAGATTGAGCATATGGTCCACTAAAATCTCCAGATCTTTTTTGGTACAATTATTATCTAGGCTTTTTTTTTTTGAGCATGGCTTTCAGATAGTCCAATAATTTTTAAATTATCTCTCCTGGATCTATTTTCCAGGTCAGTTGTTTTTCCAATGAGATATTTCACATTATTTTCTAATTTTTCATTCTTTTGGATTTGTTTTACAGTGTCTTGATTTCTGATAAAGTCACTAGCTTCCAATTGCTCTATTCTAATTTTTAAGGAAGTATTTTCTTCAGTAATCTTTTGGATTCCTTCTCCATTTGGCCAATTTTTCTTTTTAGGGCATTCTTCTCATTGGCTTTTTGGACCTCTTTTGCCATTTGGGTTAGGCTATTTTGAAGGTGTTACTTTCTTCAGTATTTTTTGGGGTCTCCTTTAGCAAGCTGTTGACTTGTTTTTCATGATTTTCTTGCATCACTTTTATTTCTCTTCCCAGTTTTTCCTCTACTTCTCTTACTTGCTTCTCAAAATCCCTTTAGAGCTCTTCCAAGGCCTGGGACTGATTCATGTTTTTCTTGGAGGCTTTGGATGTAGGAGCTTTGACTTTGTTGTCTTCTTCTGGTTGTATGTTTTGATCTTCTTTGTCACCAAAGTAAGATAATAGAGACTGACTCTTTTTGTGCTGCTCATGATCCCAGCCAATCACTTTGTTAAGGTAAATGTCTGCTTCCAATGAGAAGAATGTATTGTCCCAAGCTTCGGGGGGTTGTACAGCTGTTTTCAGAGATACTTGTAGGGACCTGTAAATGTTCAGTTCTTGCAAGGTGGTATGATAAGGGGCGAGGTATTTTCTGGCCTGTGCTCTGGTCTGTTAGTGACCACAAGCACTCCTTTCTGTCCTGGAACTGTGAGGAAGGTTTCCTCTTTACAGCCACTACAAGCTCCACCATGCCAGTGCTCCTCCTCACAACAGGACCTCCGCCCAGAACTGTGACCCAGATCCAAGCACAGGCAAAGCAAGAGATTCCTGCCTCAGCACTGGCAAGGAGATCCCTGCAATTTCCCTCTGATCAGATACTCAATTCCCCCTCAGTCTGTGGACCAGAAGCTCAGGACACAGCCATTGTCCAGGTGCCAGAGCTCTGCGCTCTGGAGCTGGCTCTGACCTAGCTCCTCTCTCAGCACGGCAGAAACAGACTTTTCCCACTGACCTTCTAAGTTCTTTTTGGCGTTTGTGGGTTGAGAGGTCTGGAAGCCGCCACAGCTGCCCTCAATTCAGTCCTCTGAGGCCTGCTCCAGGTTCACTGCTGCCTGCTTGGCCATGCCACACTGCACTCCTCTCACTGCCCAGCACAATATACCTTTCTGATCAACCATCCGGGTTGTCTTGGGCTGGAAATTTGCATCACTCTGTCTTTTTTATGGGTTCTTCTGCTTTAGAATTTGTTTAGAGCCATGTTTTACAGGTATTTGGAGGGGTTTGGTGGTACAATTATTGTCAAACAACACCTCTGCCATATTATACTTGGAAAAATTGAATTTACTTAATCCATATATAAGATTTTCATTTAACTGGATTGAATTCCATATTATTAGATAAAATCTAAAGCTCTTGCTTTCTATGATTTTTATCATCATCACCAACATCAAATATTATTATTATTATTCTGTCTCTCTTTTGGAGTATGTTATCTGCTCCTCTTACATTGTCCACAGTAGATTTGATAAGTATTTTATCTATGCCTTTATCTCTTTCTCTGCATGTTCAATTTAGTAACTTTTTTTAAACATAGTTTTAAATTATTCTTTAGAATTTCAGTATCAACAACAGTATATTAATGTGCCCTTTCCCCCATAGTTCTTTCAACAGTTGTCATCTTCCTTTGTGTTAAATGTTGCCAACACGATAGATGAGGTAGAATACCAGGGTTGTTTTAATTTGCATTTCTTTTAAGTATTAATGACTTGGAACATTTTTTCATAAAACTAAATGGCTTGAAATTCTTCTCTTGAGAACTGCCTGAGCATATCCTTTACCTGTTATAATTTGGACAGCGACTCAAGAAAATTTGAGTCAGTTCTTTATTCATCTTGGAACTGAGACTTTCGTCACAGAAATTCACCGCAAAGATTTATTTCCTAGTCAACGGTTTTCCTTCTAACATTAGCTGCATGGATTTGTTTGTGCAAAGTCTTTTTTTTTTTCAGTTTTAGGTAATAAAAACCATCCACTTTGTTTTCTGTGATCCTTTCAATTCTTTATTATTGGTACTCTGCTCATTCTACCTCTGAGACTTTTGTAATATACTTTCCTGAATCTAGGGTAGATCATGACTATTTTAGAAGGGCGACAAGGATGGCAATATGTGTACAATATTCTATGAGGATTGCCTAAAGGAACTGGTGATATTTAAATTCACAATTTTACCTGGGCTCTGAGGATTGAACTGGCAGCATTGAAAGAAAGTTTCTGAGAAGTAGATTGGGCTTGATATAAGTGGGGGAGGGGAACCTAACATTTAGAGCTACCTAAAAGTAGAAATATTGGTTTCTCTATTAGCAGTCTTCTGTTTATGGCTATATTCTTGCTTCGGTAGGTGTAAAACAAGATGATGCTAGGGTCCTATTTGAATCAGAAATTCTTCAAGTCTGCCTAGGAGCTTCGGCAATCAGGTTCTACTCTGCCAGGACCCTTTCAGGATTACAGCAAGAATTTAACAATTAATTTAACAATTAGTATCAGAAGTCTCCCTTGTGGACCTCAGATGCCAAACCCCAAACTGCCCAGGCCAGGCCTATGGATGACCTGAGCAGTAGCTAAGGGCAGATTCCCAGTGTTGGAATCTTCTGAGTGTTCACCATCATTTGACAATTTGCGATGAGGTTGTGGAATGCTTTCTTAGTATGAAGCATGTTCCCAAGGACCCATTCATCAGCCACTGCTTGAAAACTGCCAGTCCCTTCAGCCCCAGGTGCCCAGAGTTTGGACAGAGCACAGCCTACATATGTCCCCACAGACAAGAGATTTGATCATCCTGTGACCTATGAGGGTAATGGCCCCAATCAATTGAGATGAACAAACTCTCACTCCTACTCCCTTATTTCCATTGACTGTCTACTTCCAGATAGATAAACTTTCTTCTCCTACTACCTCTTCTCACTGTTTAGTGGGCTTAGGGTAGGGAACCTTTGACCTTGAGGCCACATATGGCCCCCTCTAGGTACCCAAGTGTGGACCTTTGTTTTTTTTAATTTTTTAATTTTTCTTTTTCCAAGTATGGCCCTTTGACTGAACCCAAACTTCACAGGATAAATCCCCTTAATAAAATAATTCATTCTGTACAACTTGGATTCAGTCAAAAGGCCACACCCAAGGACCTAGAAAGCCACAGGTTCCCCACGTTATCCCCATTCAGCTCAGTACTAGCCCTCTCCAGTTTCTTAATGTCCATTCTGCCTTCCCATTAACCCTCTGGAATCTCTTTTCTTCATTCTAAATTTCTTTCTTCCAGAATTTCTATCTTTTGTCCCTTGAAGAGATCTGGTTCTCTATGGTTGACAGCTCTAGCTACCTACACCCCTCCCACGTGAGGATTGGGCCCTTTTTTTCTGATACCTTTTCACTGCCTTCTTACCCCCCACTACCACTTCTCAACCTTCCTTATATTACCATTCCTCTGAAATGTCTCTTCGAGACTTAAGAACTCTGATCAATACATTCATTAACCATGATTCCAGAGGCTCTATGATAAACCTGCCTCCTAAGGTATGACAGACTCAAAATGCAGAAATGATAAGCACTGTTTGTTTGGTTGTTGGTTTTTGACATGGACAAAATGGGGATTGCTTTTGTTTGACTATGCATATTTGTTTCAAAGGTTTTGTTTTTCTTTCCTTTTTTCTCCCATTGAGGAAAGACAAGGGGAAATGAGACAAAATATATTAATTGAAAAAATATATAGTTAAAAATCTCTTCTCCTTTGAGGTTCACTTCATCCATTTATATCATCCTATCCAGATCCTCTTAATAAACCAGCTTCCAAAGGGCTCTCTTTTTTCAAGGAAATTGGTATCTGCCTAATAACCATCCTCTCTCTTGCACTTATACATGAAAACTTCAGGAATCCTTAGGTTTTCCTTAAACCTCTGGTCTCTCAGTCCTACCATTTCAGTTTCTATCACCACCACTTCACTTCAGCCATCCACCGGGGTGGTCACTTTTTAGATCTTGCCAACACCCCAAACTACAATACTTCCAAGACTCCAAACTCTAAAACTCTCTGTTCATAAACTTCTATCCTTTCATGTCTATCTTCCTCACACTTATTCATCCACCTGACTAAGAACTTCAGGCTTCTACCTCTGTTTTCCTAGTCCCTTCCCCTCTTTCCTGGACTCACAACCTTGTTTTAATTTTTCTTACCAATTCAGCTCTATGCTGGTTGCCACTTTTGAATACTTCACTTCTTAACCAACCAACATATATGTCATCACCAGGCTCAAGCACGAATCATCTCTATTATCAATCTTCCCTATTCCAACACCTATTAAAGGTAAGTTATACAATCACAGGAAATATTTCCACTGCAAATTCAGGTTATTGGATATCAAGTTGGTTCTCTCTGATGTATGACATTTCAACATTCTTCTGATTGACTCCATATATTGTTCCTTTCAGCAACTTTTCCAGATCTCTCCCATCAAGCCCCTTTAACCACAGATATTCTATCTCAAAAGATGAAATTTATTCTAAGAACTTATTTCCCTCAACCCACACCACAAAAAATCTCCACATTTTACTAATCTTTCCCTCCTTTATTTGATAGAAGAAATGGCCCTTCTCCCTCAAAAGGACAATTCCTCTCATTGTGCCCTTGGTCTGATTTCATCCAATCAGTTTCCCATAGTTAAAAGCCCCACCATCATTCACTCTCATCTTCCCCACCAGTATAAACAGGTCCAAGTCTCCTGGACACTAAAGGAAAACAAACAAAAAATAAAATAAACAATACAAACACATTAAAAAACTAACTTTTTAACTCAATCCTAATTCCCCTCAATGATTGCATTATATCTCATCTGTCTTTCACAGCCAAACTTTTATAATCATCTATATTTCTGCATTGATTAGAATGCCAGGCCTGGAGTTGGGAAGACCTGAGTTCAAATTTGGCCTCAGATAATTATGGTTCACTATTGCTTCTGGTATGAAATGAATATTTCTGAGCCTGGGCCTTAAAATTCACTGCAATGTTGGTTTCAACTTACCTTTCTAGACTTTTTTTTTTCATTCATAGCCTTTCTGATCCAGTTCAGTTAGTCTATTTTGCTCTTTTCAGAACCTGGCATTCTACTTTCCATAATTATATTCACACAATACTTCCCTGAAGTACATAATGTAGACTCCTTCCTCCTCATTTCGACCTTTCAGAATCTTCAACACAGTTCAAGGCTTAATTTAGGTATTCTTTCCCCAAGAAACCTTTGCTAGTTTCTTCCAACCCCAACTTGATGTTTCTCCCCTTGCTCGGTTACTTCATATTTATCTGGATCTGTGTTATTCTCTTATTAGAATAGAAGTTCCTTGAATTCAGGGGTTGTTCCATTTTTTGGTCTTTGTGTCTCTGACATCTAGGAATGTGCCTCGTACTTAGTAGGTTTTTAATGCTTTTGGGGATTTCCTCCTAAATTTCAGGTCTGATCATGTCACTCCTCTCTCCACTCAATAAATTCTGGGGACTCCTTATAATTTCCAGAATCAAATATGAAACTTGCCATTTTGCTTTTAATACTTTGCTCTCCTCTGTGTACTCTGTCTCAGTGACACTGTACTTTCTATTCCTAACACAGAGGCATTTCACTGGCTGTTCCTCATGCCTAGAACATTCTTCCTCCTCAACCTCTTCTTCCTTGCTCCCAGAGTCTCTTTAAAAACTAAGTTGAAATCCCACTTTCTAAAAGAGGCCTCTCTGGGAACTCCCCACTCTTACTGACTTCCCCTCCAAAACTGCCTTCAAATGACACTATACATTTCCCAGGTGTAGATAGTTCTTTGCATATTGTCTCCTTCATAAGAATGTGAGCTCCTTAGGGACAGACTATGATTTTGCCTATCTTTGTATTTCCAGCACTTAGCACAGTACCTGGCATATAATAAAAGCTTAACAGATGTTTGTTTTTTGAGCAAACTGACTGAGCTTAATGGGTCCTTGTTAATATAACCAGAGGTATTACACTATCTTGTATGATATATAACAAAAGTAAACACATTATCCTAGTGTTAGCAATTAACACAGATTAATTATTTGGGGTAGCTTGCCAAAGAGAGCTATAAATGAGAGAAAGCACAAACCAGTTTTAATAATAAAAAAATAGCTCACATTCATGAAGAATTTTACAGTTTACATGGTTATTTTAAAAAGAAGTAAAAAAGGAGCGGGAAAGAGGTGATTCCAGGGAGGTCAGGTCTGTAGGATGAGGCCCGGGATAGCCAAGAGCATCATTTATATAAAGATATGTGATGACAAGATGTGTTGGAGAAAACTTCACCTATTTCACAATTCTGTTTGATACTTATACTACATATGACCTACAAATTTGTAGGACTAAAATCCAGAACCCATGTTTTCAAAGTGCATTGATTATATGGTCTAAAACCATGGATTAGTATTCACAATTTGTCCTAACCACATTTAGTATCTGGAAAATTAAATAAGGAGTCAAAGGTAACATTTTCTCTGGCTACCCACATGGTTTTACAACAAATATCATTACTCTAAATATTTCCAGAAATCATCCTTTCCAGCTTTTAAAATTTGTTCCCATTTCTCATCAGTATCTTCTCTAACAGAAAATCCATTTGAAAGTAACTTTTCAAATAAATAGATGAAACAGCAAAATCCACATTAGGGAGCTTTACCTACTGGATACACTTAATCCTATTTGCCCCAGTTTCCTCATCTAGAAGATGAACTAGAGAAGAAAACAGCAAACCACTCCAGAATGTTTGCCAAGAAAACCCCAAATGGAGTCACAGAAAGCTAGACATGCATGAAAAATGAACAACATCTATTGGATAATGCATGTGAACTATACTTTTTCCTAGACAAATACTGGTTGTGGAATTGTTTTTTTTTAAGTCATTTCAAGACACTTTTCTTTTTCTTATTTTCAAGAGATATATCTTTGCACACACACATATTTCTCCCCAAATTATCCTTGTTCCTTTATTTGGTGATTCATTACATTCTGCAAATCCAAATAGTCACAAAATGAACTAGGTACAATGTTAAGCATTTTACAAGCAAAATATTTTACTGTTTTCTTTTCAATTGCCGAAGGGAGTTGTAAGTGAATTATTTAAACAATATACTGTACAAAAGAAAAGATCCTTGGATTTTATAAAAAGTATATGGAAAAGAGTTTGAAATCTTCCAATGACCACATTGTTCCCAAGATGCCATTTCTGTGAAATAAGAAGATTTGTGCCTAGCATACTTTGTCAGGAAGTTATTGTTTACTTTCCTCATGGAACTTTGCATTCTCTGGTTGTTGAGGGGAAATCAGGGGAGAAGGGACTAAACAGCCCATTTTATTCAGGAAAGGAATAACAATGAAATGGATTTGAACAACTACCTCCAATTAGGTGTTGTTGTTTTCCTTTTTTGCTAACACTTCTATTATGAGAGAAACGAAAAATTTCAGGTTTCATCCACTTTCAAAATTCCACTCTGGACTTGAAAATTCAAGCATCGCAAAGAGATCACATCATAGCACGCTGTTTTTGTCAGAGTGACCATATCTTTGTTCCTCTGGCTATATCATCTCTGGTTTAAAATCTTATCAAGCTAAAAAATAGTTGATCTAGTTTGTAATAAAAAAGAATATTAAATACCTTTGGTAAAAATAGATATATTTAACAAGATTAGAAAAGCAAATAGTTATACTGTCAAAAAGAGTATAAAAATGTACACAATAAAACAAATAAACCACTCAAAGGTCATAGTAAGGATAAGGCCACTGTTCTTCTTAAAGTTTGTCTCTTCCAAATCATGTGCTGTCCAATCTGCTCTTCCAAATGGCAGGAAGTTTAGTAATCAGTAGGGAAAAATCCAGTCTTTTCTACCAGCATCAAACAAATTAAGTTTAATCCATAATAGGAAAGTTCCTTTAAAGACCAAGTTTTTAAAACCTAGAACATTCTGATTTAGATAGCTGAGGAAGAAAAAAAAATATATATATATATATATATATTTTCCAGATGTTGTGACCTTTAGGCCAGGCATGTGGAGTTCTAGATTTAAGGCAGCCAGCAGGGTCAGGTCTTCATACATGCACATAGGTGTTCTATTCTAATTTTAACACATGTAATGCCAAGACAACTTAAATATAAGACAGAGATAGCTCAGTAGATACATAGTATCTATGTAACTAGCTAGCTACCTACAGTATTTAAATTTCCCAATGATTGGTGGCATTTTCCTGTCCTTTGATTGGGTCTTCTCGAAACAGAGCTGTTGTACAACTCACGGTCGCTGTTTGGTGTCTTTCCTTGAAAACACATTTTAAGTCCTGAAGATGGAAGGTTCCCAAAGCAAACAACTGAGATTAGAGATGGAGAGAATGCACAAGCCCCATTAACAGAATCAGCCATTGATTGAATGTGCTCTGGGGGGAAAAAAAAGGCAGCACATTTCATTATATTATCCTTCCGTGTTCCCTTTACACACACAGTCACACTCTTCATGATGTTCCAGGAGCACGTCTGTCAATGATTTATGCAGTCCCCTTACACCAATCCTTGGCTTCAACTGAAGTACCTAAAAGAAGACAATTTAAAATAAATCACCAAGCATAATAGCTATGAGCAAGGTCAAGCTTCATTTATTCAACCAATATCAATCAATAAACATGTATTAACTACCTACTATGTGCTGTGCAAGGTGCTACTTATTATTAACCTTTTTTGGCTTTAACATCAAGGCTTCTACAAATCTCATTGAGATATACAGCAGATGTCAGTTTCAGTAAAGCTTAGTTTCATTGCAACTATATGTGATTTTGAAAGAGTTAGTATGTTATCTGATTTAAAGGATTTAGTAATGAAAATGGTATTATTTGCTGTAGGAAATTGAATTTGCCAACAATGATAGTTTGATAATAACACCATCTCTATCACACAAAATAATATGGACTTTTAGTTACTCTGCGTGTATATGAGTGTGTGTGTGTGTGTGTGTGTGTGTGTGTGTGTGTGTGTGTATGTGAGAGAGAGAGAGAGAGAGAGAGAGAGAGAGAGAGAGAGAGAGAAAGAGAGACAGAGAGGAGGTACTGGTGGTAGAATTATTATAACAAATTATGGAAAAAGGAGTTTAAGGTTTAATTTCTTCACTTTTAACTCCATAATAGCAAGAACTATAAAAATGGGCTGGTCATTTTAGTCCAGTAGTAATTTATTAATAATAATAATAGCAATAACACAACAACAATATTTTACCTAGTGTTTTCAATCCATTCATTTTAAATGTTTTAGGTCACAGGGATGGAGAACCTGTGACCTCAAGGCCACATGTGGCCTTCTAG